>NC_139573.1:6523967-6891507 GCF_965112155.1 Podarcis liolepis | reverse complement strand
TCAAAAATATAAAAACATATAATTTCATTCACTTATTTTCTTTTAACTTATTTCTCGGACCTCCTCATACCTCCCCTTTTTGTATTCCAATTCAAATTATTCATTCAGCAAATCCTCACCCTTAATTTTCACTTAATTTTACACCTTTCTTTCTCCCCCCCCCCAGTTATCTTAATCATTACAGCTGGTAACCACTTAACTTCTTTTTATCCAACATCGTTCTAACATTCACTGATTTTATAATATTTCCCAAGATAGTCCTTAAATTTCTTCCAATCTTCTTCCAGCAATGTCTTCTTTGTTCCCCCTTGCTTGACTTAAAAAAAAAATCAAACAAGCACCCCTCTCCCATCTTTTTCCTGGGGCGGCCTTTGGTTTCCTACCCGATGAACTGCAGAAACAGTCTGGAAAGACGATCCTTTCTTCTTCGATCCTTTTCCCTTCCCTCCATCTCCACCTGAGGACAGAAGCGCAGAGAGTGAAGGTTTTGAAAACTCAGGCAAGCCTCCCTCATCAAAGGGATGAGCAAATCAGGTCAATTTTGGTTTCTTTCAGTTTCTCTTCTTCTTTTTCAGTCTTAAATTTAGTTCTCCTACACTGGTCTCCTTCCCAATGACTGTCATTGAAATCTCTCTAATTAACCACTACACTGTGCTGCTCTCATTCACGGAATAAAACCAAAATATAAAACCACAAAATACATAATCAAAATAAAACCAACAACCCAATACACCCCCCACAAAAAACGCACCTTTTAAAAAGGCATAGGATGTCAATCAAATCAACCAAAGAAACGTTTTGGCCTGGCGCCTAACAATTTATAATGAAGGCGCCAGGCGAACTTCCCTGTGGAGAGCATTCCACAGATTAGGAGCCACTGCAGAGAAGGCCCCGTTCTTGTGTTGCCACCCTCCGGACCTTTCGAGGAGGAGACACACAAAGAAGGGCCTTAGAAGATGATCTCAGGGTCTGGGTAGGTTCATATGGAAAGAGGCGGTCCTTGAGGTATTGAGGTCCTGAGCCATTTAAGACTTTATTGGTCTAAACCAGCACTTTGAATTGGGCCCGGAAACTAATATTTAGCCAGTGCAGTTGGACCAGGATCAGTATAATATGCTCAAACCGTCTCGCTCCGGTGAGCAACCTGGCCGCTGAATTCTGCACTAGCTGAAGTTTCCGAACTGCCTTCAGAGGCAGCCCTACGTATAACACATTGCAGTTATCTAACGTTGAGGTTACCAGAGTATAGAGACGAGTACAGTGGTGCCTCGCAAGACGAAAAGAATCCGTTCTGTGATTCTCTTCGTCTAGCGGTTTTTTCGTCTTGCGAAGCAAGCCCATTGGCGGATTAGCGGATTAGCGCAGCGCTATTAGCGGCTTATCTGCTGATCGGATCAGCTGATAAGCGGCTTAGCGGCTTAGAAAAAGGGGGGGAACCAGCAGGAACTCGCAAGACATTTTCGTCTTGCGAAGCAAGCCCATAGGAAATTCGTTTTGCGAAGCACCTCCAAAACAGAAAACTCTTTCGTCTAGCGAGTTTTCCGTCTTGCGAGGCACTCGTCTTGCGGGGCACCACTGTAGTTAGGCTATCCCTATCCAGATACGGGTGTAGCTGAGTCACCAGCCGAAGCTGATGGAAGACACTCTGGGCATGTAACATCATGCCAAACTAGGACTGGTAGAAATTCAGTTCAGGGTAGATTTTAACGTGAACCTCCCTCATCCGTGCTTTCTGAAGCAATACGCAAACTGAAATGCAGACGGCTTTTAAATTTGCACTTATCCGCATTATGTGATGCAGCTCTCCGGTGTGATGACACACACAAAAATGTTTATACTGGGGTGAGCCGTGCACTGTGCAAAGATATGCACATATGAGGGGGAAAGAACACATTGCTTTAGTGGAAATTGCTTGTGTTTAAATACTTTTTTGGAAGCCGCCCAGAGTGGCTGGGGAACCGCAGTCAGATGGGCGGCGTATACAAATTAAAATGATCATGATGATGCTTTTGTCAGGCAAAACTGAATACAGTGGTACCTCAGGTTACAGACGCTTCAGGTTACAGACGCTTCAGGTTACAGACTCTGCTAACCCAGAAACAGTACCTCGGGTTAAGAACTTTACTTCAGGATAAGAACAGAAATTGTGTGGTGGTGGCGCGGTGGCAGCAGCGGGAGGCCCCATTAGCTAAAGTGGTGCTTCAGGTTAAGAACAGTTTCAGGTTAAGAGCGGACCTCTGGAACGAATTAAGTTCTTAACCCGAGGTACCACCGTACTGAAAATGTGCATTGCTGGGAGAAATTTGCTTTGAATACTGACAAATTTCCATGAGGCTTTTCTTCTAAATAATAAAAAAAGATAAATTGCAAACTGAAGCAGAAACGTAGGGAGGTGGACTTAAGGTTGGAAAAAATGAGAAGAAACAGAGAGAACCCAAAGCTGATAGATTCATCTGCCTCCTAATTTGGAGCGTTTTGGGAAATTAAAATGGCAGCCACCCCCCACCCCCCGGAGTGCCCTGATGCCAGGGCAACTGCCCAAGGATCCTGAGTGCTGGGCCTGATTTCCTCCTTTCCTCCTTCTCCCTCTCTCCTCCTCGCCCATCAATCTCACCAGCCTCCATGCCGGCGTAGCTGGAGAAAAGCGTCGCAAGGAGCTTGAGGGACGACTTCTGGTAGAGCCCCACCACGGTTTCGTTGAGGGGGTCCTTGTTCTTCTGCAGCCAGCCAAGGATGTTGTAGTCGACGGTGCCGGCGTAATGGATGAGGGAGAAATGGGCCTCCGGCTTGCCCTTGGTGTTGCGGGGCTTCCCAAAGTTGTTCGACTTGCCCAGGTGGTTGTCGTACAGCTTGGCCTTGAAGGTCATGTCGGAGGCTTTTGGGAACATGCACTCCTCCTCCAGGATGGACATGATGCCCAGCGGCTGCATGGAAAGAGGGGGGAAAATAGAGTCAAAGCAGCAAGTCAGGGAGACCCGGCTAACCATGGTTTCCTGTTGCATCCGAACTGGGAAACTATAGCAAATTGTTCCCTAACAAGCCAGAATATGAAGCCGTGGTTTAAAGTTGTTTGGAAGCTGTTAGCCGCAGTGAAATCAGACAAAACCACAGAAGGAATTGGAAGAACGGGGGAAGAACCCAGAAGAAGTCGAACCATGACCCACCTCTCCATCTATGGTAAAGCGAATTTATTTTAGCAAGGCACAACAAGGGTGCTAATAGCCAGTCCCCTTATATTCAGGGTTGTGTTACACAGTGGTAAGGGGCGAAGCAAATCCAGTAACTGGCATTGGGTGAAAAAGAAGGATGACTTGCCTTTAAAACAAACAAACAAACAAACAAACAAACAAACAAACAAACAAACAAACAAGTAAGTTTCTAGCCCTTAACATGGCAGGATTCTAGGCTGGGCTTCCACAATCACATCTCGGCTTAATAAATGGAGAGGTGCATGAGCTTCATACAATCTCACTTTCTCCCACCCCTTTCATGCAAACAAGGCAGGGAGCCACAGTTAACTGTAGATTCCTGCTACCTCTGAACCAGGAACAATGCTTAATGGTTTCCTAGCACCTTAACATCATAGCTTCATAGTCTGGCAAATTGGGAAGCCAATGATAAACCCTTCCTCTCCCTCCTGTTTCCCTGATCTCAGTATTGCAGGCGTGATTCCACCCCTCAGAGAGCACCTCATAACCACACCTTCTCGATGAGGTCGATGCAGGCCTGGAGGTCCATGCCAAAGTCGATGAAGACCCAGTCGATCCCTTCTTTCTTGTACTCTTCCTGCTCCAGCACGAACATGTGGTGGTTGAAGAACTGCTGCAGCTTCTCGTTGGTGAAGTTGATGCAGAGCTGCTCAAAGCTGTTGAACTGAGAGAGGGAGCGAGGAAGGGAAACGAAATCAAGGACTCGAGCAATTTGAAAAACCAGTCTGTCCAGGGTTCATAGCCCACTCAGCTATGATGATGATGATAATAATAATAATAATAATAATAATAATAATAATAATAATATTTATTTATACCCTGCTGATCTAGGTGGGTTTCCTCAGCCAGTCTGGGCGACTCCCAACATAATAATAATAATAATAATAATAATAATAATAATAATAGCAATAAAACACGAAACATTAAAAACTTCCCTAAACAGGGCTGCCTTCAGATGTCTTCTAGAAGTCAGATAGATGTTTATTTCCTTGACATCTGATGGGAAGGCGTTCCACAAGGTGGGCGCCACTACCAAGAAGGCCCTCTGCCTGGTTCCCTGTAACCTGACTTCTCGCAGGGAGGAAACCGCCAGAAGGCCTTTGGAGCTGGACCTCAGCGTCCGGGCAGAATGATGGGGGTGGAGACGCTCCTTCAGGTCTACTGGGCCTTTGAGGCTGCTTAGGGCTTTAAAGGTCAGCACCAACACTTTGAATTGTGCTCAGAAACGTACTATGAGGCTGACTGGGTGACCTTGGGCAAATCACAAACCCTTAGCCTAACCTAGCCAAGCTGAGGACAGGTGAGCAGCTCAGAAAACAAGTCACACTTGGAAAGAAACAAAACATGACAGGCTTGTGGTCTGCTGAACAAACTGTGTTCGCCCCCAATAGGATGAGACCAGATATCTACTTAAGGACAATGATCCTATCTTGCGGCACCCACCGCAATGTACTCACGTCAAAGATCTCGAATCCTGCGATGTCCAGCACCCCGATGAAATACTGTCGGGGTTGCTTGGTCTCCAAAGAATTGTTGATCCTGACCACCATCCAGCTGAACATTTTTTCGTACACAGACTTAGCCAGGGCCCCAATGGAGTAGTACACCTGAGCGGAGGAGCCAGGGGAGGAAGGAAAGAAAAAGTGAGCAACACTTCGGGGAAAGCAATCTGAGCCCCTGCGCCTGGTGGTGCTCTCCAAATTTTTTTGGACTCAGCTCCCATCAGCCCCAGCTGGCACGCTTGGAGCAGGCCTCAGCACCAGATCCTGCACCAGCATGGCAGGGCGTGATGTCCTGGCCAAACAGAGTAAGCGAATGGAGCCTGGTCTTCTGATGGTAAATCATTCAAGCTGATTTTTAGTACTGTGTTTTTACGGTGTTTGAAATATACTCAGATTCGCAAAGTGATTTCATGCTCTTTATTCAGCTCATAGTGGTGAGGAGGAATGAATGAAAGTCCCCTCGCAGTATCTGCTTTATAGACATTATTTACACAATGGGCTGCACATGATTGGCTAATTCCGGAATTCTACTGTAAGCCAATCAGGTTGTGGATTCACTTCTATCTGGAGCAGGATTGGGTGGTTCCTGCCAACCAAACATACTGCTGCATTGTTCTAGGACCAGACTGCTGCATTCTGAATCCTATTGTTCTAGGACCAATCAGACTGCTGCATTTTGGATCCTATTGTTCTAGGACCAATCAGACTGCTGCAGTTTGGATCCTATTCAACTCAGTACATAACGGTGTTGTAAGCTGCCCTGGAACCTCACTGTGAAGGGCAGAGAAGACTCCAGCATCGTGACTGCGGCTCTTGTTTCCTCAGATGGAAAAAGAGCAAAGTCACAATTAAAGAAGAATGGCAACTTAAAATGGTGGAATGTGCACAACTTGTAGATCTGGCACATAGAATAAGAGAAGAAGAAGAACATACGTTTAAAGAAGACTGGAAAATGTTTATTGAATATATGGAGGGAAACTGTGTTTATTTGAAAATGTGGGCAGCGTTAAGATAAATTCAGCAGTGTAAATAAGTTTTGAGGGACGTAATAATGGAATACTGAATGGTTTAGTTTATAGAAAATATGCAGGGATTTATGCCATGCAAAATGAACCATGGAAAGAGAAGAAGAAGGGAAGTCATTAGTATTTTAAGGTTGTTTAAACGAATATTCTAAAATGTAAAACAGAAAATTTAATAAAAATTATAGGGGGAAAAGACATAATCTTCAGCAGCATCAAGTTAAATGGGCTCTGAGCAAGGAGTCCTGCTGCCTTCACTGTGAGCACCTCTCTCTTTATCTTTCAAAGGGGAGTCCCCAGCCCCCCAAAACCACAGCATTTTTTAAAATGTCCCAGGGAAGCAGGACTTCAAAGAAGAAGGCAGACTGTCCGCTCATTCCTTGACCAGTGGTTCTCAAAGGGAGAGGATGGCAAGGACCATCAAAGAAACATATAAACATTTTCAGCGTAGTGTAGTATCAAAATATTTCTTCTTATCTGCAGAGTATGGATAGATATCTTTTCAAAACCAAGCACTGCTAGGAGTCATTTATTTTCTGTTTTCCAATGTACAGTGGTACCTCGGGTTACATACGCTTCAGGTTACAGACTCCGCTAACCCAGAAATAGTGCTTCAGGTTAAGAACTTTGCTTCAGGATGAGAACAGAAATCGTGCTCTGGCAGCAGGAGGCCCCATTAGGTAAAGTGGTGCTTCAGGTTAAGAACAGTTTCAGGTTAAGTACGGACCTCCGGAACAAATTAAGTACTTAACCCGAGGTACCACTGTACTGTATTTATCAATTAGAAAATTGGTGAGGCACAGGGAAATTTTTATTCCAAAACTGTGACCCAGAGGGAAAAAAATGTTTCTGAATCGCTGCCCTAGACCAGGGGTCTGCAACCTTTAAGACAAAAAGAGCCACTTGGACCCGTTTCCGAAGGGGAAAAAAAACGGGGAGCCGCAAAACTCGTCATTATAAAAATAACTTTTTTGTCACTTTTTAATTATTTCTTTGTTTGACCCCTCAGAATTACTCCTCCTCGTAGAAATAAACGTTAAATTAACAAGTTACCTTTTTTGTGTGTGTGTTCTTCACTCCCCTTCAAAACAGTGACCAGCGTACATGCCCCTTACAATGTAGCAGGCGGGTGGGCGGGAAGGTGACGTCGGGACGGTGCGTGACTAACGCACACACCACCCCCATGCGACGTCACAGCCAGTACAGCGCCCGCCACAGTGAGGAGTGTCGGGGCGCACAATGTGCCTCCTCCCCTCGCTAGTATCCGCCCCGGAGCCGCGGCAAAGGTGTAAAAGAGCCACATGCGGCTCCGGAGCCGCGGGTTGCAGACCCCTGCCCTAGACCAAATGGCTCCTCAGGTCAATAGTTCCTGTGGTGACCTCTGTTTTAACCCCCACACCACCCAATTTTAGGCACCTCGTACCCCATTTCGTGACTTTGCTACATGACCTGACTGCAAATAAGCCTGATCCCTGCTACGTTGGCTGATGATGATGAACTTGTGCATAAGGGATTTTATTTGCGGCCTCTGAACTGTTTGTTCCGTTAGTTTCAGCTGTCGAACTCAGGGCGGAGCGGATCGTCTGGGTGACAGGTGCACCCTGAACAGAGCCTGGCACCCCCCAAACCCAGCGCCCCAGGCAGTCATCTGGGTCACCTGCCCTGAAATCCAACTAGGCTCATTCCAGCTAAGCGGTTCAGTTTTTTTTTAGAAAGGTTTCGATCCCTCCTTTTTTTAGAAGGGTTTCTATCCTTTATTATGGCAACAACAATTCAACAACCCTGGGCCTAACATTACATTTCTATTCACGATTAATTAGAAGTTGGTTCTCCCCGTTTCCACAACAGTTTGTGAAGTTATTGTTTGTTTTAAAAAAAGTTCTCGTGCGAATTCATCCGCATTTTAGTGCTCCAATCTCCTAATATAAACATTTTTGGGAATGCAACCTTGCCCAAAACACTCACGGTTGCAAAGCAACTTTCTCTAATGTAATGCATGTCGATGTGTTATTTTCACTAATATATACACATTTTTGTCCACGTTATTTGTGATGGGGTGCGGGAACCGCATTGCAAGGTTTGGAGAAGTGAAAATTTCGAAGGAGGGCTGTGTTTCGGTTCACGCATTGTTACAGAAAGTGCAAATTGCCTAAGTTTGCCTTTAAATGGACACTGGGTCAAATTCCGCCCCATCTCCAGTCTGAACTGATGCGAATAATGAGGCCAGCACTATCAACGCCAGCAGCTGCACCCATGTTGAACTTGCCCAACTGTAAATACCCTATAATGGTGTTTTTCAACCTTGGACCCCCAGATGTTGTAGGACTACAACTCCCATCATCCCCTGCTAGCTTAGCCAATAGCCAGGGGTGATGGCAGCTGTAGTGTTACAACACCTGGCAACCCAAGGCTGAAGAAAAATGGCCAACACACCTTCTGGAAGCCGAGGCCCCACCTGCAAAAAGAGATCCTCACCTGTTGGACATTTTGTCCCTTGGTGACATATTCATTGCCAACCTTCACCCTTGGGTGGCAGAGACCCTTGAGGAGGTCGGCTGAGTTCAGGCCCATCAAGTAGGCAGATTTATCTGCATCTGAGAAGGAAAGGAAATACGTATGGTAGATACTGCAGGTGGGATCCTATATTTTCTACTCCTGCAACTTATTTTTTAAGGGGTAGAGACATCTGTCTGTTTCAGCTTTGCTACGTTTCTCCTTTCTTCAACCTTAAGGTCAGTTCTCCACCTCAATCTGCAATTTTATTTTATTTTTTAAAGCAAGCCCTCACCAACAAATTTCTCCTGGTACTACACACACAATGGTACGTCATTTTGCCTAATATTTGAACCTCTGCAAAGCAATTCCCCCCTAATTTAATGCATATCCCCCCCCCATACATACATTTTAATATAAACACCATCCTAGTACAGTGGTACCTCAGGTTACATACGCTTCAGGTTACAGACTCCGCTAACCCAGAAATAGTGCTTCTGGTTAAGAACTTTGCTTCAGGATGAGAACAGAAATTGTCCTCCGGCGGCGCGGCAGCAGCAGGAGGCCCCATTAGCTAAAGTGGTGCTTCAGGTTAATAACAGTTTCAGATTAAGAATGGACCTCCGGAACGAATTAAGTACAGTGGTGCCCCGCAAGACGAATGCCTCGCAAGATGGAAAACTCGCTAGACGAAAGGGTTTTCCGTTTTGGAGGTGCTTCGCAAAACGAATCTCCTATGGGCTTGCTTCACAAGACGAAAATGTCTTGCGAGTTCCTGCGGGTTCCCCCCCCTTTTTCTAAGCCGCTAAGCCGCTTATCAGCTGATCCGATAAGCTGATAAGCCGCTAAAAGCCGCTAAAAGCCGCTAATAGTGCTAATCCTCTAATCCGTCAATGGGCTTGCTTCGCAAGACGAAAAAACCACTAGATGAAGAGAATCACAGAACGGATTCTTTTCGTCTTGCGAGGCACCACTGTACTTAACCTGAGGTACCACTGTATATGTATTCTTCGTGCACATGACTTGGCTGGAGAACTACAACATTCAGAGAAGTGCTCATTTCTGAGGACGGCTGTGCTTTGGTTGATGTATTTTTCGGAAAGCGCGAATCACACAGGTCCAACTTCAAATGCACACCAAACCCCTTTTCTCCTCTGCCCCTGCTTCTTTCCCCTTCCGCAAATCCCTTTCCCGCTTCTCCCCGACATTCCCCTTTATCCGACAGAGCTCTCCCACCCTTTGCAAACCACACACCTTCGGTCCCATCGGCTTCAGCCTGCTCCTCCCGCTGTTTCTGCTTAAATTTCATGTTGCCGTAGTGCATGATGGCGCCTGTCAGCTTGTAAACCCCGACTTTCTCCTCTGGGGTGAAACCCAGGACATCAAAGGCACTCTGCGTGTATATTGGGAGGGGGGAGAAAGAAAGAAAGAAAGAAAGAAAGAAAGAAAGAAAGAAAGAAAGAAAGAAAGAAAGAAAGAAAATGTCACAGAGGAACGCTTCTCAAATTGGCACCCTTCACTTTTGACACCCCCACCACTGTATTTCCTGCACTCCAGGAGCTGCCAGCAGGTGGTGCTGTTCCAGTTCTGTAGCTACAAGATAGCTCTCCCTTACAGAATATGCAGAAATGGAGAAACTTACCGGAAGAGTAAGAAATTAAGATAATTTTTTTAAATAAAAGAATGGAAATGGTTTACTGAGTATTGACAGATAAATTGTAAACAGGTAAGAACACTGGCAGGGTTATTGTAATAACCTGCAGTTTTATAAGAGTATATATTTAAAGTAGATGAAGAAATGAGCAAATTAAGTTCATTTGGATATGCAGAAGATATTAAAAACAAATTTAAGAAACTGCAGAAAGAAGGAGAAGGAAGTCAAGCTTTGAAATGTTAAAATGATTGTAAAATTAGTAAAATGTCTAAACCTGAAAAGCATTAAAGAAATACAAGATAGTTCTACCCAGGAATTGCTCCACCTAGGGTTTTGGTCATCTTTTTCAATATGGTGCCCTCTGCGAGACCAAATTTTGGAGCCCCTAAATGGATCTTAACACGTGGAACCATAACTGATCTCCCTTCCCCTCCCTGTGTTTATGCAAAGAGACTCACGTCTGTAGCCATCAGTTCGTCTGAGTCGTCGATGGAGGCCACAGTCACCTCTCCTTGGGAGATGTAGCTGTAGTCGTAGGGGTTGTTTGTGACCAGAAGCAGGTCTTTTGAGGGGAGAAACAGGGGAATGAAGAGGGGGGTTAACAGCAGACTGTGTTCAGGACTCCCCAGAAACCATCAGCTCAAAGAACGATTCGGTCACAATGCGGATATTTCATTTAAACCCATTTAAACTTATTGTAGATTTATAGTTAGACTTGTTATCGCCTGGTTTCGGAAAGACTCGCATCCTTATCAAACTGGCTTAGCAGAGTTTGGTAACTGCCCCTAATGGGGAAACGGACCAAGAAAATACAGCGTAGCTAAAGGAAAAAGGACTGCTTGATGCCTCTCCGCCTAACCTACATGGCAGGGTTGTTGTGAGAATAAAATGGAGGGGAAGAAGAGAACCATGAGCTCCTCAGAGGAAAGATGGGATAGAAATGTAATAAATAAATAATTTTACAACTGACCGGTACCGGTACTGACCGGCGGTTGGAGGTTGGATGGCGGCTAACAGATTGAGGTTGAATCCTGACAAGACAGAAGTACTTTTTTGGGGGGACAGGAGGCGGGCAGGTGTGGAGGATTCCCTGGTCCTGAATGGGGTAACTGTGCCCCTGAAGGACCAGGTGCACAGCCTGGGAGTCATTTTGGACTCACAGCTGTCCATGGAGGCGCAGGTCAATTCTGTGTCCAGGACAGCTGTTTACCAGCTCCATCTGGTCCGCAGGCTGAGACCCTATCTGCCTGCGGACTGCCTCGCCAGAGTGGTGCATGCTCTGGTTATCTCTCGCTTGGACTACTGCAATGCGCTCTACGTGGCGCTACCTTTGAAGGTGACCCGGAAACTACAACTAATCCAGAATGCGGCAGCTAGACTGGTGACTGGGAGCGGCCGCCAAGACCATATAACACCGGTCTCGAAAGACCTACATTGGCTCCCAGTAAGTTTCCGAGCACAATTCAAAGTGTTGGTTCTGACCTTTAAAGCCCTAAACGGCCTTGGTCCAGTATACCTGAAGGAGCGTCTCCACCCCCATCATTCTACCCGGACACTGAGGTCCAGCTCCGAGGGCCTTCTGGCGGTTCCCTCACTGCGAGAAGCCAAGTTACAGGGAACCAGGCAGAGGGCCTTCTCGGTAGTGGCGCCTTCCCTGTGGAACGCCCTCCCACCAGATGTCAAAGAGAACAACAACTACCAGACTTTTAGAAGACATCTGAAGGCAGCCCTGTTTCGGGAAGCTTTTAATGTTTGATGTATTATAGTATTTTAATATTCTTTTGGAAGCCGCCCAGAGTGGCTGGGGAGGCCCAGCCAGATGGGCGGGGTATAAATAAATTATATTATTATTATTATTATTATTATTATTATTATTATTATTATTCTGTGGATGAGGTAAGAATAGCAATCCTGAATTTCCACAGACGTCAAGATTGTTCACCCCACACTTTTCAATGCATTTCCCTTTCCTATACTGCAGAAAGTTCGCTTGCTGCACTAGACTGGCAGAGCCCTTTATTCTGCTTGATTACTGCAATGCGTTGTTTGTGGGGCTGCCCTCGTATATAGTCTAGAAGCTGCAGATAATGCAGAATGCGGGGGCCAAACGGTTCACGGGAGCAGGCAACTGGCAACACACTACACTTCTGCTGAGAGATGGGTTGCCAGTTTGCTACTGAATCAGGTGCAAGGTTCTTGTGTTAATTCACAAAACCCTAAACACCTCGGGACCAAATTCCCTTTAGGACCATAGGTCCCTTACGTTCTGCCTCGATCACTGAGATCCTCCGACGTGGAATTTCTGATGGTTCCCCCATGTCCCAAAGGCTTGGTCAGCCTTCACTAGGGACCAAGCCTTGAGTGCAGCAGGACCTGGCCGGTGGAACTCCTTGCCACTAAAGGTTCAGCAGGAATCGCCCCAGCTTTCTTTTAGGCATCCCCGAAAAGCTGTGTTGTTTAGACAGGCCTTTGAATAGGGAACGTCCTTTTAGCTAATCAGCATTTATTTGATGTTTCTACTGATGTCTTTACGAATGTTTTTATTTATGCTATTGTAAATTTGTTTACGGGATACTACCTTGCTGTATTTTTTTATTATGAAAGAGCAGTCTATAAAATATGAAATAAAAATAAATAAATGTGCAAACCTAAAGTTCTGGTATACACATGAATCCCCCCCCCGCCCCCCCGGTTATGGAGAAACACAAAACCCAAATACTCACCCAGAAGCTCTGGCTTCTTGTTGGACAGGATCTGGTAGAATATATGGTAGTTTCTCTCAGATTTGAGCTGGAAAATCACCCGGGACTTTTCCAGGAGATCTGAGAGAGAAGGGACAGGGGGGCTGTGTGAAAACTGAATTGATACAAGCTCTGTAAAATCTAGAACAGCCACTTACACCTTGCCAAAAAGCAACAACACAAAAAACACATAGTTGCACAGGATTGGCATATATTAATTCATATATCTAGATGCAAATTTAGATATCACTACTACATATAAGTATATAACTATTGCTTATCCTTTTAGGCTCTCTCAGAGCAGCGTACAAAATCAGTTCTAAGACACTCCTTGCCCTCAGGTATAGCAAATGGTTAGGTTACTGTAGTTGCTTTTAGAGTTTGTAGAGATGGTTTCATTGCATTAGAGTTTGTTGAATTGATATTATTGTTATTATAGCTTGTGTTTCTATTTCATTCTGTTTTTACTGTTTTTACAGAAAACTTTGTGACGTTTCCTGTAAATTTGTTTTAATAATAACAACTGCTACTCTTTCTTAACTGGAGTATGTATGGCTGGATAAGGAATTTGAAGAGGGAGGCAGGAGTTGCCAAGCTTTTTGGGCCGGTGGAATTTTTGGGAAAGTGCAGTGGGTGCCAGTCACAAGATGGCTGCCGTAGGGTGTGTGGCATAGTACAAGGCAGATGTTGCGGGGTGTGTGGTGTTAAGTTGTGGGTGAACATATCAGATGACACACCGATTCTTCAAACAGCTCTTGTTTATTCACAGGCCAGAACAGAACTGAACTGAAGGGTTCAGCCAGCCTGCTTATATAGAGCTCAGCTACAAAGCAACAGTAACCATTTTCTGTAACTAGCCAATCACTGAACGTCACTTTCGATCCCTTATTTGCATATGTGGACCTGAACTATCTACAGTATCCTCCTACTGGCCCAGAGTGAGAACTTCAGTACATAACATGTGGCATAGCACAAAATGGCTGCCGTGGGGTGTGTGGCATAGCACAAGACAGCTGCCATGGTGTGTGTGGCATAACACAAGATGGCTGCCACGGGGTGTGTGGCATAGCACAAGATGGCTGCTGCAGGGTGTGTGGCATAACACAAGATGGCTGCCACGGGGTGTGTGGCATAACACAAGATGGCTGCCGCGGGATGTGTGGCATAACACAAGATGGCTGCTGCGGGGTGTGTGGCATAGCACAAGATGGCTGCCACATGGTGTGTGGCATAGAACAAGACGGCTGCTGTGGGGTGTGTGGCATAACACAAAATGGCTGCCGCGGGGGACAAACATAGCTGGACACACAGATCAGACGGACCGATCAAACTTCCCTTCGCAGTCTGACTTACAGGTTTCTATGTCGGCTGATGCCAACTTTCCCGTTGCTCCGAAGTGGATTCGGATGAATTTACCCTAGAGAGAAAAAGGAGGGCATGACTATATGAGAGCGCTGGACTCTGATAAAGAAGTCTTGGGTTCAAATCATCCTCCAAGCTGTGAAGTTCATGGGGTGGCTTCGGGTAAGGCAGAAGCTACCTCTATGCTCTGCCAAGCCTACCTAGCAGGGGTGTTAGGCAACAATGCCATTCTGAACTATTTTGAGGGAGAACGTGAGACCCAGAGACAGAACAACAGCAATGTTTCATTGCAATTTGGGTTGCTTTGCATGCAGAAGGTCACAGGTTTGATCCACGGCATCTGAGGGTTGGGCTGGAGGTGTCCCCAGCCGGAAACCCTGGAGAGCTGCTGCCAGTCAGTGTGGACAATACTTAGCTAGATGGAGTCCTGGTCTGACTCAGCTTCCTAGGTGCCCAAGGGCATAGGCTGATATACAGGACGCACACCCTGCAAGCATCCCGGAAAAACCGGGACATCCTCCCCCCCCCCCCCGTGAGAGCATGCCAGCCATTTTGGGTGTTATGATCTCGTATGATTTCATGCCAACATCTCACCCTGAAAAAAGCACTTTTCTTGACCTGGCGGTTTTGCACAGCACCCAAAAATGCACGTTTTTGAGGGCTTGTGAGAGCACAGCCCCTCAAAAAAGCATGTATGTGGGGCTCTGTGATCTCACGTGGGGTCTTGTGAGGGGGTGGACGAGAAAACGCATGACCCAGTTGTGGGATTCAAGACGGAAGGCAGGCAGGGCTTTGATATTTGGGGGTCTTCCATACGCCTCCCTAACCAGCCAGATTCACTCACAAATCGGGACGAGTTGTCGTTCCGCAAGGTCTTGGCGTTGCCGAAGGCCTCCAGGGCAGGGTTGGCCTGGATGATTTGATCTTCCAGCGTCCCCTGAAAAAACAGAGTGAATGGTTAGGGCAGCTTAAATCCGCCCCCTCCACACATCTTCAGACCCCACGTCTGCTGTGGGGAAATTCAGAGCATGCTGTGGGGAATTTTTCCCGGCTGCAGGGGTTGCCATGTTGGATTAAACACAAGGCTGCATTTGCACTGCATGGTTAGGGCATTATGACGCCCGCTTTGAACAGTCATGGCTTCCCCCAAAGCATTCTGGGAGCTGCCTTTCTTTGCTGAGAGTTGGTAGGAGACCCCCATTCCCCTCACAGAGGTACAATTCTCAGAGTGGTCTAACGGCCAATCCCTCTTCCCAGATAATTGCCAGGGAAATGGGGTGGGGGGGTCCCCTAACAACTCTCAGCACCATGAATAAGCCGCAGCTCCCAGAATTCTTTGGGGGGAAGCCATGACGGCTCAAAGCAGTACGAGACCTCCCAGTGGAGCAGCAATAAAACCACTGGCACATTCGCAAAGCTAAGCAGGGTCTGATATGGTTTCCAGTTGGATGGGAGACGGAGTGTTAAGATTCCTGCAAAAGGAGTTGGACTAGACAACACTTGGGGTCACTCTGTGATTGAAATGTACAGTGTTAATGGGGCCTTAGCCAGCTATGCCAAGGGCCTAATTCTCCCTGGGGTGGGAAACCTGTGTCTGGGCTGCACCAATTTTGGATGTAAATGGGGGTTCCCGGAACGGATTCCCACGCAAGAAAGCTAGCATGTCAGAAACCAGAGTTTCTTCACATCCATGCCTTCGTTTCAAGCAACTCTCAGGGAAACTGAGTTCTCCAAAGGGCAACACTGAGACTAAGGAGGAAGAGGCTGGTTCCTGAGCTGGATATGCGAAGGGAGACATTTGGGGGCAGGCTGAGGTCAGTGAGGCAGTACCACCCCAATGGACCAGCCACGGCTTTGAGAGTCACGGCTTTCCCCAAAGAATCCTGGGAACTATAGCTTAAAAGAGCGCCTTCCCCAGTATCAACCATCTTGGACCTTACGATCAGCTGGTGAGGCCTTGTTGGTGGCTCAACCCGCCTGGCAGTGACAGGGCCTTTTTGGTGGTGGCTCCCTGTTTGTGGAATGCGTTCCCTGTGCCTCTCTTCCTAGTTACAGACTTTCAAGAGGAATTTAAGAGTATTACTCTGCTGGAAGAGGAGGCGGGAGGCCTTCGCACAGGAGGGAAAGGCCTGTACTTTGCACACGATCACGATCGCTCGTGGGTACCTTGTTGGTGTTGGCAGCATCCTTCTTGCGGTCGCCGATGGCAGCGATGCTGGCAAAGTACTGGATCACCCGTTTGGTGTTCACCGTCTTCCCTGCACCGGATTCTCCGCTGGAATGAGGACAGAATACGACGGTGAGGCAGCCGGGCAGATGGGGAAGCCTGCAACTACTTATGCAGTCAGAAAATACTTTGGATTTTCACAACATGCCAAATGGGGAGAAGGGGGTCATTTTGAGGCACTCACGTGATGAGGACAGACTGGTTTTCTCGGTCTGGAAGGAAAGAGAGAATGTAAGAATTGCCATGCTGGTTGAGATTGAGGACCAATGTCTCTGGCATTGAGCAACTAACCAGAAGATGCTCAGAAATATTCACATGCAACGTAAGGTGCTGAAAGTTGCCCCCCCCCCTTTACCCTTAATATCAGGTGGTCAAAGATAGAGTCCTTCGGAACATGGAAGTTCTATTGTTAGGTGTCTTCAGTAAACAGGCTATGGGTTTCCCCAGTTCTCCAATTATTTATTTAAAAATTGCACTTATACCTTGTAGCATCATGGAATGCAGTGAATTTGAGCATATTATGAGTTGCATTGAGGAGATTTTAGACTAGCTTTTCACCGCCCAGATATTTTGGGCTACAATTCCCCGGAGCAGATTAGCCAGGAGGGTTCTGGGAGAACCACACAAAATAAAAACCCCACAAAAGGGCAACGAATCCTTTGTACCCGTCAACATGTATTGGTACGCGTTGTCGGAGATGGAGAAGATGTGGGGAGGGGCTTCGCTTCGCTTCTTGCCCCTGTAGGCAGCGACCACCTCAGCGTTGTAGACCGGCAGCCATTTGTAAGGGTTAACAGTCACACAGAAGAGGCCAGAGTATGTCTGCAGGGGAAGAAAGGAAAAGGGAACAAAAAGCTGAAAGGAACACACCAAGATAGAATAAAATGTGAGCTTCATACCCTCCGACATTTATCCGATGAAAATAGGGACTTCCCATTCCATCATTAAAATTTTACTATTTATACCCTATACATCTTTTTGGGTTGCCCCCAGCCGCTCCAGGCAACTTCCAGCATATATAAAAACATAATAAAACATTAAACATAAAAAACCCTTCCCTATACAGGATTGCCTTCAGGCGGCTCAGGGGTCAGATAGCTCCATACCCTCCCAACATTTCTCCAATGAAAATAGGGAAATCCTAAGGAAAGGTGGGACATTCCAGGATGAAATCAGAAACCGGCTTCTCTAAATCAGGGACGTCCCTAGAAACTAGGGACACTGAATTTTTTTTTCTAGCAAAGAAACCATAGTTGACCAAAGGGGACTACGATTCCCATCAGCCACAGTCAGTAGCTAGACTACAAATCCCATCAGCACCAAGACAATCACCGTCACGAGATAGCTGTGCTGGCTGGTGCTGATGGGAGTTCTAGTCCAAAACTTTTGAAGGGCATCCGGTTGGGGAAAGTAGATGGTGGGGTGCCCCCCTGCCGGACTTACATAGATCATCCAGGCGGCGTAGCGCTCCTTCAGATTGTAGAGGACGGCCGCTTCGTGCAGGAAGGTCAACATGGCCATGTCTTCAATCTTGTCGAACTTGGGCGGGTTCTGCTGGTGGACGTCCGCCTCCTTCACTGTCACCGTCTGGGCGGGGGGGGGGGGTTAGCAGAAACCATCGTCCCGATCCCACAATCAAAAACCCCGACACGCCAATTCCCATCGGACCTTTAAGCCTCCCACTTACCCTTTTGGGTCCTGGCCTTTGACAGACGCAAAAGCCACAGCCCCATTTCCACTGTCCTCGTCGAACATTGCCAGTTCGTTGGCTTTACACTATCCTGCTCTCCTCAAAAATCATCAGAACGTGAGAAAAGCCTGCCGGATCAGGGCCAAAGGCCCATCTCCTCCAGCTTCCTGTTCTCACGGTGGCCAACCGGATGCCCACGGGATACCTGCAAGCGGCAACTGAGCGCACACTCTCCCCTCCTGCCAACCGGTACTCATTCCTGCCTCTGACCGCAGAGGCTGAAAATAGCCATGGTTAGCTTTGTCCTCCACAAACTGGTCCACAACCCACTTTTAAAGCCATCCAGATGAGCAACCCTCACTGCCTCTTGTGGCAGGGAGTTCCGCAGTTTAACGATGTGCCGTGGAAAGAAGCACATTCTTTCCCCTGCCCCAAATGTTCCAATATTCGGCTTCGCTGCAGACAAGCATCCTCACAAACATGAACCCCTCCTTGGCCCATTGCCCCCCCCCCGACCTTTCTTGGCAATGCTCTTCCCCGTTCAAGCCCCAAGGATTCTCATTCCATTAGGGGACGGGCTCTTGCTTTGCACCCGGATGGTCCCAGGTTCAATGTGGCTTAGGGCCCTCGTATTTAAGGGACCGCCTCTCCTGGTCTGCCCCGCACAGGACCTTAAGGTCCATGAACAACCATAGTTTAGAGGTCCCGGGCCCTAAGGAAGTCAGACTATCCTCCACCAGGGCCAGGGCCTTTTCAGTGATGGCTCCGACCTGGTGGAATGCTCTGTCCCATTAGACTAGGGCCCTTCAGCATTTAACCTCCTTCCATTGGGCCTGTAAGACAGAGCTATTCCGCCTGGCCTTTAATTTGATTTCAGTCTGATCTTTTATTTCCCTTCCCTCCCCTTTTTATGAAGATCACTCGCTCTGAGACCCCACAGCTAATTCTCCCCTGGCCTCCTCGCTGGCCCAAGTAGGAAAGTAGGACCAATTCAGCCAGCTAGCCCTAGGGAATATCTAATGCTTATTTCCCCTAAATTGATTTTTGAATTTTATTGTTATTCATGTTTTTATACTGTATTTTATGCTCCTTTTATAATTAAGCGTTTTAAATTTGTTGTTAGCCGCCCTGAGCCCGGTTTTTGAACTGGGAAGGGCGGGGTATAAATTAAAATTTATTATTATTATTATTATTATTATTATTATTATTATTATTATTATTAATTCCTGGTGCCTCCAGGTACAGCTAAGTCCTGGACAGCCTCTGCCATTCAGTGTAGACAGCGCTGACCTAGGTGGACCAGTGGGTCCTTCCTCAGGATGAGGCAGATTCCTATGTCCCTGCCCACCTCTTTCGCAAAGCCCAGACCCTGCGTTGAAGCGGGTCAGGCTAGATGACCCTTAGGGTCCCTTCCTGCAATTCTGTGATTCTGTCCTCTGATTCTTTGCACCGCCCTTGCCACAGACCTTGCCGTTCTCGGTTTGCACGGTGACCATGCCTCCCTCGCGGCTCGTGACCTTGCCCTTGACAAACTCTTCCTTCTCGTCGGGCACGAAGCACTCCGTGCGGATGTCAAAAATCCGGGTCTGGGCCTCCAGGCGCTCCTTGTCCGATTTCCGGAGGTAGGGAGCCGCCGCCCCGAACTCGGCCA
The DNA here is from genome assembly GCF_965112155.1 of Podarcis liolepis. Classification (NCBI taxonomy): domain Eukaryota; kingdom Metazoa; phylum Chordata; class Lepidosauria; order Squamata; family Lacertidae; genus Podarcis; species Podarcis liolepis. The sequence goes on along the minus strand of NC_139573.1, from coordinate 6,871,956 downwards.
TCACGGCGTCACCCATCCTGCGCGGCAGAAGAAGGCAGGGAGGGCATGAGAGAACCAAGAGAAAGACTGCCATCCCTAATACCCAGCACCCCCGGTAACTTTCCCGCAAAGATGGGGAGCCTGTGACCTTCTAAGGGCTGTTGGACTCCGATTCCCATAAGCGCCAGCAACCAGCATGATGGGAGTTGTAGTCCAACAACTTGTGGAAGGTACTGCATCGTTTCTCAGTGGCCTGCTCATGCCTAGTAGTGGGAGAATCTGTCAGTTCCAGTTTCTCACAAGCTGTGGACACACCATATACAGTGGTACCTCGGGTTACATACACTTCAGGTTACAGACACTTCAGGTTACAGACTCCGCTAACCCAGAAATAGTGCTTCAGGTTAAGAACTTTGCTTCAGGATAAGAACAGAAACGTGTTCCGGCGGCGCAGCGGCAGCAGGAGGCCCCATTAGCTAAAGTGGTGCTTCAGGTTAAGAACAGTTTCAGGTTAAGTACGGACCTCCGGAACGAATGAAGTACTTAACCCGAGGTACCACTGTATTTTAAGTGTGCAAACGCACACCTGAGACTCTTGGGAACTGTATTTTGTTACAGGAGTTGTAGTTCTGCAAGGGGTAAACTACAGTTCCCACGATTATCTGGGCTGGTGGGAAATGTGCTTTTAATCATCACCATCATCATCATCATCTTTATTGCGGTCCATAGACACAGAATAAAATGCAGATTCATACAGACAACCGCCTGGGAGAGGGAGACTAAGACGATATTTGTTTAGTCTTAAGTATATTGATCTTTGATACGTATGACTACCGAAAGAAACTTTGCCACAGCCACTGTGATATCATTAGACTTGTCATCCAGAAGATATTTAGTATAGTAGGCTTCAGATTTACCCGGCCGATTTGTTGGTAGGGGTTTGATGTGCTTTTAATATATGATATCTCAGTTTCTATTTTTTTCAGCCTTAAGCGCTGAATCTAGACATATATAAAAAAACGCTGTGAAAATGCTTTTTAAAAAAACGTTTTAAAACACATATGCAATTCCCCATTAGCTCATCATTGCCATCTAGTGACACATTCGTATAATGCACTCAAAACACACAAAACATTATATCTGCAGCTGTATAGCTAAGTTGGCTCTCTGCATTTCCATATCAGTTTGCAGTGAAAACAAAACAAAAAAAAAGTTGCCATGAAAGTTCATAAGCATTCTAAGGCGAATCTATCGTAATAGATGCTTGAATGAGCTTTTGCCTGATGACACATTTTTGCAGATATGACACATTTCCCCCTATACAATTCATTTCATACAATTCAGTTCATATATAGGGAGATGCAGAGGGGAATCGATAGAAAGGTTGAGACAAGGTCATCCTACCTGTTAGAACCTTGGAGGAGGAAGATTGGAGTCTGAGAAAAGAAATAAAAAGAGTTGGTGGGGGAAGAACGAGTGTCAGGCTTGAGTCAGGAACCAGTCGCTGGCCATCTTCTCGCTGAGCAGGTGGGAAAAGCAGCTGGAGCAGCTGCCTCTTAGGAAAGTCTGGGCCAAAAGGTTGGTGGGTGGAAGGGGAAGGGGTTGCAAAAACTAATAATAATAATAATAATAATAATAATAATAATAATAATAATAATAATAATAATAATAATTTATTTATATCCCGCCCTCCCCAGCCAAAGCTGGGCTCAGGGCAGCTAACAACAATAAAATAATACAACATTCATAGCCTTATTGGGGAGGATAAATGCCTCCCATCTCCTTCCATCCAAGAAACCCCCACATTTTTCTTCGCCTGTAACAGTCACCCACTCCTCCATCCAGCCTCTAACACAGGGGTCAGCAAAGTTTTCCAGCAGGGGGCCGGTCCACTGTCCCTCAGACCTTGTGGGGGGCTGGACTATATTTTTTTGGGGGGGGGGAAATGAACGAATTCCTGTGCCCCACAAATACCCCAGAGATGCATTTTAAATAAAAAGACACATTCTACTCATGTAAAAACACGCTGATTCCTGGACCGTTTGCGGGCTGGATTTAGAAGGCGGATCCGGCCCCCGGGCCTTAGTTTGCCTACCCATGCTCTAACATCTTCCTTCTTCCCTGCTCCAACTGTGAGCCGTGGCCTCACTCGCCCCCTCCCCATAAGCTCCCCCCCCCCATGCATACAGGGAACTGTAGTTCCTTACCCACTCGTCTCCAACCCCTCCTCTAGCCCTCCTTTGTCACCTTCCACAAAAATATTTTTCTTCTTTCTTCGATTTATGTCACACACCTCCTCTCGGGGGGGGACGGACCCTCTACTATCCCTAGGACTTTCTTACTGCTCTGGACTGGACTGTTTACATTTAAAGCAGACACCCCACAAATAATTCTGGGAACTGTAGTTCCTTAAGGGGGCAGCAACCTGCAGCTCTGTGGTGGGTAAACTACAAAATTGCTTTGGGTGGGAACATGCTTGAGATCTGCGTTAAATGTGTGGTGCACATGCAGCCCAAGTGTTAATTTCAAGTTTCCAGTCCTCAATGCTATCGGAGCCCTCTATTTGCCTTCATTTTCCTTCCCTGTTTACTACAAGCTCTACTCACGCCCCCCCATATTGTCTCCTTCTTCAGTCAATGATATATAAATACCTCCTCCCTCTCTGTTAACTCGCCTCTCCTTCCGCCCCCTTGTAGGTGATAGCAAGCATCTTTCTTCAAAATCCCCGTCATCCACAAAGCTTTTCTTCACGCACCTCACCCTCGTAGGTGACCGATAGATTTTTTGCAAGCCCCCTTGGGGAGCTCCGGAAAAAAGACCTGTGAAACTCAAAAGCTTACTTCCACAAACCAGAACCTCCATCCTCGCAGTTTGTTTGCTCATCCCGGACTTCATTGCCCTTGCCGTACGCCTGGCCTACAGACACCAGAGAGATGCACCCAGGTGTGTCTGAACCACACAGGTAAGGAGGCAGGTGTCTGTATGCCAGAGAGGTCACTGGCACTTCCGCAAATATGTAAGCCACTTACAGATTATTGCTATCATTTGTTCAGATAATAGATCAAACTTGCTAAAGAAATAAATGTTGATCCCTATGAAAGCAAACATGGACCAACTCGTCTAGGGTCACAGCTATACTACAATCTGAAACTCTCACCCCATGGCTTCCCCTAAAGAATCCTGGGAACTGTAGTTCACGCACCACAGAGCTGCAATTCCCAGCACCTGAAATAAACTACAGTTCTCAATAATCTTTGGGGGAACATGGTGCTTACATGACCTCAGCAGCAACAGAAACAGCATCTCAGCCCTCTTATTCCGGGTCCAGCTTGGAAGAAAATATTTACAGCCGAAAGACATTTTACTTCCTTCGCATCCTTTCCTGACCCACACGTCCGAGACCCCCAATTAATTTATTCCCTCCACTACGCCCACCCCACAAGCCCCACCGGACACCCCCAGACCAGAAATCTCTTACGCCAGGACACGGAGGTAACTCAGCCTGGAGTCCGAGCAAGATCTGAGCCTTTGAACCAACCCCCATCCCTTTATATCCTCCTGTCCGAAATAGCATCACCCCCCAGCCCAGTCTTCCACACACCCCTCCCTGAAACAGGCCCGTCGCAGCTGTGAGTGACATGATGACAAGGATTCGGAGAGATGGCTCCGCGAAGGACCAGCCTGACCATGAATGGCGCTCGTCTTCATCCCTTCAACTGTCCTCCCCCCTCCACAACCTCTCCTCTCTGCAGCCCCTGATTCCCAGAGGAGGGAGGCACATTCCTCAGGGGAGGGGGACACGAGGCTGTCAGTGGCTGATAAGCGTCAGGGAAGTGAGCTGGAATGACAGCATGTTTCACGTCTATGCAAGTGTATGAAGATGCTAGGCCAGGGAGGGAGACAATGCAATGATAAGGAGAAGACTTTGCCAATGGAGAGGAGAGTCTGAGAAAGGAAGGAATCATGTGTTAAAAGGGCATATCTCTAAAACAAGGGGTTTGGGGGGGGCACAAGTTCTGCTCATATTATCTGTTTTTTTAAAAAGATATGCATTTTAAAAAATCAGCAGTTTGCAACAATTATCCATCGATGTTACAATGTAAAAATTTGGAAAGCAGCTAACTATTATGGAAAGACGGTACAGTATTTTCAATTGCCTGCATAAGTTTCCAGCAGACCTTTAAAAACTGAAAAGGAAGGTGTTTGCTGAATGTCTACTGGTACAGCATTCCAGACCTCTGGGACGATGACACTAAAGGCTGTACATTAATATAGACCAGAGCTTTCCAAATTTTGCATGCTGCTGGCACACTTCTTAGATTTGTGCCATTTCGCGACACAGTAATTGAGTTTTGCATCGTTTCGTGACACAGTACAGTGGTACCTCGGGTTAAGTTCTTAATTCGTTCTGGAGGTCCGTTCTTAACCTGAAACTGTTCTTAACCTGAAGCACCACTTTAGCTAATGGGGCCTCCCGTTGCTGCGCAATTTCTGTTCTCATCCTGAAGCAAAGTTCTTAACCCGAGGTACTATTTCTGGGTTAGTGGAGTCTGTAGCCTGAAGCATCTGCAACCTGAAGCATATGTAACCCGAGGTACCACTGTAGTTCAGTTTTAGTAGCAAACCAGAGGTTAAACTAACCCCTTTCCAGTCTTGGGAGGAGTGTAGGGAGTGTTCGTGCGACACACCAACACACTGCAGCCGACACACTAACATGTCGTGTGACACAGTTTGGAAAGCTCTGCTATAGGTGTTTAATCTAGGAATGACAGATTATTCTTATTGCTGGCATTAGCTGACGTGGCCCCTTACTTCTTCCTTTTTGTTAACGTGCAGTAGAATAAAACGAATCATACCATTGTAGAATCACGATTGTAGAAAGTGGCTTCACAGTGCTTTCAATGTACAGTATGGCGCAAACAGGGTCTTACTTAGAGCGCAACTCGTATGATTTTATCACTTATTAAATTTATATACCTCCCTTGCTCAGAAAAACACAGGATGGGATACAGTAGAGTCCTGTGAGGAACATCTGTGGCGTGAAAAGCTGCAAGATTTCGGAAGGAATGCACACCGTTTGAAAACTGTAAGACGGCCATGAATTTTTGCAGCTGCAATGCATCACAGTGGGTTGGACTAGATAATAATAATAATAATAATAATAATAATAATAATAATAATAATAATAATTTATTATTTATACCCCGCCCATCTGGCTGAGTTTCCCCAGCCACTCTGGGTGGCTCCCAATCAGTGTTAAAAACAGTACAGCGTTACATATTAAAAACTTCCCTGAACAGGGCTGCCTTAAGATGTCTTCTGAATGTCAGGTAATTATTTATCTCTTTGACATCTGATGGGAGGGCGTTCCACAGGGCGGGCGCCACTACCGAGAAGGCCCTCTGTCTGGTTCCCTGTAGCCTCACTTCTCGCAATGAGGGAACCGCCAGAAGGCCCTCGGCGCTGGATCTCAGTGTCCGGGCTGAGCGATGGGGGTGGAGACGCTCCTTCAGGTATACAGGACCGAGGCCGTTTAGGGCTTTAAAGGTCAGCATCAAAACTTTGAATCGTGCTCGGAAATGTACTAGGAGCCAATGCAGATCTCTCAGAACCGGTGTTATGTGGTCCCAGCGGCCACTCCCAGTCACCAGTGGATCACCAGTAGATGACCCTTGGTCACCAATTCTACGGTCCTACAATTCTTCGCATGGCTGCCAATCATCACCGGTGCGCGGACAGGATGTCGCTTGCGAAGGAGGGATGACGCTCAAAGAATGCCGTGGGGGGGAATGGGAGAGAGGGAAATGTCTGGCTTTGACCTCTGCCCTCCCCTCCAAACCACCCCGGTCACCTTCCCTGACCTTGGGCGGACGGCATGGGGGTTGTTTGAGGGAACGGGGGGGCCTCGGAGGGCGGTCAGAGATGGGGAGCTGGAATTAGCTCTCTCCCTCTACCTCCACCCCCCCCCTCGGGAACTTCACGCCTTCCCAAGGCCTTTCTGACCGGGGTGCTGATTCACAGCTGCCATTGTTGACTGGCGCTGATTCTCAGCTGCTATTGTTGACCGGCCGAGGGAGGGATGGGGAATGGGGGACAGGTGCTCGGAGCCAGGATAAGCCCAGGGGTGGGATTAAGCGGCCGGAGGGGGGAGATGGAGGTTTTGGCAAGGTTTGGGGATTAACACCTGTTTTGTTTGTGGCACTAGGATGCTTTCGGATCATTTCCTGGGCCCGGCTCTCTTTTGTCGCAGAGGAGGGGGCAGGAAGCGGTCCGTGCTGGCGTGCAATGGCTGATGGGGGGGGGGAGCCCCAAAGGCCCAGGGAAGTGAGAGCTAAGATGCTTTTTAGGTGGGGGTGGATGGCAGCAGCTGGACTGGGGTGCTGAGTGGGACGGGTGCCTCCCGGCAGGACAAAGGCAGGTGGAGCGCGAGGTTGCAGGGCTCGATTTCGTTCTGACGCATCCGCAGCCCTTTGTATATCCCGCGGAACTGTGGTGGTGCCTCTGCCACGGCAGAATCTGCTTTTGCTGCAAGATTCTAGTCCTCATCGCTGGCACGGTTAAAGGAGGTGGCAAGGAAGATCTTCTTGTGGCCGGTAGGTGGGCCTTAACCATCCTGCAAAGTTCCCCACAGCTTGTAGGAGCAGAATAATTTGTCATTGAATTTATTTACGATTAAACTGCAGTCTATTCTGCTTCGTTCCTTCTGTACACAGAGATTCATCTCTTCCTGGTGGATAACTTTATTTATTGCTATACCGCCCCTCATCTGAAGATCTCAGTGCGATTCGGAGCATTAAAAGGCAAAATTAATACACACAACTTAGACCAGGCACCCCCAAACTTGGCCCTCCAGATGTTTTGGGACTACAATCCCCATCATCCCTGACCACTGGTCCTGTTAGCTAGGGGTGATGGGAGTTGTAGTCCCAAAATATCTGGAGGGCTGAGTTTGGGGATGCCTGACGTAGACTGAAAGAAGCCGTATGGGGCATATTCTGGGCTTAAAACAGATATTCTGGCTTCTTCTCAGATTGAATAAATCTTTCTCCTTTTAAAATTGTAGAAGTTGTGACTCCCTGATGCAGAATTTATGTCCTATGACTGCCAGGCACTTTGTCAGATGGCCCTCGAGACTCGGGTGCGAGAGAACGGTACACGGCACATGCTCAGAGGTTCCATGATGACCTGCCCCCAGTCTGCTTGCACACTGCATTGGTAACATACAGATCCAGTGAGTATTTGCTTTTATTTATTTATTTTGCAAGAACCATGGACGGTTTGATTATAACGAAACCTCAGAGTGGTTTACAGAAAGAATAAAGCAATGGGGGGGGTGTGGAGTTTAAGGCAACTATTTGAAACATTCAGAAAATATAATTGAAATCAACGATGCGCTAAAGATAATACTAAAGCGTGTGTCAACACACTACATGTCCAGATAGACTTTTTTCTTTCTTTCCAAAGGTGCCTTTATTACCTGCGTATTTTCCAACGGATTTTCGATTGTTAGCAAGGTGTCATATGCAAGTAAGCTTATTTTCTGTTTTCCATTTTTCCTTTTTCCTTTTATATTTCCATCTTCTCTAATTATATTGCCCAGAGAATCAATGCCCAATACAAATAAAATTGGGGAAAGAGGGCATCCTTGCCTTGTACCTCAGGCTAGTGTTCTTTGTTCTGTTATACCATCGTTCACTACAATGGATGGGTAAAAGGTAAAGGACCCCTGGATGGTTAAGTCCAGTCAAAGGTGACTATGGGGTTGCGGCACTCATCTCGCTTTCAGGCCGAGAGAGCCGGCATTTGTCCACACACAGCTTTCTGGGTCATATGGCCAGCAGGACTAAACCGCTTATGGCGCAACGGGACACCCTGATGGAAACCAGAGCGCACAGAAACATTGTTTACCTTCCCGCCGTAGCCGTACCTATTTATCTAGTTGGCATGCTTTCGAACTGCTAGGTTGGCAGGAGCTGGGACAGAGCAACGGGAGCTCACGCCGTCGTGGGGATTCGAACCGCCAACCTTCTGACTGGCAAGCCCAAGAGGCTCAGTGGCTTAGACCACAGCACCACCCACATCCCGAAATGGACTACAATGGATAGTCTTGCCTAAAACAACAGCATTTTTAAGCAGAGCACAAAAAGAGCGCAGTGAAAGTGAATTTCTGTTGTCAACAGGCAGAGAGTTCCAATGAGTGGGATCATGCAGTTCGTTCGCACTCTTGCATTCTTTTGTCCCTTGGGGTAAGGGCAGGAAAGGATCATGTTATCTGGAACACCCAGCCCCCCATGTTACCAATACAACATGAAGCCACATGGTTTTCACAAGAAGACAGCAAATGACTCAGACCAAAGTCACCGTCATTACTTTGAGCGAGAACAAGATGCTGTTGGTTCCCATTTTCTGCTCATTTTCTGTATCACCCAAGCGCCAACTATGCCGGCCTGTTGATTTTTTAAAATATTACAAACTTTGGCCAAGCTTGGGGTTCTGCTGAACATACAAAGAGACTTTGCACCTGTGTGTCTTTAGTAACTATCACCCCCCCCCAAAAAAATTGGCTATTAGGAGTAATCCCGGAGTAAATTGCAGCAGAATTGCAGGCACAATAAACAAAGCGACTAGCAAAACAATAAATAATGGCATACGATAGGGTTGCCATATGTCTGGAATTTCCCAGACATAGCTGGTATTCAGCCCTTGCAAATAAAGCTCAACAACTTAATAACTTTTGTGTCTATATTTTCACTTTTTGAAATATGGCAACCCTACATAAGGAGAGCCTGCTGGAAGAGTTAATTATGGCCCATCTAGACATAGCGACTGGGACATTTGTAGGGAAACCAAAATGCTTGTTTACAAAGCTATTGTACTACCAACCTTCCTGTATGCTTGTGAAATATGGACCACTTATAAACGCCATCTCCAACTCCTCGAAAGATTCCATCAATGGTGTCTCTGAAAAAATTTACACATCACTTGGGAAGGCAGGCGAACTAATACCAGTGTACTGGAAGAAGCAAAGATCACCAGTGTCAAAGCGATGATTCTTCAACATCAACTTCGCTGGACTGGTCATGTTGTGCGGATGCCTGATTATCGTCTTTCCAAAGCAACTACTATATTCCTAACTTAAAAAGGGGAAGTGTAATGCTGATGGTCAATAAAAGAGGTTTAAAAACTCTCAAGGCAAATCTAAAAAAATGTAGTATAAAACCAACAATTGGGAAACACTGGCTTGCGAGTGCTCCAGTTGGAGAACAGCCAAAGGTGTCCTGGGCTTTGAAGACACTCGAACTCAGGACGCAAGGCAGAAACGTGCTAGGAGGAAGGCACATTTGGCAAACCTTCACCATGATCAGCTATCATCTGGAAACCTACATCCCCACTGTGGAAGGACGTGTGGATCCAGAATTGGCCTCCACAGTCACTTACGGACTCACTGTTAAGACCGTGTTCATGGAAGACAATCTTACTCGGCTACGAGTGATCGCTGAAGAAGAAGAAGTAGAAGAAAAGAAGTATATAGAGATGCCTGGGGAGACCCACAGCAGGACCTGAGCACGACAGCACACTGTTTGCCTGTGGTTTCCATCAACTGGGGTTCAAGAAAACGGTTGAAAACAGTTTTAAAAACAACTCGCAGTCACAACAATCGGTTGGGTCCCAAAAATATGCACCTCAAGGGTTAAAAACCAGGATAAAGTGTGTTTTCAGAATCCTCCAGAAGTTGTAGAATGACAGCGCAGGATGCACCACTGTAGGGGATACACTTTTTTCTTTCCTTTTTAAAATAAGTTTCCCCAATACAATGCATGCTTGCATGTTGTTTTCAGAAATAGATGACCAAGTTTTGCTTTGTCTCCTTGTGTTGCAAGTTCCGGGAGTGGGAAGGGAAGGGAATCTGCTTAAAAATTAAACAGGGAAACGTTTGCATTTTTATGCACACTGTTTCACATTTCTGCACTCTTTTTTCGGATGGAGAACAACATTGCAAAATCCATTTCGAATGAGAGCTGCGGTTTTGTTTAATGAATTGCTCTGGGAAGTGTGGAGTGGGCAGTTTGAATTTCTCCCCAACCCCCTGACATCCCTATCGGGGACCTACAGGCCGCTTCTGTGGTCTGTCTGGACAGGTGCGTGAGAGGAATGTGAAAAAGACACAACAACATGGGATGAGCCTTCTCTGGGGCCATCTAGCCCAGCCTCTTCTTCTCACAGTGGCTGACCACATGCCTATTGGAAACCCACCAGCAGGATTCGAACACAAGAGTCTTCTCCCCTCCTGTGGTTTCCAGCACAACTGGCATTCAGAAGCGTTGCTGCCTCTGACCATAGTCCTCTCCTCCATGAATTTGTCCAATCCTATTTTAAAGCCATCCACGTTTGTGGCCATCTCTACCTCCTGCAGGAGGGAGTTCCACAGTTACGCGCTGCGTAGTTTTCCTTCCACCTGTCCTGAATCTTCCAAAATTTAGCTTTCCTGGATGCCACCAAGCTCTAATATTGTGAGAGAGAGGAATTTCATTTCATCTCATATTTTATTTTTATGCTGCTCATCTGACTGGGTTGCCCCAGCCACTCTGGGCAGCTTCGAACAAATCAAAACATCTAACATTAAACATCTAACGCATCTAACGTTTTCCAACAGGAAAGCCCAAAATAACTTTTGTTAAAAAAAACACACACAAAAAAACCCCAGAAGCTTTTCTTTTGGAAATTATAGGGACAGAACTACCTAAATTCTATAGAAATTTATTCATGTAGTGTTTGCTACTACAGTAGCAAGAATGCTACTCGCCCCAAAATGGAAAGAAGCAGAAGTCCCAGCAAAGGAAGAATGGATACAAAAACTTATGGAATATGTGGAAATGGTGAAACTTACCGGAAGAATAAGAAATCAAAATAACAAACGTTTTATAAAAGAATGGAAATGGTTTATTGAATATTTACAGAAAAAAAATTGTAATTAGATAAAAACATTGGCAGGGTTATTGTAATAACCTGCAGATTCATAAAAGTATATATTAAAAGTAGATAATTTTTTTTTAAATGATATTTATTGGAGAAAAAAAATTTAAAATCACAGAAAAAAGAAAAAGACAAAATTACAGAAAAAAAGACAAAAGTAGATAAGTAATTAAATAAGTAAAGGAGCAAATTGAAAGTAGATAATTAAAGGAGCAAATTAAATGAATTTGGATATGCAGGAAATATATATTTAAAAAAAGGAACTGCAGGAAGATGGGGAAGGAAGTCAAACTGCGAAATGTTAAATCGATTGTGAAACTAATGAAATGTATAAACTTGAAAAAGTATGAATGAAAACATAAAAAGGAAAGGAAAGTCCCAAATGTCATAACCTTCTCTCCCTCGCAGGGATGTCGCTCTAGCAAAGTCATAGCTGTCTGCCGACGTCTGTCTCTTTTAGTTGGGATATTTGGGGGTTTGGGGGGGGTTGAAACTGAGAGAGCCACACATCAGTTGGGGGTTGGATGTGGGGAGCAAGGGGTCGGAGGCTGGGATCCTTGCTGTCGGTATCTGGGAGTGCTACATTCCCTGTCTCTGGCAAATATCTCTCTTCACACCCAGCTGCTGTTGACAGCTTCCCAGCCTTGGCTCGCTTTCTGGAATCCTGGTCTTTTTATATCGAGACAAAAAGAAGAAGGGGATAGCTTATGGGGTGGGTGGCTGCAGGGGGGGGGGGAGAAGAGTTAATTATCTTGAGGCCTTTGTCTCTCCTCCTGCGCTAGCGAAAAAGCATCCGCAGGAGAGAGGCTGGAGGAATTGAATCTGGCCCGGTTCCCTGAACATAATGTCCACTTAGTTGGTATAAAGTGGTGATACCCATACAAGAGTGCAACTGTTATCCAGGAAGAGGTGTGAGATTCCGGGGATTTGGAGGGGGGGCACACACGCACAAAGAGGGTGTCAGTGCAGAGATGCATCTGCGCAACCCAAGCCTAATGTCATCTGCAACAGAATTTGGGTTGAGTTGACCTCACTGCCGCCAAAACTGTGCCCCGTCCCCTGCTATGGGGAATTAGCTCTCACCAAGCCGTCTCTAAAAAGTAGAGACATCACCTTGCCAACAAAGGTCCGTACAGTAAAAGCTCTGGTTTTCCCAGTAGTGATGTCTGGAAGTGAGAGCTGGACCATAAAGAAGGCTGATCGCTGAAGAATGGATGCTTTTGAATTCTAGTGCTGGAGGAGACTCTTGAGAGTCCCATGGACTGCAAGAAGATCAAACCTCTCCATTCTGAAGGAAATCACCCCTGAGTGCTCCCTGGAAGGACAGATCCTGAAGCTGAGGCTCCAGTACTTTGGCCACCTCATGAGAAGAGAAGACTCCCTGGAAAAGACCCTGATGTTGGGAAAGATGGAGGGCACAAGGAGAAGGGGATGACAGGGGACGAGATGGTTGGATAGTGTTCTCTGACCAAACAGCGGGAGGCAGTGGAAGACAGAAGTGCCTGGCGTGCTCTGGTCCAGGGGGTCACAAAAAGTCGGACACGACTAAACAACAACAGCAAGAGCCCTCTCTGCTGGCCCCTTCTGTCCCAAGCCCCCAAACCCACAACTTGGGTCCCTCTTCTGTTCCTCCAATCTGGCCCTCAGCCCCCCAACCTCATGAACTCCGTTCCTTTGCTTGGCTGAGGCAAGCTCTTGTCTCTGAACCAGAAGGCTCAGTTGCCCCATACTTGCCTCTTCCTGCTCTAGCGGTGCCCCACAACCATCCTCAAGCCCTGACAAGTATCCTCATCACCCACAAAAAAATAGCCCCACACAGCCTGCATTGAGATACATCAGGGTTTCTCAGGTTGGGCCTGGGAACATCCCACCTTTATCCCAGTTCTGCTGATCTCTTTTACCAGACCCTCCAAGTGTCCCTAATTTCCAGGGACAGCCCCAGATTTAAAGAAGCCGTTCCGGTTTCTCATTTGATCCAAGAATGTCCCGCTTTTCCTTTGGACGTCTCTATTTTCACCGGAGAAATGTTGGAAGGTATGGAGTTAGGCGACCCCTGCAAGCCAAGGAGATAAGTAACTAGACAAGTTTTAGAAGACATCTGAAGGCAGCCCTGTATAGGGAAGGGTTTTGGTTTTTTTAAATGTCTAATGTTTTATTATGTTTTTATATATGTTGGAAGCCACCCAGAGTGGCTGGGGCAACTCAGTCATATAGGTGGGGCACTATTATTTATCTAGGAACACAGACGTAACCAGCTGTGTTCCTAGATAAATAAGGCAAAGTGGACCCAGACAGATGGAATAGACACCATTACAGGGATGGACCTTAGAATCATAGAATCATAGAATCCTAGAGTTGGAAGAGACCACAAGGGCCATCGAGTCCAACCCCCTGCCAAGCAGGAAACACCATCAGAGCACTCCTGACATATGGTTGTCAAGCCTCTGCTTAAAGACCTCCAAAGTAGGAGACTCCACCACACTCCTTGGCAGCAAATTCCACTGTCGAACAGCTCTTACTGTCAGGAAGTTCTTCCTAATGTTTAGGTGGAATCTTCTTTCTTGTAGCTTGGATCCATTGCTCCGTGTCCGCTTCTCTGGAGCAGCAGAAAACAACCTTTCTCCCTCCTCTATGTGACATCCTTTTATATATTTGAACATGGCTATCATATCACCCCTTAACCTCCTCTTCTCCAGGCTAAACATGCCCAGCTCCCTTAGCCGTTCCTCATAAGGCATCGTTTCCAGGCCTTTGACCATTTTGGTTGCCCTCCTCTGGACACGTTCCAGTTTGTCAGTGTCCTTCTTGAATTGTGGTGCCCAGAACTGGACACAGTACTCCAGGTGTGGTCTGACCAGAGCAGAATACAGTGGCACTATTACTTCCCTTGATCTAGATCAGTGTTTCCCAACCTTTTTTGGGCAACGGCACACCTGTTTAATGAAAAAAATCTTGCGGCACACCACCATTACAGCCCCGTGACGTCAGCGCGCAGCGTCACGCCGGGAGGGACGCACGAAAGTGAAAGTTTTTTCCCTCCCCCTTGCCGGGGAACCTCCAAGCTTTGGGGGTGGGAGGAGGCAGCAGAGCGAGGGACTGAGGGACGGCGGCAACTGAGGCGGCGGCGGCTGTTGTGGTGGTGGCGGCGATAGCGGGCGGAGGAGGGGGCGGCGGCGGGGCTTGAGGAGCCGTCGCCGGGATTTGCTGCTGCTGTTGTTGCTGCTGCTGCCCGGACATGCCGGCCTCCTCCTCCTCCGCTGTCTCGCGCTCCTCCCTTTTGCACGCGCTGCCCTGCCGCTCGGCACCACCACCGCGGAGCCGCCCCCGGCTCGACGCGGATCCTCGCCGCCTCCGCCTCTCACCGCCCGCCTCGCCCGCCTCCCTCCCACGGCACACCAGCCAACGTCTCACGGCACACTAGTGTGCCGCGGAACACCGGTTGGGAAACACTGATCTAGATGCTATACTCCTATTGATGCAGCCCAGAATTGCATTGGCTTTTTTAGCTGCCGCGTCACACTGTTGGCTCATGTCAAGTTTGTGGTCAACCAAGACTCCTAGATCCTTTTCACATGTACTGCTCTCAAGCCAGGTGTCACCCATCTTGTATTTGTGCCTCTCATTTTTTTTGCCCAAGTGCAATACTTTACATTTCTCCCTGTTAAAGTTCATCTTGTTTGTTTTGGCCCAGTTCTCTAATCTGTCAAGGTCGTTTTGAAGTGTGATCCTGTCCTCTGGGGTGTTAGCCACCCCTCCCAGTTTGGTGTCATCTGCAAATTTGATCAGGATGCCCTTGAGTCCATCATTCAAGTCATTGATAAAGATGTTGAATAAGACCGGGCCCAAGACAGAACCCTGTGGCACCCCACTAGTCACTCTTCTCCAGGATGAAGAGGAACCATTGATGAGCACCCTTTGGGTTCGGTCAGTCAGCATGAACCTTATGCATGAACTGACTGAAGAATGATCTAATCCACTGGGTCTTCTGCTTTGTTCGTTTGTTGAACTTTATGAGTCACTTCAGTTTGATGCAATGAATAGTATACCTTATTTATCTAGGAACACAGCCGATTACGTCCCGTGTGTTTATTGAATATCCATGGTCAGAGGCAGCAGTGGTTCTGAATACCAGTTGCTGGAAACCGCAGAAAGTGAAAATTATATGCCTTTAGGTGCCAGGCAAAAAACGTTCCTCTTTAACCAGTCCTTTGGCTGATTGACAGCCAACCAACGCCCTTTTAAAATGTGTTGGGTAAGTGTGGGGTTGTTGGATTGTACTTGTTCTTGTTTTTATTATGCGTTTTATGCTGTTGCGATTCTATCTTGTGAACCCCTGAGACCTGCGGGTATAGGGTGGTATACAAATTTAATTACAAATTTTAAAATGCTCTTGTGCCCGGGTCCCACTTGCAGGTTTCTTGTGGGCATCTAGTCTAAGGTTACCTGATTTTTTCCAGTGAATCCAGGGACACTTTTCAACTTCCTACTAAATAGATGGATTTTGTCAGGGGACTGATTTGTAAATCCGGGGGCTGTCCCCGGGAAACGGGGACGTCTGGCAACCTTAATCTAGTCAGTGAGAACGGGATCCTGGTCTCGATGGGCTTCTGATCCAGCCGGGCTCTTCTGGTTTTCCTCTCATCCCTCGCATCAGCTTGCCTGACGCCTTCTAAGCCAGGCCCCAAACCCGCAAGAGACGAGGGTCAGCAGGGGGCTGGGCGAGAGAGAGACAACTGTCTTTCGGAGGGAGGAATGGAGAAGGGAGGGGGTTTGGGTTGCCCTTGTTTTAATTCTCAGATTTAGAGCACCTGCTAGACCCAAAGACTCTGAGAACATCATGGCACGGCTGGGCGAGGCAAACACAAATCGTTTCGAAACTTTACAACTATAGGTATTGAATGCGCCAGACGTGCCGCCTAGAGAGCTTCAGCAGTTGCCCTGGGGCCCAGGACACCGTAAGATATAGCAAAGGGCACTTAAGAACACGTTCCTGATGAAGGAATCTCACATATAGGGGAGGAAGAGAGAATAATATGTCTTAGGAAGGGGGAAACTAAGTGGGCACGAGCTCAAGTTATGAATTTTGTAAATGGGGGTGTCTCCACACTTTTCACCTTGCTGCCCTTTCCAGCTGGTAAGCACTCCGTCTGCAGGTAAGCTGCTTTCTGTTCATAGACTCATAGACTTGGAAGGGACCCCAAGAGTTGTCTAATCCAGGCGTCCCCAAACTAAGGCCCGCAGGCTGGATAAGGCCCGAGGGACTCGTTTATCTGGCCTGCGGCGACCCCCACCACCTGCTGCCGCTGCCGCTGCCCGCTCTTACCAGCGCTGCACTTCGCAGCTGCCCACTTCTGGGTTGGAGGAGCACCGGAAAAAGCTTGTGCGCATGTGCAAGCATTATTTGCGCATGTGCAAGCGTTATTTCTGGTGCACATCCGGGCGGAGGAGGCCTGTGCACATGCACACAAGCTATTTCCAGTGCTTCTCCAACCTGGAAGTGTGCAAGAAATAGCGTGTGCGTACACATATGGGCACGCACTCGCCCACCCTCCAGCCCACCCCGCGGTCGGCCCTGGAGACACCGGCCCAAGGTGCGGTAAGTTTGCTGACTCCTGGTCTAATCCAACCCCCTGCAATTCAGGAATCTCAGCTAAAGCGCCCATGGCAGATGGCCACCCAGCCTCTGCTTAAAAACCTCCAAGGAAGGTTAATCTCTGGGGGAAACGTTGGAAAAGTGACTTGAAGTTTACAGCGTGTTGTTCTTTGAAGGAGAACTACCTGAAAATGATTCACAGATGGTGTAGGCTTGCTAAGATGTATGAGAGAGAATCAGATAAGTGCTGGAGATACAAAGAAGTGGAAGGAACGTTCTTTCATATGAGGTGGACTCAGTGGCGTAGCGTGGGTTGTCAGCACCCGGGACAAGGCAAGTAATTTGCACCCCCTAACCCGTGGATTTGCGCCCCCTAACCCGTGGATTTGCGCCCCCTAACCCTAACCCCCAGATGTTGCGCCCGGTGCGGCCGGCCCCCCCTGCACCCCCCACGCTACGCCACAGGGTGGACTTGCAAAAGGGTAAAAGAGTATTGGGAAATGATCCATAACGAATTGAAAAAAAAAGTTTAAAAGTACTTCAAAACAACAACCAGAGTTCTATCTGTTGGGGATAACTCAGACTGAAACCCCCCAGGTGTCAAAAAAAGGTTGTTTATGTATGCCACTACTGCGGCCCATGTTTTGTTGGGATAACTGGGAAACGGGCAAGGTCCCAACTAAAGAATGGCAACTTAAGTTAACAGAATATACACAACTTGCAGTCTTAACATATGGAATGAGAGAACAAGAAGAGCATATGTTTAGAGAAGATTGGAAAATGTTTATTGAATATGTGGGAAATAACTGGGTACAGCTGAAAACACTGAAAGCATCAAGATAAATTCAATAGCTTTGATGGATGCAATAATGGAATACTGAATGTTGTAAAAAGGTGTTTGTAAAACATGCCGGGATTTATGATATGTAAATGAACCATTGAAAAAGAAGAAGGGAAGTCACTGATATCTTAAGGAGGTAAAACAAGTATCTTAAGTTGTAAAACAGAAAACTTAATCAAAATTATATATATATATTTTTAAACCTACAAGGAAGGGGATCTAACACTTCCCAAGGGTTGAACAGCTCTTGCCACCCGAAAGTTCTTTCTGATGTTTACTCAGAATCTCCTTTCTTGCCATTTGAACAATAATAATAATAATAATTTATTATTTGTACCCCGCCCATCTGGCTGGGTTTCCCCAGCCACTCTGGGCGGCTTCCATAGAAACAAAAAATACAGACATTGGTTTGAGTCCTGCCCTCCAGAGCAGGAGAAAACAAGCTCGCTCCATCTTTGTTGCAAAAGTACAGAGCATGGGTTATTATTTATGTGCAAAGTAAGTACTGTATTTTGTAGAGAAATAAATAAACTGACAAAACAAGATGGGAGTCATGGGATTCCATGGGGCTGAATCAGTTTGGAGCTGGAACAGATTAATAGGCAGAGGACTGACAAGTACATTGCTCCCCACTTTTCTTCCAGCTCACAGCTGTCTCCTCCCCTCCCTCCCCACAACCTAAGACCCTCCCCTCGCCAGCCAGGGCAGCATCCCCTCCTCTGTCAGATTAATCCCAAACAAGAAGAGGCAAGGGGATATTGAGTTCTGGAGCCCTCAGACCACCAGGTACTTTTGCATACTAGAAATGTATCAAGCTGTACATTTGGGCTGGGCTGGGCTGGGGAGGCACAGAGATTTCCTTGTGTAACGTATACAAAACCGTTATTTCCTTGTGTAACGTATACAAAACCGTAGATGGAAATCGAAAGATGAGAGGCAAAACTATAAAGCAGGGGTAGAATGAGTTGTGCCTGGGTTAAGTTTGGGAAAAGTGCAAGTAAAGAATATCGGCATGATTTGATTGTCAAGCGTCGTTCCAATTTTTCTGGGCTTGTGATGAGGTTTGTCTTGAAAATGATGGTTCCGCCCAAATGATATAAAAAGCGTCCTGTCGAAATCTCAAATTATGAGTAGTTTTCTCCATTATTGCTATATTCCAGAGCGAGTGGTAAGATTCTGGGTTGTTTTCCATTGAGTTGCAATGACTATTTGAGCTGCCAAGACCATATACAAGACCAATTCTTTTGTCAATATATCTGTATTGAACTTATTCAGTAGCATTCATCTTGGACCATGGCGTAGAGATTTTCTATTGGGGAAAAGAGGCATTTCGGTGCAAAAAGGGAATATTTTGAGCTGCCTTTGTTTTCCATTCCCCACAAGATGCTCAGCTTGCCTGGGAGAAAGACAGAGAGAGAAAGAAGAGCGGGTGTATGAAGCTTGCAAGAAGAGGCAAGCTTTGGAGCTACACAGAGCAGTTTATCACACGGGCCAGGAAGATAGCTCCATTCCCTGTTGTCTATAGGCACTTTAAGAGAGCAACATCGCCGGTTAAGGAGATGGTGCTGGGAGATTCAGATTCATTATCCTGTTGGTGCTGATCAATGTTTTAATGCACTTTTAAGTGGACATTAAACGTGTGTTGTGATTAGGCTGTTATCTTTCTGCCTGAAGTTAATGATGTCTGCATTTATAACTAAGGTGTCTTCCTGGGGAGCTGCTTAGAGGCAGTTTTGAACAGGGAGTTCCCCGACAGCTCCCTTCCACTGGGTACGATACGATACGATGATCCGATAATCTTTATTGTCATTGTCCCATACAGAACGACGAAACTGAAAAATCTACATCAGACATTCAAAAACCAACAAGCCTGCTATCCCAGCTATCCCAGCCTGGTTAGCCCACTAAAAACTCTGATACCCCATTTTTAAATACAATATACTCCCATAGAGACTCCTTAAAGGTAAAGGTAAAGGGACCCCTTGACCCTTAGGTCCAGTTTTGGCCGACTCTGGGGTTGCGGCGCTCATCTCGCTTTATTGGCCGAGGGAGCCGGCGTACAGCTTCCGGGTCATGTGGCCAGCAAGACTAAGCCGCTTCTGGCGAAACCAGAGCAGCGCATGGAAACGCCGTTTACCTTCCTGGCACAGTGGTACCTATTTATCTACTTGCACTTTGACGTGCTTTCAAACTGCTAGGTTGGCAGGAGCAGGGACCGAGCAACAGGAGCTCACCCTGTTGCGGGAATTCAAACCACCAACCTTCTGATCGGCAAGTCCTAAGCTCCTTACAATGTGTTTAAAACCAAGATCGCATTTGGGTAGAAACTGTTTCTCAGGCGGCTAGTCCTAGTCTTTATAACCCTGGACCTTCTTCCAGAAGGCAGAAGCTGAAAGAGATCATTTCCGGGGTGCGCACTATCCTGCGCCATCTCTGCAGCTTTCTTATGGCACCTGGAAGCATAGATTTGATCCAAGGTGGGAAGAGTGCACCCAATTATTCTCTCCGCAGTCTTTACAACCCTGGACAGCATTGATTTTTCCCTGACCGTGCAGCTCCCAAACCACACACAGAGACCATAAGTCCCGTAACAACAATCATAGAGTTGGAAGGGACCCCGCAAGTCATCTAGTCCAACCCCCTGCAACCTGAGAGGGTGGAGGAAGCAGGAGAAGGCGTGTCCCTCATTGTTGACTCTCAACAGGTGGAGGTAAAGATGGCAGCAACGGTGAGGGAAAACTAGGCCACACAGCCGTTCTGCAAGACCAAGGAACTGCCCACGTCCCCACAGCACCCTGAAGGAGTACGACAGACACTGCTTGGATGGCTGAGGTAAGTCCAGGAGTTAATCCCAACCTCCAGGAACCAGAACGTTATCTAGGATCCATCGTATGGATTGAGCCAGTCTGTGGCCCCTTCTCTTAGCAGTGGAACTGGCCGATGGGCCCCATGTCCATTGATAAGAAATAATATGCAAGAAGAGCTGGTTCAGACCAAATGTCCCTCTAGCCTAGCATCCTGCTCCCAAAAGAGGTCAATAATAATAATAAATTTTATTTATACCCCACCCTCCCCAGCCTAGACCGGGCTCAGGGCGGCTAACACCCGATATAAAAACAAATTGATTGAAATACAACTTAAAAACAAGATGAAAATACAACATTAAAACATTAATATACAGCCTCATTTCGATGGAAACTCAAATCAAAAACTTTGGGGGGGATGAAAACGTCAAGTCTTCGCCAAGGCTAGGGTCAGCCAGGTCCCCCCCCCCCACACACATAAGGAAGTTCATCAATAGGAAATTGCCTTATGCAGAGTCCATCTAGCTCAGCACTGCTTACACTGGCTGGCAGCCGCTTGCCAGGGTTTCAGGCCGGGAAATCACCCAGAGCTACCAGGAGGTGCCATTGGGGACTTTCGCTGTGCAAGGCAGATATCCCACCACAGAGCTTACAGGCCTAAGCCAGTTGTGAATATGTTGGGGGTACTCTTTCGTGTTTATTATTCACAATATCGAGCTCAGAGTTGCCCTGCCTCTTGACACGGAGCTGGGAAATGAAATACTTCTCCTTCTTGCAGAGTCCCGGGCAGACTGAAATATTGCGGGCTCTGAATGACACGAATGGAATCGTTGAGTCCGAAGGGACCCTGAGGGTCATCCAGTCCAACCCCCTGCGTTGCAGGAATCTCAGTGGGACAGGTAGGCAGCGGGACAGGTAGGCACCTATGGATGAGAGGGGGTTGTTTGGGGGGTAGGGGGCAAGGCTGCGATTTAAGGGCGCGTGGCATCCTTCTCTCTTTTTTTAAAAAAAGATATTTATTGAAAGAATTTTTGGATATAAGAAAAAATAAAAAATAAACATACAAAATAATAAGCAGTTAAAAACACACATTAATTTTCAATAGCATAACTTCCATACCCTTATTTCCTCCGACCTCCTCATACTTCCCTTCTTTGTATTCCATTTCAGTTTGTTAGTTCAGCAAATCCTTACCATTAAACTTTTACCCATTTATAATCCTTTTTTCATATCTCCTAAAGCATTACAGCTGGAAACCGCTTAGTTTCTATGCAACATCTTTCTAACATTCATTAATTTTACAATATTTCTTTAAGTAGTCTTTAAATTTCTTCCAGTCTTCTTTCACCGACTCTTCTCCCTGGTCTCGGATTCTGCCAGTCATCTCAGCCAATTCCATGTAGTCAATCACCTTCATCTGCCATTCTTCCAAGGTGGGTAGGTCTTGTGTCTTCCAATACTTAGCGATGAGTATTCTTGCTGCTGTTGTAGCATACATAAAAAAAGTTTTGTCCTTCTTTTGCACCAATTGGCCGACAATGCCCAGGAGAAAGGCCTCTGGTTTCTTCAGGAAGGTATATTTAAATACCTTTTTCAATTCATTATATATCATTTCCCAGAAAGCCTTAATCCTAGGGCACATCCACCAAAGGTGAAAGAATGTACCTTCAGTTTCTTTACATTTCCAGCATTTATAATCGGGCAAATGATATACTTTTGCAAGCTTGACTGGGGTCATGTACCACCTGTATATCATTTTCATAATATTCTCTCTTAAGGCATTACATGCCGTGAACTTCATACCTGTGGCGTGGCATCCTTCTCACGCCGCCCTTCCCCAAGCCGCTTTGCGAGGCTGGGATCTGATCAGACACCCCCCCCCCCCGGAAAATGCACCCCGCCTTTGTGTGTAGCTTGGCTCGCTCACTCGAGCTGAGCGTCGCACTTTGCTCGCCATTTTCTTTCTCGGAGCGATGAGCCCAAAGGCGCCCCTTCTCCCTTGCAGAAACAGGGCTGCTCCAGGATGCGAGGAACTGCCTGGACATTTTCCCAGGGAGGAATTTTTCAGTACAATTTTTGTAGCTGTTTCAGGAAGTCAGATAGACTCTCCCAGGAATGGCCTTGTTGTGGGTATTTTTTTGTTGTTGCTGTTAAAAACAATATCTATCAATAGCCCCCTTCTAATCCTCCCAAGTCTATTTTAATAGTGCTGACCTATTTTAATCAGTTTAATCAAGGGATCCGGCGTAAGACAGCCTAATCTATACATCTGCGTGCTTTCATCTTTTCTAATCTCCCTGAATATTGGGCTTAATGCCTCTGATCCCTTTTAGGCACCTACCAGCCTGGCCTAATCTCATTTGCACATATGCATATTTTAATCTGCCTTTTGTTCAGCAGCTGACACCCCCCTCGCCTTTCCTTTTGCATCCCCAACAAATTTTTCGATGGGAATTTTCTGCTGGGTGTGAAACAGGGTGGCGAATCTCATTTACAGTAGGGGAAAACCTCCAGTTCTCTCTCCTGAGACTCCCCAAATCAGGACTTTCCCAGACAGTCGGTGAGGCTAGCTTATTCCATTATTCAGTTTATTCCTTCAATCTGATTGATTGATTGATTGATTGATTGATTGTCATTTGGGTCGATTAAAGGGGGGGAGGAATGCCCTAGATTAACCAAGCAGCTGTCTTTTATTTCTATTTTCATGGTTTCAATTATCAGCACAAACAAAAATATATACAGTGGTACCTCGGGTTAAGTACTTAATTCGTTCCGGAGGTCTGTTCTTAACCTGAAACTGTTCTTAACCTGAAGCACCACATTAGCTAATGGGGCCTCCTGCTGCCGCCGCGCCGCCAGAGCAAGATTTCTGTTCTCATCCTGAAGCAAAGTTCTTATCCTGAGGCACTATTTCTGGGTTTGCAGAGTCTCTAACCTGAAGCATATGTAACCTGAAGCGTATGTAACCCGAGGTACCACTGTACTGTAGATACAAACGTCGCAAACCAGCAATTACAGGAAGAGTACAGATAGCTATGATACTTGACAAGCTTAGCATCTGATTTTTTAAAAAGAAAAGTGTGAATTGTTTTGAATGTAAATGTTTGAAAGAGCTGTGAATAGCAGTGCCTGTTAACATAATGTGTCTTTAAGAGGGTGCCTGTTTTTTGTTCATATAAGGGTCCTGCTAGATCAAAGGTCAGGGTTTTTCTTTTCACTGGGGCAGATCGGATGCCTCCAGGATGCACACAAGCGGGGTCCTCCCCTGCTGTTGCACGCCTGAAACTGAAATTCAGAGCTACACTGTGTCTAAACATGGAAGTTCATCTAGCTAGCTATCATTGATAACAGCCATCAGCATACCTGTTGTCCACGAATTTGCCTAATCCCCTTCAAAAGACTCCCATGCTAGCACCCACCACCAGTTTCATGTGGCAGGCAGTTCCGCAAGTTAATTCTGTGGTGTGGGTGGGTGGGGCTGTGTGGGTGGGTGTGAGAAGCAACCGCTTTGTCACCACTGCCACCAAACTTTACAGCAAGTTCAGCTATGGTGAGAGAAGGTGGGGGACTTCTGTGTTCATTCTGCTGTGAATACATGCAGATTTCACTCACTAATTAAGCTGATTACAACTGGTACAATCAACCCACTAAGGGCAGGGAACCTTTGGCCTTTCAGGTATTCCCGGACTACAACTCCCATCAACCCTGGCCATTGGCCAAGCTTGCTGGGGCTGATGGGAGTTGTAGTTCAGCAATGTATGAAAGGTCATAGTCATCCATTATGACTATGGTGAGAGAGAATTGTAGTCCACCCCTCACAGAGCTCCAATTCCCAGCATCCTCAACAAACTATAGCTCCCAGGATTCTTGGGTGGGGGGAAGCTGTGTGCTTTAAATGTATGGCATGCATGTATCCGAAACTGGTGCATACTGGAGAACAGAAATGCACATAAATGTCCCTCTCCACCCAGACTGTGTTGGAAGGTAGTGGTGTTCTTCTTCACTAAGTTTTTTAAACAGAAGGTGCGCCTTGCAGAGGATTTCCTGTGTTGGCCAACAAGGGCCTTTGAGACCCTTCCACCTCTGTGATTTGGCAAAAGGCTATTCCTGCTGTCACAAGGCTGGCACCAATCTGTGGTTTGGATACAGCATGGGACTTATAGGCTTTCTGCACAAAGGGCTGTGACTTGGGGGCAAAGCGCCGCAGGAATCACAAGCGCAGGTTTATAGCTGGGGTGGGGTGCTTGTGGGTCTCTGGGTGTCGCTGGGCTGCAGATCTCATTGGCCCACTGCTCCTGCCTGAAGCTCTGAGAACCGAGGCTCAGAGAGGAACGCCGGGCTGCTTGAAAGCGCTTTTGCAAAGGGCTCTCGCAAAGCCCCACAGCTGCTGTTTTCGGAGGCTCAATCAGGAATGCCAAACTGCTTGGAAGCGCTTTCGCCAAAGGGCTTCCTGGCAACCCCGCCAGGCTCCTGCCTGAGCCTCCCGAGGCTCAAAGAGGAATGCTGGGCTGAGCAGGATTTAACCCCCGTTAATCAGCTGACAAGTAGGGATTAAATCTGTGATCCTTGGGATGCTGAGGACCAATGCACCAGGTATCCCCATAAGACCAGGACGGGGACTTTTGCAGAGTTTAGCTTCACTTTCAACTGTCCCCAGAGGGGCTCATCTGGCGTCTTCATTACATATCTTTAGGCGCCAGGCGTAAACGTTTCTCTCTAACCAGACCTTTAGCTGATTAACATGCTATGGCCTTTTAATTGTGCTTGCAGATTGTTTCTGTTTTATTACTTTGCATTCTCATTTTCTATTATTGTGACAATTATTATTATTTGTCCAGTTCTGGGCACCACAGTTCAAGAAGGACACTGACAAACTGGAACGTGTCCAGAGAAGGGCAACCAAAATGGTCAAAGGTCTGGAAACGATGCCTTATGAGGAACGGCTAAGGGAGCTGGGCATGTTTAGCCTGGAGAAGAGGAGGTTAAGGGGTGATATGATAGCCATGTTCAAATATATAAAAGGATGTCACATAGAGGAGGGAGAAAGGTTGTTTTCTGCTGCTCCAGAGAAGCGGACACGGAGCAATGGATCCAAACTACAAGAAAGAAGATTCCACCTAAACATTAGGAAGAACTTCCTGACAGTAAGAGCTGTTCGACAGTGGAATTTGCTGCCAAGGAGTGTGTTGGAGTCTCCTACTTTGGAGGTCTTTAAGCAGAGGCTTGACAACCATATGTCAGGAGTGCTCTGATGGTGTTTCCTGCTTGGCAGGGGGTTGGACTCGATGGCCCTTGTGGTCTCTTCCAACTCTATGATTCTATGATTCTATGACACGAACCGCTCTGTGACCCTAGATGAAGAGCAGTACACAGTTTTAAAAATAATAATAATGTCTGCTGCCTTGTCTGAGCTAGCCGGTTTCCTGCTAGATTTCACCCTGTCCTCAGTTGACATCAGCTGATGGGTGGGTGTAATTTGGGGGGGAAATGCCTTGTGGGCCAAATGGGGTGCCCTGGAGGGCCACGACTGGCCTTTGGAACCCTGCTCTAGACCAGAGGTTGGCAAGCTAAGGCCCATGGGCCGGAAGCAGCCCACGAGCCGCCCCAAACTGAGCCGCCCGCTTGGCCAGTCCCCGCACACTGCGCTAAACCGGCACAGCGCGTCACGGAGACTCTCTTCCGTGGCTCCGGAAATCGCTTCTGCGCATGCCCAGACACCGAAAATCATAGAATCATAGAATCATAGAGTTGGAAGAGACCACAAGGGCCATCGAGTCCAACCCCCTGCCAAGCAGGAAACACCATCAGAGCACTCCTGACATATGGTTGTCAAGCCTCTGCTTAAAGACCTCCAAAGTAGGAGACTCCACCACACTCCTTGGCAGCAAATTCCACTGTCAAACAGCTCTTACTGTCAGGAAGTTCTTCCTAATGTTTAGGTGGAATCTTCTTTCTTGTAGTTTGGATCCATTGCTCCGTGTCCGCTTCTCTGGAGCAGCAGAAAACAACCTTTCTCCCTCCTCTATGAGACATCCTTTTATATATTGGAGCATGGCTATCATATCACCCCTTAACCTCCTCTTCTCCAGGCTAAACATGCCCAGCTCCCTTAGCCGTTCCTCATAAGGCATCGTTTCCAGGCCTTTGACCATTTTGGTTGCCCTCCTCTGGACACGTTCCAGTTTGTCAGTGTCCTTCTTGAATTGTGGTGCCCAGAACTGGACACAGTACTCCAGGTGAGGTCTGACTGCTCAGTCACTGCTGCTCAGAAGCGATTTTTGGCCTCTGGGCATGCGCAGACGTGATTTCTGGCGTCGCGCTGCACCGGCCCGGCCCACGGACGATCTCCACGGGAGTGATCCGGCCCGTGCCCGGTGAGCCTTGCCGACACCTGCTCTAGACATTCAAATAGTGCACCTGAAATTATCAGTTATCTGATTTCTTACCCACCTTTTGCTTTAAGGTCCCAGAGATATCCAGCGTTATAGCAACTTAAAAATAAGCTCAAAACTATGGCAAAGAAAATCTAAATCTTAGATATCCAAGTCCAGGAAGGGTAAAGATGTGTGCTTTCAGCATATGATGGAGACTATATAATGATGCAAAGCACACCACTTGGAGAAGGGAATTCCACAATTTAGGGGCTGCCACAATTATACTGTTAGATCTTTTTTAATGTCTGCATTATTCTTTTTTACTTGCGCGTAAATCAATTCAGGAATTTTAGTGACACCCAATACACAAATTTAATCAATCGAAAGCTAAGCCTCAAAGTCAGGGTTATAACCAATATTAGCGCCCCACTGTGTAAATCCACTGAAAAGAATGAACATGACTAAGGTCCGTTGATTCCAATGGTTCTAACTCTGAGTAGAATTCAGGCCACATTCGTGCTACACATTTAAAGTGCTATGATACCACTTTAAACTGTTGTGGCTCTCCCCGCCCCCCAATAATTCTGGGAACTGTAGTTTGTTAAGAGTGCTGCGAGCAGCTTGGAGACCCCTCATTCCCCTCACAGAGCTACAGTTCCCAGAGTCCCCTAGGAAGAGGGGTTGATCGTTAAACCACTTTGTTAATTGTAGCTCTAGGAGAGGAAGAGGGCCCCCCAACAACTCTCAGCTCCTTTAACAAACTACAGCTCCCGGAATTCTGTATGGTGTGATTGTGACCCTGTTATTGTTGTTTAGTCGTTTAGTCGTGTCCGTGTTTTCGTGGCCCCCTGGACCAGAGCATGCCAGGCACTTCTGTCTTCCACTGCCTCCCGCAGTTTGGTCAGACTCATGTTTGTAGCTTCGAGAACACTGTCCCACCATCTCCTCCTCTGTCGTCCCCTTCTCCTTGTGCCCTCCATCTTTCCCAACATCAGGGTTTTTCCAGGGAGTCTTCTCTTCTCATGAGGGGGCCAAAGTCTTGGAGCCTCAGCTTCAGGATCTGTCCTTCCAGTGAGCACTCAGGGCTGATTTCCTTAAGAATGGATAGGTCTGATCTTCTTGCAGTCCATGGGACTCTCAAGAGTCTCCTCCAGCACCAGAATTCAAAAGCATCGTTTTAGCAAATCTCTCTTCCTTACAAGGAAAGAGATTAGGCCCAATTAGCCAATAACAGGTGAAAGCCACAAGGTGGCAGCCGTTGTTCAGGAAGGGGCTTGAGATACTGCTAGAAAACTGGGCAAAACACCAACTCTGGATACTTTGGACAAAAGGGAACTTTGCCTTTTGCTGTGAATTTGGTGCTTCTACATCAGTGAAGAGGCAGACTCCCCCAGGGAGAAGGGGTTGGTCAAGGGTGCTGTCCTGAGAGGACCAGGGCTGCAACACAGAGGGCATCTCCAGGCTGCATTTTGCACGGAGAGATTCAGACACATATCCGGAAACTCGGGTTTGCACAATTAAGATGGATTTAAGGGCTCTGTCCCCCTAGTGCCACAAATCCTCTTAAAAAGAGAGAGGGCTTCTTGCAGTGATGGGAACATATGTTGGAAAGTGTGGGGCGAACGAATGACGGATGGGAATACATATAAATACCCCGCAAACAGATCAGAAGCAACACTCAGTAAATACCGGGAATAGCCTGACAGCTGTGTAAGCTTTGTGCAATTAAAAAAACAGGAGAAATGGGGTATAAACAGGTCGTCTGGATGAGCCCAGAGATTGTCTCTTTTCCTCAGGGCACAGATTTTCACCCCCTTATACTCTGGGGAAACCCAGCCCGATGAGCAGGGTACAATTATTATTATTATTATTATTATTATTATTATTATTATTATTATTATTAAGCAGCAATGCACCTTTCGTGCCACTAAATGCTTAGTAAAATCATGATTATTCCTTATAATTCTGATGTTTAGGATAAGAGTGCCATTGTTTCTGAAGCCCAAACAATACCACACACCAAAAAAAAACCCAGGCAGTACCATCATGTTTAGGGGGAACCGCAAATTTGCAGAAGGACAACAGAAAATCTTTAGGGGGGAGGACTACTAAAGAGGAAGTAATCCCTAAAAAGAAAAACTCAGGGAGGACTGGGCAGACTTTGTGGCCACTAATAACCAAATATCTGCTGGGAAATGAAGCAAAAGAAAACCAGGGGAAGAGTGAATGGAATGGTGTTTCCGGGGGAGGGCGGTAGAGCTCAGCTGGTTGGAGGACAGAGCTGGAGCACTTCATGCTGCAACATTTTATTGCAGCTCGCAGTTTGGTTTTATTTAAGTGATCTTTCAGCACCAGACCAAAAGGCTCCTCTAGCTCCAGCACAGTGATTTAGCAAAACGCCTCTCTTGGCTTGCCTCTAGCAACCGGCATTCATTCGCACGTACCCTGCGAGTCTTTATATCATATACCACTCTGGCAAATAGCCCCTGACACGTACAGAGACACACGGAACGCAATAGCTGTTTGATAGCCTTTATTCTACATTTCGGGGGCCGTGCTGATATACAGAGCGGGGGGGAAGCGTCCTCCACTGCCTTTCAGGTGTGGAGCTGGGGGTACACGTGTGATTCGAGGATGGGGGGCGTCTGATCTTCAAAAGGAGTTACTCCTCGTTCAGACCTTTCTGCAAGGGGACAGGGAGAGAGGAAGAAGGAGTCAGTGGAGAAATGCAGATATCAGGTGGCGGGGGGAAGAAACTGAAATTATAGGAGTTGGAGAGGAGCGATAACACACCAGAGGTTTCTCACCTTTGCCCCAATATCACGGCTCTTGGCCCTCAACTTGTTGACTTGGGACTCGGCGATGTCCGCCCGCTCCTCGGCCTCATCCAGCTCGTGCTGAACCTTCCGGAATTTGGCCAGGTTGCTGTTGGCCTGCTCCTCCTGGATTAGTGGGGCAGAGAAAGAGATGGGGCGAAATCACAATGGGGTGGTGTATTAAAGCTAGTTCGTCCTACCAGGGGGCATCGAACGGAGCCGAATGTTGGGAGATGCGAGACAAAACGAAAGAACCTTCTTCGCACGGTGCAGACTGCGGAACTCCCTGCCACAAGGGGTTAGCGGCGGCCAGCAACTTGCATGGCTTTAGAAGAGAACTGGAAAATTAACGGAGGGTAAGGCTGTCTGCGTCCAGGGACGCGGACTTATAAAAAATATTGGGGGGGGCCCGGGAAAGCTCATGAATAATAAATAAGCTCATGAATATGCAAATAAAGTGGCCCCGCCTCCTCGTGAGCAAATAGGGGAGAGCGTGCTGCGCCTATTAATCAGCTCCGAAGGAAATTGGGTGGAGCTTTTGCTCGGGAGGGAGGGCAGGAGGCATGCAGCCCGACCCTGTGCATTTTGGGCTGGGGGAGGGGCGGCGATGGCGCTCTGCTGGAGGGGCGCCGGAGATTTTTGGTGGGGCGGAGCCCCCCCAAACGAATTTTTGAGGGGGCTCGGGCCCCCTCAAGCCCCATGGAGTCGGCGCCTATGTCTGCGTCTACCGGAGACGAAAGGCTTAGGTTCTACCTCCGCTGTCAAATTGCTAGCTGCTGGAATCGCAAGTGGGGAGAAACTCTGTCCCTGCAGGTTGCTGGATGAGGAGGAAAAGGGATGGAAGGGGAGGCTCCGCCCCATTTTTCTCCAGCTCCACCCACTGTTGCCATAGCCACGCCCACTGCCAATGCCCCTTCCGAGCGTCAGGAGGAGGGGGGGTTGTGGGATCGCGACCCCACCCACACTCGCTCTCGCGAGGCTGGTGCCAGCCTCGCGGGAGACAGGGGATTCCCTCAATTAACATACCCTGTGGCGCCAGCCAATCGGCTGGCGGCAGGGGCGGGCCTTTGTAAGGCCACTTAAGGTCGGGGCAGCCCTTGGCTCGCCCCTTTCTTCCCTGGAGACGACGCGGTTTTCCCACCCACCCGCCCTTTAGGTTCTGCCACTGACCTTGCTATGGGCTTCGGCTGGTCGCCGCAAGGGGCCTGGTAGGAGTTTTTCCATTTGGCTAATTGGCTGGTTTTGTGAGCCACTTGGTTTTTTCGCCTACCTCGTAGCAAATCGTCACAACTCCCTCGGTTTTGGCGGTAGGCATTGGCCGGGGTATTGTCATGCAGATGAGGTTGGGGGGGAGGAACGCCATCACCTCCCCCAATGCTTGAAGGGTAGTTCGTTAAAGGACTCCGAGGGGCGACGCCTCGTCCGAAACCTACGGAGGCTAGGGCCTAAAGCGCGCCCCCGAGCGGTAACCCCTCGGGGAGCGCCTAGGGATATGCATCTCGGGTGGCTCCCCCTGTTGGTGTTTAACCCTTCCCGGTCAGACCGGATAGTCGGTTAGGGCCAATGCCTAAAGCCAATACCCTTCTTTCCTGTAATCAATAAAGTTGTGGCCAATTTCGCCCATTAACCTAAAACTCTGTGTCCGTTGTCTTCATTTATTCCACCTGTGGGGGGGGAGGGAATAGCCACACAATATGCAGCCCCTGACGCATTATTCTCAAAGGAATTCAGCCCTCAACAGGGAAATAAAAATGTTGCCCACCCCAGTCCTACAGTAAAGACCTTTAGACGAGCCTCGCTCCTCCTTTATGCCAGAACCTTGAGACAGACATAAAATGAGGAGCAGGGCCTTATCGGCATGGGCGCCCCTAGAATGGGATTTCCTCCTCTGGAAAGATGGTTATAAACCACTTCTGTCCTGACTAACTAACAGAAACAAAACAAAAACCTCTTTCCTTTTTTCCCTTTTCTCCCCCCAGCAGGCATTAGAGCAGGTGACGGTTGATTTTAACAGTCTGGCTGTTTTTAATCTTGTCATTTTACATCCTGCTGACATGTGGTTTTATTTGATTTTACGCCGCTTACAAGTTCTGATTCTAATGGAATTGGATATTGGATTTTCATTTGCTTCTGTTGTCATTTTTTTCCGTTCGGCTGCCCTGTCGGCGGGGACGGGGTGGGGAGAGGCGTAAACAAGAAATAAGATAATACTTCTGAGTGCGTGTAGCGCGAGGGGGGAATCTGGGGAAGATGGAAGTGCTCTCCGCAGTTGCCCACGGTGACCGCAAAATGCTCACCCGCAGGTCCATTTATTGAGGGACGTAAATGGGGATAATGACGGGGAATGGAGAAGCGAGGAGTGGATGCAGAGCTTAGTGGTTAGAGCACCTGCCTTGTGCTCAGGGTTCAATCCTCAGCATCTCTGGGTGGGCTGGCAGAGACGCTTGTCTGAACCCCTTGAGAGCTGCTGCCAGAAATTGCAGGCATTACTGATCTCAATACCAGTATAAGACAGTTTTCTGTGTTCCTAGGTGGGCCATGTAGGAGGCAGGTCATGACGAGTTCTCCCAGGTGTCAAGGAGGCAGAGGGAGCCTAGGAGAGTGTTCCTCAGCCTTGGGTCCCCCAGATGTTGCTTTGACTACATCTTCCATCATCACTGACCGTCGGCTAAACTGGCTAGGGCTGATGGGAGTTGTAGTCCAACACCATATGAGGACGGCGACCCGGGGCTGAAGGATGCCAGCCCTGATGGTTGCGTGCTTACCGCTTCTTCAGCCTGCCTCTTGTAAGCCTTGACTTTCAACTGGAGTTTATCCACCAGATCTTGGAGACGGACGAGGTTTTTCCGGTCCTCCTCCGTCTACAGCACAAAATGAAAGAAAGGAGAGACAGGCAGGTTATTTAGCTGAAGAAGGAAACTGACACACACTGCTGGGTTTACAGATTTGCCACCTCCCATGTAGTATTTGCAGGACTGCAAATGGTCCACGGAGGCTGGATTAGAAGGAACAAACTTTACCCAGCAGCCGTAGACGGCTACCAAACTATTCAAAAACTGAAACAAGGTTTTCTTAGGTTTTCAAAAACCGAAACAGGCCTTCTTAGTTTCCTTTCCCTGCTGGACTCACCCAGAACTGATTCTTCCCCCATACATCCATTCCTAAATGACTTTCGTTCCTGCTCGCATTGCATCCTAGAGCTGGCCTTACCATTAGGCAGCAATCAGCATTTGCCTCAGGTGGCAGATACGATAATCTTTATTGTCATTGCCCCATACAGAACAACATACATACATCCAGTTACAGATAGGTAGCCGTGTTGGTCTGCCATAGTCAAAATAAAAAATTCCTTCCAGTAGCACCTTAAAGACCAACTAAGTTAGTTCTTGGTATGAGCTTTCGTGTGCAAGCACACTTCTTCAGTATCAGTATTTTGATCTCCACACTGTGTGTGGTTATGTCTGGTGAGGGGGGGCACTATTGAGTTCACTGTTCCAGAGACATTTTTCCTCTCTAGAATTTAATCAAAAAACCATGCTTGGTTCCAGAAGCCGTTCCTAAACAAATCCACCTGTCTCCTGCAACATCTGGCTGACCTAATAAGTTACATTTATTAATTCATGTCTGGCTAACCTAATAAGTTACATGTATTAATTCATGTCAGGTGTACATTTTCAGTGCAACACACCTGAATTTTCATTTTCAGGAGAAGATATTACAGTGGTACCTCAGGTTACATACGCTTCAAGTTACATACGCTTCAGGTTACAGACTCCGCTAATCCAGAAATAGTACCTTGGGTTAAGAACTTTGCTTCAGGATGAGAACAGAAATCGTGCTCTGGCGGCATGGCAGCAGCAGGAGGCCCCATTAGCTAAAGTGGTGCTTCAGGTTAAGAACAGTTTCAGGTTAAGAACGGACCTCCGGAACGAATTAAGTTCTTAACCCGAGGTACCACTGTACCTCTGAATTCTCAACTAGTTTCAACTCTCCCTGTTATTCGAAGATCACAGAGCAACGCAGCTCTTCATTAGATTTTGTATGCCAACAGTTCGATTAGGTGATCTTAAGCTTGGCGAGATCGCCATCCTGATTCTAGATCTTTCCAGATCCCTGAGCCAAGCCACTAGCAATCGGGGGTGGGGGGTGGCGCTGACAATGTGTTCTGGAGGCTACTTGCTCGGAATGCAGTTAGATTGAAACATGGCTCAACTAGATGCTGTTCTGCATAGAAAGGAGGTCTGTGAGCCCCCGCACCTGGTAGGTGAGCTCCTTGATGCGCCTCTCGCACTTGCGCATGCCCTTGACGTTCTCAGCATTGCGCTTCTGCTCCATCTCCAGCTCGTTCTCCAGCTCCCGCACTCGGGCCTCCAGCTTCTGCAGCTGCTTCTTGCCGCCCTTCAGGGCCAGCTGTTCTGCCTCGTCCAGCCGCAGCTGCAGGTCCTTGATGGTCTGCTCCATGTTCTTCTTCATCCTCTCCAGGTGAGCGCTGGTGTCCTGCTCCTTCTTCAGCTCCTCCGCCATCATGGCCGCCTGGAGGAAGCAGAGAGAATGCAGAGAATTACCTCAGCCTGGCAAACCCAACGCTGGCCTTAAAAATCCCGAGGGGAGGAGGTGAAGGGGGCAGGAGCGCATAACTGTAAAGGTAAAGGGACCCCTGACCATTAGGTCCAGTCGTGGCCGACTCTGAGGTTGTGGCGCTCATCTCGCTTTACTGGCCGAGGGAGCCGGCGTACAGCTTCCGTGGCCAGCATGACTAAGCTGCTTCTGGCGAACCAGAGCAGCGCACAGAAACGCCGTTTACCTTCCCGCCAGAGCGGTACCTATTTATCTACTTGTACTTTGATGTGCTTTCAAACTGCAAGGTTGGCAGGAGCAAGGACCGAATAACGGGAGCTCACCCCATCGTGGGGATTTGAACTGCCAACCTTCTGATCAGGAAGCCCTAGGCTCAGTGGTTTAACCCACAGCGCCACCCGGAGCCCGTACTCTTCTTTATATCCCTGGACCACTTACAGTGGTACCTCGGTTTTTGAATGTCTCCGTTGATGAACATTTCGGTTTACGAACGCCCTAAACCCAGAAGTAAATACTTCAGTTTTCAAACATGCCTCAGAAGCGTAGCTGTCAACGTTTTTTTAAGGGAAATTCCCTTATTCCGAACAGGATTCCTTGCAAGAAAAGGGAAAAGTTGACAGCCATGCTTGGAAGTCGAACATGCCATGCGGCTTCCACTGAATGCAAGATCCTGAGGCCTAGCTGTCGGCTATTGAGTTTTCGGTTTTCGAACATTTCAGAACTCGAACGGTCTTCCAGAACAGATTGTGTTCGAAAACCGACGTACCACTGTATTCTGTCAATGTGACTAACAGGCCTCTCCTCATTTTCCACCACAGAGAGGATGGCTCCTTCCTCCTCTCAATAAATCAAAGGAAAAAGTGAATTCTGGGATATGCTCTCATTATCCTCACTAAACATGGTTCTACTAGTGGGGGAAGAATACAGTGTTCTGGGTGGGGGGGGGGCAACATTTTTTCTGTCAGGGCTGCATTCCTTAAGGAGTCCGCATGCTGGCAATGGGCAGAACTGCTGGTGGGTGAAGCCAGCAACGAAAATAGGCTTTTTTTTTTAATCCAGAAAAAGAAAAGAAAAAAACCAGCTCTGCTTCAATTTTCACCATGGCTACCTCAGATTAGAATTCCTGGTCCTGCGAAAATTCAACTCAGAACGAAGCGCCACTGAGTTAAATGTTGCTACTCTCAGGAAAGTAACTATACAACAGAACTACAGCAAATGAACAAAATTCCTTTCTGACTTTAGTGTGCTTCAGCGGACGCGCACACAGATGACTGAAATCTATGCGTTTGTTCTCAGAATGATGGGCCAAAATAAACCTTTGCCATATAAAACGGGGAATAGTTTTTTAAAAAAAGATCCCATCAAGTTATTTTAATCAAATAAAGCAATGCACCTTCCAGCTGTTTTGAAACTACATAGAAAGTGGGGGGAAACACTAGGAATAACCTAGAAAAAGCAAGGACGTTAACAGGAAGGAAGGGAAGATGGATCAGCTTTTGGGAGCTGTTGGGGGCCGCACATGATGAGGTCAGGGCCGCGGGTCACCTGCCCGTGTTGTAGTGTGCAGTTGAGGCAGCTCCTAATAAATAACCTTAGTGCAAATGCTTCTCGTCTGTCTAAACCCTGCCGGTCAGTGTAGACAACACTGAGCTCAATGGACCAATGGTTTGAGGCAGGTTTCCATGTTCATAAGGAACCCTTCCAGGTTGGAGCCACTGCTTCCATGGAGAAGAAGAAGAGCGCATCTCTCATTCCACTCACGTCCGTGATGGCCTTCTTGGCCTTCTCCTCAGCGTTCCTGCACTCCTGAATTGCCTCCTCCACCTCCGTCTGCAGCTGGGACAGGTCGGACTCCATCTTCTTTTTCTGGTTGATGAGGCTGGTGTTCTGTGAAACAAATACACCGTGGGGTTTTTTTGATCTAGGGCTGCTGGCCACCGGAGAAATAGGAGGAGCTGCCGAAATATGACCTCAGAAAACGGCTTCATAGCCTGAGGCAAAGGCAGCCACTCTTTCTAGACCTCGTAGCCCCCACTCCCCAATTTCTGAACCATCCTAAGAAATCCCACAGCACGCTGGTCTCATGGTTTCTGGAATCTTCTATGGACGGAAAGTCCATTCCCCCACACCAGAGGCAGGAGTGGCCGACCAGCGTCGTGGGGAAAGAGGGCCTTCCTAGGTGCGGCTTCCTTTCTGAGGGCCTGCGCTTGCCCCTTCCCCACAACCCAGATGTTTCTCTGGCAGCCTGTGGCACTGCTACCATCTCCCCCAGCTAAGAAATGGATGACGTGGAGCTATACCAAAATTTCTTAGCTGGTGGTGGAGCCTGCTCGCCGTTAAATTTCGGCATAACCCCTATCTACCGTGCTCCGTCCTACTTAACATCGCTCATGGCAGCGTCTCACCAATATGCCTTCATTAGAGCTAGGTTCAATGTTTTTCCAACAAACGTGCTGAGACATAGATTCACCAAGGGCCAAGTCCCTTCAACGTGTGCTTGTGAAATGAAAACATCTGAATCCCTACATCATGTTATGTTTATCTGCCCTATGTACAGTTCAGCTCGTGCTAGTATACTAAACTCCATAATCCAGCCTATGGCTGACAAACCAGTAGACCTACAGCTTGCCTGGGTTCTTCAAGATGTGGATCCCTATATTACCTTACAGGTTGCTAAATTCCTAACAGCCGTTCTCTCGTACAAGAGACGGAAAGGAATGTTAGCGGATTATTGATAGTTATAAGAATTTCCTACAATGACATCAGATATTGATTTTAGTGTAGTGCCTAAAATTTTAATCTTAAGCTTAATTTTTTCTTTTGAATTGTTAATATCTGTCCTTGTGAGCTGTGAATTGTGTTATATTATTTGTGGCTTGTACGAGCCCGCTGTTTTATTTGATTTCTTTTGTTGTGTTGTGCTTTATGATGGGCGTAAAGCCGAATAAACAAACATTCTTCCGCAGCTAAGAAATCATCTCCCGACTCCGGTCCGTGCTTGCCATCCCAAGCTTCTGCTACTGGTCAATCCATAAATCCATTGCCCCACACCACTCCTGAGGCAGTGGTAAAAACATTAGGATTATACGGTGAATGCTGGTCTCTGCTCAGAACGTTCTAGAAAGCCCAGGAGCAGCTCACCGGGCAGGGAAGAGCTGTGGCAATAGCAGTGGCATCACTGCCGAGGTGTCGGTGAGGTCAGGGCTGCGTGGCCGCACCAGGGAGGGCCCCAGTTTGGATGCCCTGATGCCTCGATTAATGAGAAGTTACTGTATTTTCCCGTCCCCATGTATAAGACTCCCCCTATTTTTGGGGACTCCCGTTTAAGAAAATGGGGGGGGGAGAGATCTATCCATGTATAAGACACCCCCAAATTTTGTACATTATTTTTGAGGGGGGAAACCTAGCCTTATACACGGAAAAATATGGTATTTATTTCATTAAAGTTATGCACCACTTGATTTAAAATAAAATAAAAATAAAGCACCTCAGAGCAGTTTGCAAAAACAATAAAACAATAAAATTATCAGTCATAAAGAGTTAAAAACAGCTATTTTTTGAAAAAAATCCTACTATTAATTAAAAACAGCTGTAAGCTAAAAACAAACAAACCCCAATTAACATGCTCCATAAGTGAGTAGGCCTGTGTAAACAAAAATGATTCTAAGCAGGCGCCGGAAAGAGCACAGGGAAGGCCGCACCCTGGTGTCAATCGGCAGGGAGTTCCGAAGCATAAGGTGCTGCCACACTAAAGTACCGATTTCTTACAAATGCAGGATGAGTATTAAGTCACTCCTGCGAATGCCACTACAGTGGTGCCTCGCAAGACGAAATTAATTCATTCCGCAAGTTTTTTCTTGTGAGTTTTTCGTCTTGCGAAGCACGGTTTCCCATAGGAATGCATTGAAAATCAATCAATGCGTTCCTATGGAGACCGTCCGGGGACAGAGGGGAAGCACCGCGGGCCTTCCCCTCTGTCCCCGGACCTGTTTTAAAGCCAGGGAAGGGGCAGCAGGGAGAATCGCTTCTCCCCGTTGCCGCCCCTTGGTTCAAAAGGGGTCCGGGGAGAGAGGGGAAGGCGCGGGGGCGCCTTCCCCTCTGTCCCCGGAGATTGTGGGGCTGGCAACGGGGAGAAGCGATCTTCTCCCTGCCGCCCCTTGCTTCAAAAGAGGTCCGGGGTGCGGGGGCAAGCTTCGTTTTGCGAAGCAAGCCCATAGGGAAATTCGTCTTGCGAAGCAACTCGAAAACAAAAAAACCTTTCGTCTTGCGAGTTTTTCATCTCGCGAGGTGTTCGTCTTGCGGGGCACCACTGTATACTGAGGAATCGCGAAAATGTACATAATAGGAGGGGATGTCTGAGGGCAGAAATTTTCTGTTTCTCGGCTGATCCCAATCCCGGAGGTTCAGTAACAGCCTTGCTTCTGAGGCTGCTCTTACTTGCGTGTGGAGGAGCTGTACTCTCTCGCTGGTTTCTATCAGCTCCTGCTCCGCCAGCTTTCGGGCCCGCTCCGTCTGCTCCACCACGGCACGCAGCTCCTCCAGCTCCGCCTGCAGCAGGTTGTTCCTCCGCTCCACAATGGCGATGTTCTCTTTCAGGTCCTCGTTGGCTCGGACGGCGTCGTCCAACTGTATCTGGGTGTCCTGGGAGGGAAAAGGAGGGAGTCGAGATAAGTGCTGGAGATGCAGTGAGACTGAGGCTGCGGTCCATCATGTGTGGTGGACCTGAAAAAGGGTAAAAGAGCATTGGGAAATAATTCACAATGAATTGAAAAAAATGTTTAAAAGTACTTTTCAAAAAAAAAACCCCAAAAAACCCAGAGTCCTTTTTGTTGGGGATAATTCAGATGGAAATTCCCAGGTGTCAAAAAAAGGTTATTTATGTATGCCACTACGGCGGCCCGTGTTTTGTTAGCCCCAAAATGGAAAATGAGCGAGGCTCCAGCTAAAGAAGAATGGCAGCTTAAAATGATGGAATATGTGCAGCTTGCAGACTTAACATATAGAATAAGAGAACAAGAAGAACATACATTTATAAAAGATTAGAAAACGTTTCTTGAATATATGGGGGGGAATTGGGTATGTTTGAAACCGTGGGCAGCATTAAGATAAATTAAATGGTGTAAATAAGTTTTGATGGCTGTAATAATGGAATACTGAATAGTTGATATAAAATATGCAAGGATTTATGTTATGCGAAATGAGCCGTGGAAAGAGAAGAAGGGAAGTCACTGATATTTTAAGGTTGTTTAAATGAATATTATAAAATGTGAAACAGAAAATTTAATAAAAATTATAGAAAAAGAAGAAGGGGGGCAAGATGAAGGCAGGGGTTGTGGGGAGGGAGAGATGAGGTACAAACTGAAGGGGGCTTCACCCCACTGGGGACAAGAAGACTGAACTTTCTGGTGTTACCTTGAGGTATCCCTGCAAGGTTTTGACTTGCTTCTGCGCCTCGGCCGCAATGCGGTTGGCGTGACTGAGCTGGATCTCCATCTCGTTGAGGTCGCCCTCCATCTTCTTCTTGACCCTCAGCGCCTCGTTGCGGCTGCGGGTCTCGGCGTCGAGGGAGGCCTGGAGCGAGTCCACCATCCTCAAGTGGTTGCGCTTGGCCTGCTCCATCTCCTCGTCCTTCTCGGCTAGCTTGCGCTCGATGTCGGCCTTGATCTGGTTGAACTCCAGCTGGGCCCGCAGGATCTTGCCCTCCTCGTGCTCCAGAGAGGCCTGGATCGTGGAGGGAGATATAGGGTAGAGGGAAAGGAACAAGGTCATGCCATGTCCTCCCGCATTCCTCAGATGAAAATAGGGGCGAGGAGAGAAAGGCCTGACAGAGAGGACATTTGTACATCTGTAGGCGAAAGATCGTGAGGGGAGGATGAAATGAATAGGAGGGAATGGAAAGAGGAAGATGGAAAGGCCAACTGAAAAACAAGATGGCCGCAGTGTCGCTTTTGGATCACAGCCAAAGGCCCTCCTCACCTCAGCCTCCTCCAGAGCCGCCTGCAACTCCATCTTCTCCGCGTCGAGTTGCTTCCGCACTTTCTCGAGCTCGTGGATGGTCTTGCCGCTGGATCCAAGCTGCTCTGTGAGGTCGGAAATCTCCTCTGCCGGGAACAGCAAAAAGGTAGGGAGTCAGGTGGCATCCGACAGGAGCGGGTATCGTTCGGGGCACGGGACGATTGGCCCCTGAGGGAGAAAAAGGCTCACCTTGCAAGTTCTTGTTCTCCCTCTTGAAGGTCTCCAGGTGCTCCAGCGACTCCTCGTAGGCGTTCTTCAGCTTGAAGAGCTCGGTGCTGAGAGAACGGGCCTCCTTCTGCGACGACTCCAGCTCCGTCTGGGACTCCTCGTACTTCTGCTTCCACTCTGACAGGAGCTGCGGTGGGTGATGGAGAAGCGGAGAGAGTAAGGTTTGAGAATAGCTATTTCTTGAGGCACTCCTAGGCCCGCTGCTCCCAACAACGAGCAAACGGACGCCCTTGAAGCCAAGCCGTTGTGGCGTACTGGTTAACGTGAGTTAAGAGCATGTGGCGCAGACGTGAGCTGAGCTTCACAAGCGTCCAGTACGGCCCAGTATCCCCACCAAGCAGAACTGGGGTACCCACAGCTGTCCCCAACCCAACCCTTCCGGATCATTCCCTCCACTTTTCCCGCCGTACTTTGTCGAAGTTCCTCTGCTTCTTGTCCAGGGCAGCTGCGGCCGCGTTTGAGCGCTCCACGTCCACCATGAGGTCTTCGATCTCGTTCTGCAGGCGGTGCTTGGTTTTCTCCAGCGAGGAGCACTTGGCGTTCACGGCCTCCACCGCCTCTTCGGCGTCTTGCAGGCGCTGCGCCAGCTTCTTCCTGACACACAAACGGGTCAAGATGACAGGCACCATAAGCCAATGGACGTGGAAGGAGCCCAAATCCATGACAAGGATTTGGGGCTTAAGGAAAGGAGATAATCAGAAGGGGCTCACCCCTCCTGCTTTGCTTAAAACCACAACTCCTCTGGAGGAATTAAATTTGGGCTGGAGTCAAAACGGTTGGATTCCAGCCCCAATTCAAGGATCTCGTAGTGCCGTCTAAAACCCTAGGCCACTTAGGCCTCAAGAAAGATGGCCTCCGTCCCTAAAGACTCTCTCAGGTGTTGAGATTGGCAGACCCCTTGGTACTTGGTCTACCCTCTAAAATGCAGGGCAAGAACTTTCTCTGTGGCAGCCCTTAAGCCATTGAATTCCCTCCTCACAGAGCCTAGCATCTTCAATGTACGGCTTTCGCTGTACACACCTCTTTACTTTCACCTATTTTGTTTTACGAGACCCATTTCTTTTGCTGAATCGACTGTCCTGTTTTCGGCTGGGACGGTTTTACCGTTCTACGTGTTTTTGTTGTTTCAATTGCATTTCCCCCCTTTACAGTCATACCTCTTGTTACGTTTGCTTCAGGTTAAATATTTTCAGGTTGCGTCCCGCAGCAACCCGGAAAGGGTTACTTCCGGGTTTCGCCGCTCACGCATGCGCAGACGCTCAAAATGACATCACACGCATGCGCAGAAGCGGCAAATCGCGACCCACGCAGACGCGGGTTGCATTCTGCTCATGTTGAGAATGGGGCTCCGAAACGGATCCCGTTCGCAACCAGAGGTACCACTGTATTGCATTGTTTCAACTTGAACATACAAGGGTGGGAAAGGGTGGGTGGTGCAACAGGCCTGTGGTTGTGAGGTGAGGCGAGTTGTGGGTCTCATTGCCCTCCGCCCCACTTACTTGGCTTCCTCCAGCTCCTCCGTCCTCTGGATGGCATCAGTCTCGTACTTGGTCCTCCACTGCGCCACCTCGGAATTGGCCTTCGACAGCGAGCGCTGAAGCTCCGCTTTGGCCTCCGTTTCTTCCTCATACTGCTCCCTCATAAGGTCGCAGTCATGGCGGGCCGACTGCAGCGCATGGGCCAGAGCATTCTTGGCCTGAGGGGAAGGGAACAGCCACGTGGCCTCAGTGACCGTCAGTCCTGACAGGACCAGTATCTACCCTTCGCGTTGAGTCCTGTGGACTTCCTTCCCAAACCTCTTTGCGTCCCCCTTACCTTAGCTTCTTCTTCCAGTTGCCTCTTCAGATCTTCCAGTTGCTGGGTGTACGTCAGCTTCCCTCGCGTCAGCTGGTTGATCAAAGCGTCCTTCTCATCCATCTGGCGGGATAATTCACCTAGGGAGAAGAGTTGGGGCGGAGGAATCCATTATCTCGGGGAGTTTTGTCATCGGAATCGGCAGCCATGTTGAACAGGGACCCCACAGGCTGACAGTGTCTGTCTCTACACGCTTCTCTTCAGAAAATGCTCTGCAGAGGGTGCCATCGAAGATGAACACCAAATTAGGTGGACTAGGTTTTTTTTAAAAAAAATAGAAGTTAGTGGCTAGCTGGTTCCCCCTCCTCCCTGCAGGGTTAAGAGTTAAGGCATGAAGGGTAGCTTGGGTCATTTATGTATTCAAGGTTTCTTTTGGAGTGGGGAGGAACATCAGAATGTTGGTTTTTAGCTTGGAAAGTACAGTGGTACCTCTGGTTAAGAACCTAATTCGTTCCGGAAGTCCGTTCTTAACCTGAAACTGTTCTTAACCTGAGGTACCACTTTAGCTAATGGGGCCTCCCGCTGCTGGTGCGCTGCTGCTGCGCGATTTCTGTTCTCATCCTGAAGCAAAGTTCTTAACCCAAGGTACTATTTATGGGTTAGCGGAGTCTGTAACCTGAAGCGTCTGTAACCTGAACCGTCTGTAACCCGAGGTACCACTGTAAATGAAAATGGTACAATGGTACCTCGTTTCTCGAATGTCTCCGTTGACGAATGTTTCGGAACCTGAACGTCGAAAACCTGGAAGTAAATGCTTCTGTTTTTGGACGCACCTCGGAAGTCGAACGGCTTCCGCTGCGTGTTTTTCAATTTCCTCAATTGAATTTGCAGGTCGCCCTTTGTGCCTCAGTTGTCAAACGTTTCGGAACTCGAACGGTCTTCCGGAATGAATTACGTTCGAGATCCGAGGAACCACTGTACGAGCAATCATTTTGAAAGAAGGGGAAAAGAGGGAGGGGTGATGAAAGTAGGGCGTGGCAGGAAGGAAGAAAAGAAAGAAAACTTTGAATGGATGGACGGATGAATGGAAGTTTAGGTAGGTGGGAACCTGGTTGCATCTGAGCAAAGATGGAGGAGAAATGGCTAAACCAGAAAACTGTCTGGGAGGGCCAGCCACCAAGCTATGGGAGAGGGGTTTTAGCTCAATGGTAGAGCACCTGCCTCGCGTGCAAAATGTCCTAAATTCAATCTCCATGAAAAAGAAGTCGTATGAACGTGCATCAGCCTTCTCTACTCACCATTCTCAGTCTGGAGCTTAGCTCGCTGAGAGGTGAGGTCGTGGACCATTCGCTGACTCTCCTCAGACTTGGCCCGGTGCTCGTTCATTTGGTCCTCAAAGGTGCGGCACATTTTCTCCAGGTTGGCCTGAAACCCAACGGCGAGAGGAGAGGAATAAATGTAGCGGTGAATGGAGAGTAGCAGCACCCAGTCAGAGGAGGGAACAATTTTAATTTTAATTCTGGAATGAAGGGTGCTCCCTCCGAATCTCATCCCCTCCCTATCTTTGTATCCCAGTCCAAATCAACCGGTTCGATGTCTCCAGGTTGTTCTCCCGCCGTGCTATAACCCTGCCGCAAACTGTGACTCCGCCCTCAGACCATGACATCACCTGCCTTGCCCCACCCCAAACAAACCCCGCCCCCATTCTTTGGCTTAGAACCTTGGCTTTCAGCAGCTGCTCCATGTTGGAGGCGACATCGTCCAGCTCCAACTTCAACTCGCTCTTCTCCTTCTCCAGCTTCTGTTTTACGCGCTGCAGGTTGTCGATCTGCTCCCCCAGCTCTGCCGCCGAGTCGGCGTGCTTCTTGCGGAGCGTGGCCGCCGTGGCCTCGTGCTGCAGAGTCGCCTCCTCCAGGTCGCGGCGCATCTTCTGGAATTCCGCCTCCCGCTTCTTGTTCAGCTCAATCTGCACGGACGTGGCCCCGCCGGCCTCCTCCAGCCGCTCGCTGATCTCCTCCAGCTCCCGCGAGAGGTCGGAGCGCTGCTTCTCAACCT
Source organism: Podarcis liolepis (assembly GCF_965112155.1). Taxonomy (NCBI): domain Eukaryota; kingdom Metazoa; phylum Chordata; class Lepidosauria; order Squamata; family Lacertidae; genus Podarcis; species Podarcis liolepis. The sequence goes on along the minus strand of NC_139573.1, from coordinate 6,827,905 downwards.
TGGCCCGGGCTGTGCGCTCCGCCTCCAGCTCCTCTTCCAGCTCCTCAATCCGCGCCTGGACCAGGGAAGGAGGGAGACATTCTGTCAGCAAGATCCAGAAAAGCACGCTCCAGGAATTCTGTCGGCGGCCTCCATTTCAAAAGCCCAGGCCTAGATCCAGATTCGTGAAGCTTCCATGGAGGTTCAAAGGTCAATAACATCTAGGGGCACTGGAGGATTCCATTCAATCTAAATCTTTAAGTGGACTGACCCAATTTGCACTTCCTAGACTAATACATGGATCGGAACACAGTTACAGTCGTACCTTGGAAGTCAAACAGAATCCGTTCTGACTTCCAAAATGTTCAAAAACCAAACTGTGGCTTCTGATTGGCTGCAGGAAGCTCCTGCAGCCAATCAGAAGCCCCGGAAGCCCCGTTGGACGTTCAGGTTCCAAAAGAACATTTGTAAACCAGAACAATCACTTCCGGGTTTGCAGTGTTTGGGAGCCAAAGCGTCCGAGTTCCAGGGCGTTCGGGATCCAAGTTACGACTGTATCCTTCGGAGTGAATGAACGATGCAATTCTCAGCTCGTAAGGTTGCATCCAGAAATGCATTTCGTAGGAAAGTGCATGCAAACGTGTATATTTTAGAGGGAAATGCATATAATTTAAATGCGAGAGGTTTGTGAGTTTAAAAAAAAATGGCAGAAAACTGAGCAGAATGTAAAGCTAACATGGTTGCTAATAACATCCCCATTCCTCACAGCAGGTATTGGAGGTACAGAATTTCTCGAAAGTTATTGCTCTGTTGGATGCAGCTATCCTCTGCCCAAAAATATGACTCATTTTGGTCCTTAGTTACACACACACACACACACACACACACACACACACACAGATAGAGACAGACAGACAGACAGACAGACAGACAGACAGACAAAGGGGGAGAGAGACCACACCAGTGAAGTTGGCTTCAACGCACACCACCCTGTCATCAACCTTTTACCTGTAGCTCTTTGAGCTTCTTCTGCAACTGGATGGCCAAGGATTGCTCATCTTCAATTCTAGCATTGAGTGCGTTGAGCTCAAAGTCTTTCCTGGGGAAGACAAGAACCAACTTGCTACATCCAACCACAGAGAGGCAGGCAGCAGTAGAACAACAACTATCCACAACAAAAGGGAGGCGGGGAGTTGGCGATAAACTAAAGCACCCCTACTTCTTCAGCTTCTCGTCCAACTGCTGCTTGTCGTTCTCCAGGTCCATGATGCTTTCTTGGGTCAGCTTCAAGTCCCCTTCCAATTTCCTCTTGGCTCGTTCCAGGTCCATACGGATTTTCTTCTCTTGCTCCAGCGATCCTTCCAGCTGTTGAGCAAAGACAGTGAGACCCTGAATCCAGAAACTGAGAAAGGAATTGCTACTCCTCCTAAGATCAACAAAGTACTTGTGTGGGGGGCTTTTTCACTACACTGAATGCCTCCGACTACTTCAAGGAAGGTGCGAAAAATAACAGGCTGTCTCCCCTGCGAGTGTTGCAGTCGATGCACTTACATCGTCCACTTGCTGTTCCAACTTGACCTTGGCTTTCGTAAGGGTGTTGACCTTGTCTTCCTCAGCTTGTAGGTCATCCAAGGCTTGCTGGTGGGCCTCCTGGAGAGCTTTCTTCTCCTTGGTTAGCTTCACGATGATCTCATCCAGGCCAGCCATCTCCTCTGTGAGGTTCTTAGCCTATGGGCATATTATAATTTTGAGTTATTAGATGGAATCCTCGAAAGATTCCATCAACAGTGTCTCAGAAAATTTTTACACATCACTTGGGCAGACAGGTGAACTAATGCCAGTGTATTACAGGGTCTCTGTAGTATAGCGTATTTTAAAATGGGGTTTTAGAGTTCTTAGGGGTTTTTGAATGTTTTATGTAGTTTTGTAGTAGTTTTATGTAGTTTTTATGTAGTTTTATGTAGTTTTGTGGTAGTTTTATCTAGTTTTTATGTAGTTTTTCAATTTCATTGTTCCACAAGGGACAATGACAATAAAGATATCGTAATCGTAATCATAGTGGAAGAAGCAAAGCTCATCAGTGTCGAAGCAATGATTCTTCAACATCAACCTCATTGGACTGGTCATGTTGTGTGGATGCCTGATTATCGTCTTCCAAAGCAACTACTCTATTCCCAACTTAAAAATGGAAAGTGTAATGCTGGTGATCAGCAAAAGAGGTTTAAAGACTATCTCAAGGCAAATCTTTAAAAATGTAGTTTAATGTTTTTAAAGATTTTTAAAGATTTTAATCTTTAAAAATGTAGTTTGGATGATGGACTCAAGGGCATCCTGATCAAATTTGCAGATGACACCAAACTGGGAGGGGTGGCTAACACCCCAGAGGACAGGATCACACTTCAAAACGACCTTGACAGATTAGAGAACTGGGCCAAAACAAACAAGATGAACTTTAATAGGGAGAAATGTAAAGTATTGCACTTGGGCAAAAAAAATGAGAGGCACAAATACAAGATGGGTGACACCTGGCTTGAGAGCAGTACATGTGAAAAGGATCTAGGAGTCTTGGTTGACCACAAACTTGACATGAGCCAACAGTGTGACGCGGCAGCTAAAAAAGCCAATGCAATTCTGGGCTGCATCAATAGGAGTATAGCATCTAGATCAAGGGAAGTAATAGTGCCACTGTATTCTGCTCTTGTCAGACCTCACCTGGAATACTGTGTCCAGTTCTGGGCACCACAGTTCAAGAAGGACACTGACAAACTGGAACGTGTCCAGAGGAGGGCAACCAAAATGGTCAAAGGCCTGGAAATGATGCCTTATGAGGAACGGCTAAGGGAGCTGGGCATGTTTAGCCTGGAGAAGAGGAGGTTAAGGGGTGATATGATAGCCATGTTCAAATATATAAAAGGATGTCACATAAAGGAGGGAGAAAGGTTGTTTTCTGCTGCTCCAGAGAAGCGGACACGGAGCAATGGATCCAAACTACAAGAAAGAAGATTCCACCTAAACATTAGGAAGAACTTCCTGACAGTAAGAGCTGTTCGACAGTGGAATTTGCTGCCAAGGAGTTTGGTGGAGTCTCCTTCTTTGGAGGTCTTTAAGCAGAGGCTTGACAACCATATGTCAGGAGTGCTCTGATGGTGTTTCCTGCTTGGCAGGGGGTTGGACTCGATGGCCTTTGTGGTCTCTTCCAACTCTATGATTCTATGAAACACCGACAATTGGGAAACACTGGCCAGTGAGCGCTCCAACTGGAGAACAGCCTTTACCAAAGGGGTCATGGGCTTTGAAGACGCTCGAACTCAGGACGAAAGAGAGAAATGTGCTAAGAGGAAAGTGCATTTGGCAAACCCTCACCGTGATCAACTCCTGCCCGGAAACCAATGTCCCCACTGTGGAAGGACGTGTGGATCCAGAATTCGCCTCCACAGTCACTTACGGACTCACTGTTAAAACCGTGTTTATGGAAGACAATCTTACTCGGCTATAAGTGATCGCCAAAGAAGAAGAAGGTGGATGTAGGCAAAATTCAAGGTGGCACTGAATGGAACACAACAAAGGTTGGAGACTCCCAAAAGAAAACTCTAAGTCCACCCAGCACAGGAATCTCTTGGAGAATCAACTCTCCCGGCTGACAACCTTAATCCAGACCCAGCTGATAGTAGCAAAAGCTCCTTGGATTTCGCTTCCATCCCCGCTCACCTTGTTCTCCGTGGCGTGCTTCTCCTTCTCCACTTTGGCCAGGGTCAGCTCCAGGTCATCAATGTCCTTCTTGAGCTCCGAACACTCGTCCTCCAGCTTCCGCTTCTTGGCCGTCAGCTCGGCGTTCATCTCCTCCTCGTCCTCCAGCCTCTCCGTCTGCTCCTTCACCTTGGCCTCCAGCTGAATCTTGTTCTTGATCAGCTGGTCACAGCGCTCTTCTGCATCTGCAAGGTTGTCTTGCTCCTGGCAAAGGAAGAAGACACGCCCAAGGCTTTACTGTGAAACCCGGAGTTCATGGTGCTTTTCAGCCACTTTGCCTTTCGCGGTTAAGTAAAGGTAAAGGTGAAGGGACCCCTGACCATTAGGTCCAGTCGTGACCGACTCTGGGGTTGCAGCACTCATCTTGCTCTATAGGCCAAGGGAGCCGGTGTTTGTCCGCAGACAGCTTCCAGGTCATGTGGCCAGCATGACTAAGCCGCTTCTGGTGAACCAGAGCAGCACACGGAAATGCCGTTTACCTTCCTGCTGGAGCGGTACCTATTTATCTACTTGCACTTTGACGTGCTTTCGAACTGCTAGGTTGGCAGGAGCAGGGACCGAGCAACGGGAGCTCAGCCCGTCACGGGGATTTGAACCACCGACCTTCTGATCGGCAAGTCCTAGGCTTTGTGGTTTAACCCACAGCGCCACCCGCGGTTAAGGGAGAAGGTCAAATCATATCTTTGTTGCCCCATCGCCCCAACTTACAGCCTGCACTTGCAGCTGGAGGTCATTCTTCTCTTGGAGCAGGGAGACCATCTTCTCCTCCAGCTCCTTCCTCCGGGCCTCCGACTTCTCCAGAGCCTCCTTCAGCTTGGCAAACTCCTCTTTCATGGCCAACATCTCCTTCTCGGTCTCTGCGCTCTTCAGCAGAGGCTTGATCTTGAAGTAGAGCCTCATCCAAGGCCAGTTCTTGACCACCATGAAGGACCGGATGTTATACTGGATCACCAGCAGCGATTCCCTGCCAATCAGAGAAGGGGAGAGTTTGGAGTGGCGTGGTGAGGGAGGACACATCAGGGCACAGAACACAGAAAAGGCCACCTGGCCAAGTGGGAGACCACGCAGCCCTGCCTGAAACAGGAGGCTCCCTTGCAACAAGCAAGGTTGGGATTATTCCACCATTTTGCAGTTGCATTCAGTGCAGGAAGCACAGAATTCCACATCCTGAGAATGTAATCTTCCATAAATTTTATAGTCCTCAAGATTATACAGAAAGGCTTAGTTTGTATGTGAGCAGTTTCCTGAGTCCACCTAGTTCTGACTAAGGGAGGAGTGAGTCTGTCTATTTTGGTGTCTCTCAGCCTCCCAATTTCCCCTCGTTCAATTCTCCACATTAGTTTGCAGTTCTTTTTTTAGAAAATCCCTCGCAAAAATTCACCAGCGAGTGTTTACCGCGAGAGTATGCAATTTTGCCGACTGCACCCCCCCTTTTATGCATAGCTTCATGTTAATGTATTTATTTCCACTAATACGTGCGTTTCTCTGCACACTTCACCCTGCTATATGCATTTGGGGGCACATTACTTGCCTGGAGAACGGCATTTGCAAAATTCGGGGAGCTGTGAATCTTGAAGGATGACCAGGTTTCAGTTTCCGTAACCGTGAATTGGGCAGGTTCACTTTTAAATGAGAACTGGACTGAATTTCTCGCCTAATCCCTAATTCTAACCGGAGGGCTCCAACGTGCCCAGGCTATTCCCCATCTAACCACACCTACAAATTCCGGGGAAATCCACTAAGGGACTTACTTCCTTTCCATGATCTTCCTGACTTCTATCCTGGCGAGGACCCCGCGGGACTGGGCCTGGATGCGGGTGATGATGCGGGAGAGACGCTCGTCCCTCATCTCCTCCAGCAGACCCAGGAGACCAGCCTTGAAGAACACCTGGGCAAAAAAAGAGAGCATTGTGGTTGGTTGGTTTTTGTTTTAAGAAAAACAACCTGTGCTCAGACCCCTGCACAGGTTACCAATTTGCTACTGGGCCTATATAATTTCGCTTGCCCTGCTCTGTACATATTGAAGCTTAGGTCCTGTGCCTGTGTTTGTGTGTCACAGCCAAGCCAAACCTTACCAGGAACCTTGACAGCGGAGAAAACACATACCCCAACCCAGGATTAGCCCTAGCCTCCTCTGTTGTGAAGAGCCAATCAACAGCGCGACCCAGAATGATGATGTCACCGCCTTTTCCCTGTGAGGAAGTGTCTCATCCCGCCTCTCACCTTAGTGTGCCCAAATTTGTACTGGTTGTGGTCGATATCAAGGGAGCTCAACAGCTTCTCCGCCCCCTTCCTGCTGTCGATGAACTGGCCTTCGGGGATGGCGGCTGGGTTCAGGATGCGGTATCTGGGGAAGAGGAAAGGAAGCAGCGCTAGATAACCCCCGACAGCTTCCCTTCCATAGGCTTTTTCCTCTCAACGTGGGCAGATGCCCAGATCAAAGGCCAGGACCGTGTATATTTCACAACTAAATTGTGGCAGAATACTTGGGGCCCGGAGAATCTCATCTTTCTCTCTCTCATCAACTTTCTAGTCCTCATGACTGTGAAAGCAAGTTTGGAAAGGTGTGGCCCATGCCTAAATCTCAAGAAACTAGAGATTTGGGTAGGAATGTTCAAGAGGACTTCAAAGTTCCCCACAGAACCACCTGAAAATGTTGATGATCAGGGGCTTCCAGCTGAGCGCGCGCCATCACAGTCGGGGGTCTCTTCGTCGGAGGAGATCTCGGTACATCAAAGGTGAGGAAAACCACTCCAGCGTAGCGGACCCCCAGGAAAAAACTCAAATTCTGAGGACGTGGGATCCAGCGGGGGTCAAAAGCCCCCCCCCCCCGGCAAGCTCTGTTTTGAGCTCCGAGAGCGAGGGGGTTGGAGCTGCGACACAACGGATAGAACGCTTCCTTTGCTGGTACGAAGCTGCGAGACTGTGAGGCATTAGCGGTCAATTCTTCCAACGCTAAAATCATTTAAGGACTGTACCGTGAGTACCTTTTACATTTGGATAAAATGTTGGAGATCGAGCGGTATATAAATGTATTTACGGTCGGGCCTTGGGAGTCGAACGGAATCCGTTCCGGAAGTCCGTTCAACTTCCAAAACGTTTGAAAACCAAATCGCGGCTTCTGGTTGGTTGCAGGAAGCTGCTGCAGTTAACCAGAAGCCACGGAAGCCCCGTCAGACATTCGGGTTCCAAAAGAATGTTCGCAAACCGGAATAATCACTTCCGGGTTTGTGGCGTTTGGGAGCCAAAACGTCTGAGTTCCAGGGCGTTTGACAACTAAGGCAGGACTGTGTGTACAGCTATGATTTCTGCACCGCAGGGGGTTAGACTAGATGGTCTTCAAGGTCCCTTCCACTTCTACTGTAATGGGTATGAGTTACTCGTGCGTAAACAGGTGCCTTTCTCGGTTAATTTGCCTTGTTAAAACTTTCTGACTGCACAGCCCCTTCTCATGGTGGCTGCCTCAGTCACTGGCAGAATCCATCAGTGGGCGTTTCTTGAACCTCTTCCAACATAAAAGTTGTTTGACACCCAGTCTCCTCCTCCTCTCACTGCGTGGGAGTCTTCTGCGCAGGGAAGGCGTGGGTAGCAGAGGACCTGGGCTCTCCTCACTGATGTCCAGTGAAGAGTCCTGGAGCCCTCTCTCCACTTCCCCCGTCGGCCCCCCTTTATCCCTGGTGTTGCGCTGATTGGCTTCCCCCTCTACTGAGCTGTTTCTCCCCCTGTTGCTGGGTCCTTCGCCCGCATCATCTGGGAGCCTCCCCTTCGCCTCTCCCTCCGATGTCAGTTCCCTGACATCTACAATTCTCGGATTCTATAAAAGGCAGGATGCATTTTCTTTTTGAACTGAGCAAACATAACCCTGACAGTGAACTGCCATGCAGGCAACTTTCCTCCGACGTTGCCCCATTGCGCTCGGGGCACCCCCATATTCATGTACCTTCCCCCAGTGACACTCTCAGCTTTTCTGAAGCATCATCCGTCTTCACCACTTGAGAGTTAAGCCTACCTTTGACGGAAGTCCCCGTAGAGGATCCGGTTGGGGAACCCCTTCCGGCAGATCCGAATCCCCTCCAGCACCCCGTTACAGCGCAGCTGGTGCATGACCAAGGGGTTGTCCATCACACCTGAGAGGGCCGGAGAAAGGGGAAGGATGCATGAATGGGGGAAATCGGTCCCTACCACATAAGCACTTTAATCTAGTGATTTAAAAGCATTTCCTAACCACTTAAAATACTTCAAAAAATCTCTCTCACTGGGGTTACCCCAGTTACAATGGAAACCCTGATTGGAGACACCAGGGATTGAACCTGCGACCTTCAGTGTGCAAGGCAGGTGGCTCCAGGGACGCGGACTTGTAAAAAATATTGGGGGGGCCCGGGAAAGCTCATGAATAATAAATAAGCTCATGAATATTCAAATAAAGTGGCTCCGGCCCTAAATAGGGCAAGCCACGCCCCCCCGCCAGCCGATTGGCTGGCTGGGAGGTGTGGCCAGTCGGGATTCCCCTGTTCTCGCGGGATTTCCGGCAGTGCCTTGGCAGTCGAAGCAGCGAGGCAGAAGCCCCCGCCATTAGGGCGCGCGGCTGGCTGGCTGGCGAAGGAGGAGGAGGCGGGGGACGGCGGCGGCGCTCTGTTGGAAGGGCGCCCGAGATTATTGGGGGGGCTGACCCATGGAGTCGGCGCCTATGGGTGGCTCTACCACTGAGCTACAGGCCTTCCGCAAGGACTACAGCTCTCACCACCCCTGACCATTGGCCGTGCTGGCTTGGACTGATGGGAGTCCAAGAGAGAGGGAGAGCGGTGGGGCCCCAAAGGCATATCATACAAGGGGGACCTGGGATCTCACCTGGAGACTTCGTCTCGTTGGGGATGATGCAGCGCACAAAGTGAGGGTGGGTGGAGCGCAGGTTGGTCATCAGCTTGTTGAGGTTCTCCTGGGTGAGAAAGGAAGAGCAGGTGAGTTGAGATGGGGTGGAGGAAGGGGAGAGTCGAGGAAGGACAACTGGGGAAGGCAGGCAGGTAGCTGAGATCGAGCGAGTTTTATGAAAGAGGGCGGAAGGAGAGGTGTCCAGGCAGGCAAGGCAGAGGATGGGCAGATGGATTTGATTGACGGGGAAGGAAAGCAGGCAGAGAAAAGGAGTTATAGTTTTGCTGGAGACAGGAAGGAGGATAAGAAAAGGGGATTGGAGACCACAAGGCAGGCTTGGTCAACCTCTAAATCAGGCACGGCCAAACTTGGCCCACCAGATGTTTTGGGACTACAACTCCCATCATCCCTAGCTAACAGGACCAGTGGTCAGGGATGATGGGAATTGTAGTCCCAAAACATCTGGAGGGCCACGTTTGGCCGTGCCTGCTCTAGATGCTTTGGACTACAAATCCCATCAGCCCCAGCCAGCCGAGTTGCAGTCCAGAATAATCAGGATGTCTGATTATCGTCTTCCAAAGCAACTACTCTATTCCGAACTTAAAAATGGAGAGCGTAATGTTGGTGGTCAACAAAAGAGGTTTAAAGACTCTCTCAAGGCAAATCTTTAAAAAATGTAGTATAAACACTGACAACTGGGAAATATTGGCCTGCGAGCGCTCTAGTTGAAGGACAGCGTTTATTAAAGGTGTCAAGGACTTTGAAGACACTCGAACTCTGGACAAGAGGGAGAAATGTGCTAAGACAGCAGTTCTCAACCTGAGGGTCCCCAGATGTTGTTGGACTGCAACTCCCATCATCCCTGAGCTCTGGCCTTGCTCACAGGTTGAGAAAGGCTGTGCTAAGAGGGAGGCACAGTAGGCAAACCCTCACCATAATCAGCTCCCGCCCGGAAACCTATGTGCCCACCATGGAAGGACCTGTGGATCCAGAATTGGCCTCCACAGTCACTCACAGACTCACTGTTAAGACCTTGTTCGTGGAAGACAATCTTACTCGGCTACGAGGGATCGCCAAAGAGGAGAAAAAAAGAAAAAGTCCAAAACATAATATAGAAGAGGCTGGGATGGGATGAAAAGAAATTAGAAAAGATTGAGATGGACATAAGTCAGTGGCTGGGGAGAAGAGATGCGTTTGTCCACTTGGCCCTCGTTGTGGGAACTCTCAGTGGCCTCCACTGAAGGGAGGTTTGGGCGATGGGAGCAACAAGGCAAGTTTGGATCAGGCCTCGCTGGGTCCCCCAATAACATCCTTGTAACCCCTTTTGTTTCCAGACAGCCGACAAGGTTGGTGGTGATGGGGCAAGTAGACCTAAGGAGAGCGCTGCAACCAGAGGAAGCCCACCACAGAAGCTCATCCTCCTCTGGGGAAAGGGGTGCAAGGAAGCAGAGGAGCCCCAGGAGTAAGGAAAAAGCACAGCTCAAGGGCTGCCGCCTAAGGATGGTGCTGCCAGACTCTCCAAGGAAGCAGGCCTCAGGATATCCTCACCCGGTGCAGAGCAGACACAGTCTGGAAGGAAGAGCCCTTCTTTTTGTGGGTCGTTTTCCCCTTGGAATCAGGAGCTGTTTGGAGAGAGAAAAACGGGGTTTCAAGATGCAGCCTAAAGGGTGAGGATATGTGCAGAAATACCGGAATGCATTAATCAGGGAGGCGTGGGATCCAACAGGAGAGGGTCACAGGCTTCCCCGCTACAGCTCAAATATCTACATGGTTGGAGAGGACTCCCATGAATTTAAAGCCCTTCACGGCCTAGGACCCTCGTACCTACGGGACCGCCTCTCCCAGTACGCCCCACGGAGAGCCTCAAGGTCCATAAATAGCAACACCCTAGTGGTCCCGGGCCCTAAGGAAGTCAGATTGGCCTCAACCAGAGCCAGGGCCTTTTCAACTCTGGCTCCGGCCTGGTGGAACGCTCTGTCTCATGAGACCAGGGCCCTGCGGGATCTGATTTCTTTCCGCAGGGCCTGTAAGACAGAGTTGTTCCGCCTGGCCTTTGGCTTGGAGCCAATTTGATTCCCTCCCCCTCTATCTTTTTCCTTTCTCCTCCTGTGATGAGGCTGAATTTTAATATTTTAATGTTTCAATATTTCAATGTTGTATTTTAATCTTGTTTTTAAGTTGTATTCATTCAACTTGTTTTTATTATTGCTTGTTAGCCGCCCTGAGCCCGGCCTTGGCTGAGGAGGGCGGGGTATAAATAAAATTTATTATTATTATTATTGGTGGCTGGCCTGAAACTATATGCACTGTGACAAGGGCAGGGCACAAGGCTGACAAAGGGCTGCTGATTTTTATTGCAAATACACAACACTGTTTTGCTTTCATCGCAATGCCGGTGTTTGCTTTCGTTCGCGTGCCCTAGTAGGTCGGGCTGAGAGCGAGCGACAGGCCCAACATCGCCCAGGAAGCCTTGCGGCAGAGCGGGAATTCGAACCCCAGTCTCCCAGGTCCTAGTCCCACACTCCAATGGCCGTGCTGACTGAGAGTCACTGGGCTGCCATAGTATTAAAGCGAATGACTCCAAACCAGAGCCTTTGGTTTTCTATAGATCCAATCTCACGGACCGGAATGGAGTTTGGGATGCGGGCAGCCCGGCCTTGCCCCCTTCCGTTCCCTCCCTTACGTGCGTCCGATCCGGTGTAGTTGGCGAAGAGATGAGCCAGGAGCTTGAGGGACGACTTCTGGTAGAGCCCCACCACGGTCTCGTTGAGGGGATCCTTGTTCTTCTGCAGCCAGTGGTTGATGTTGTAGTCGACGGTGCCGGCATAGTGCATGAGGGAGAAATGGGCCTCCGGCTTGCCCTTGATGTTGCGGGGCTTCCCAAAGTTGGCCGACTTGCCCAGGTGGTTGTCGTACAGCTTGGCCTTGAAGGTCATGTCGGTGGCCTTGGGGAACATGCACTCTTCCTCCAGGATGGACATGATGCCCATGGGCTGTGGAAGAGGACCAGGTGTCAGGGGATGGAGGGCAAGGAGGATGAGGCACCAGCAGGCAGCTCCGCCCTGTGGCCGTTTGCTATGGACAGAGGAAGCTGCCTTATGCTGAGCTAGGCCATTGGGTCCACCTAGCTCAATACTGCCTACACGGACTGGCAGCGGCCCCCCAGGATTTTGATCGCACAGAAGCTGAGCAGGGAGAGTGTGATGGCCTGGGACTCGGACTTGGAACCAGAGGAGACTCAGTCTGCACCAGATCCTTTGCCTCAGGCATCATCTGAACCAAGTCTGGGGCCAGATCCTGAAGAGTCCCAGTCTGTACAGGTTCCCCTGCAACAAACACCAGCTGGGCCGAGTCAGGGGCCTGAGCCTGCCCTGGCTCCAGATGCGGGGATGACCTCGTTGCCTTCAGCTGGGCCATCACTTACAGCTGCTCCACTACCGGTTGGGTCAGGGGAGGCTGAGGCGGCCTCTGGGTCTAGTAACCCACCGACGTCTCCCGAGCTGCAGAGACTGAGGTCTGAGAGAAGGAGAGACCTGAGTACTCGCAGGAGGAGTGCTCGCCTTCAGGTGAATCAGGGAGGTGAGTCACCAGGGGATCAGGACCGGCCGATACCCCGACGAAGGTAAAAGGCTGTCGGACCCTGCCCCAGGTTGCGGGAGCAACATTGCTGTATGCTAGATCCTGCCTGAGATCCTGTACCTGTCCTTGCCTGGTTTCCTGCCTCATGTCCTGCCTTGGCCCTGTCGGACTGTCTCCCATCAGAACCTTTGGATTCTGGACCGGTCCTGGACCGTGTTTCATGGGTTACCCCCAGGCCCAGCACAGAGAGAGGCCAGGGATTGGACCTTCTGCATGCAAAGCAGGTATTCCACCACTGAGCCATGGTGCTTCTCTTTAGGGCATTCACCATAAAGAGCAGCAGCAGCATGTAATCGAAGAATGGTAGAGTCAGAAGCGCCATCTAGTCCAGCCTCCTGCAACCAGTGGCGTAGCGTGGGTTGTCAGCACCCGGGGCAAGGCAAGTAATTTGTGCCCCCTAACCCATGGATTTGCGCCCCCTAACCCATGGATTTGCGCCCCCTAACCCTAACCCCCAGATGTTGCGCCCGGTGCGGCCGGCCCCCCCTGCACCCCCCACGCTACGCCACTGCCTGCAACACAGGAAGAATCCCTGGCAGGCGGCCATCCAAGCTCCGCTTAAAAACCTTCCAACACTGACAAAGGAATACTCTGACTCTGCAGATTGTGGAGGCCACAGGTTCATATGTCAGGGCATCCAGATGACCTCAGGTGGTTCCCCTCGTTTAGGGATGGAGGGGAAATTTGTCCAGGCTGCTTTTGGAAAAGGGCCAGCTTGATTTGCCAGTCCCAGACTGAGTGTGCAGATTGGAACACAACTATTAAGTGGATTTTGCAGAAGTCCGAACGTCACCATGCATTCTTGGCGCCAATAAATGTATATAAAAATACAGTGGTACCTTAGTACTCAAACACCTTGGTAGTCAGACCCTTGGTTCACAAACACCGAAAACCTAGAAGTAATTTTTCCGGTTTTTGAACGTTTTTCGGAAGCCAAACATCTGATGCGGCTGTTGGCTCTTGTTTCCAGGGCGCCTGCACCAATCAGAAGCTGAGCCCTGGTTTTCAAACATTTCGGAAGTCGAATGGACTTCCGGAACGGATTAAGTTTGGTGCTTTTGTTTTTGCTATTTATTTTGCATTTTTGCTTTTGAGGCTTTTTTGGTTAATTTGTTTTTGTGACCGTGTGGAACCCAGTTCAGCTACTGATCAATTGATTGTGTGACTGCGGAAATGGATAAAAGTGATGACTATCATCAGTGCAGGTAAGAAATTTTTTTTTAAATTTTTATCATTTATAATACTATCTTATTTATTTTATAGTATAGTACATTGATTATTGCTTTCATTTTAGGATCAATGGTCTCATTGGATAGTAAGATTCATGTTAAATTGCTGTTTTGGGGTTGTTTTTAAAAGTCTGGAACCAATTATTCCGTTTTGCGTTACTTTCTATGGGAAAGTGCGCCTTGGTTTTGGAGCGCTTTGGTTTTGGAATGGACTTCCGGAACGGAATAAGTTTGAGAACCAAGGTACCACTGAATGCATTTTACATTTTTAAAATGCGTGGGGGGGGGATGCATATTTTGGAGCTGGGTGCTGAAGAGGATGCAAAAACGCACATTCCCGGGGGAAGAATTGTGCATGAAAGGTGGACAAATGCCAATTTCCCATGCATTCTTTTGAAAAATCCATGGTATGGAATGGGCCTATGATTGTGGCACATGTGAAACTGAGATGGAAGAGAAATAGACAGATCTAGTAATCATTGGGGGTTTTTAAACAGAGGTTGGATGACCCCCTGGAAGGGATTCTTTAGCTTTACCTCAGGGGGTTGGAATGGATGACTCTTGAGGGTCTCAACCCCACAATTCCATGATTCTACAATCATGGGATGCGGGTGGCGCTGTGGGTTAAACCACAGAGCCTAGGGCTTGCCGATCAGAAGGTCGGCGGTTCGAATCCCCGCTACAGGGTGAGCTCCCGTTGCTCGATCCCTGCTCCTGCCAACCTAGCAGTTTGAAAGCAAGTCAAAGTGCAAGTAGATAAATAGGTACTGCTCCGGCGGGAAGGTAAACGGCATTTCCGTGCGCTGCTCTGGTTCACCAGAAGCGGCTTAGTCCTGCTGGCCACATGACCCAGAAGCTGTACACCGGCTCCTTTGGCCAATAAAGCGAGATGAGTGCCGCAACCCCAGAGTCGGCCACAACTGGACCTAATGGTCAGGGGTCCCTTTACCTTTACAATCTCTTACTGCCCTACCTATCGACAACCTTGCCCACTCTGGCAGGCAATTGCCCCAACTTAGGCGTAAATAAGTGAAGTTGCCCTTTGGGGACTAAGGAGGGCGCCGGAGGCAAGGAGTCACCTTCTCGATGAGGTCGATGCAGGCCTGGAGGTCCATGCCAAAGTCGATGAAGACCCACTCGATCCCTTCTTTCTTGTACTCTTCCTGCTCCAGAACGAACATGTGGTGGTTGAAGAACTGCTGCAGCTTCTCGTTGGTGAAGTTGATGCAGAGCTGCTCAAAGCTGTTGAACTGGGAAGAGAGACGGGGGGAAGGAAATCAAGGAATGGCAATCTGTCCTCCCCTCCAGGTTGTCTCCCTCTACTTACGTGTCTTAACCAACCTTTTTCCTCATAAGGAGCCAAGGTGGTCACATACAGGTCTCCCCCTCCTTTTCAATCCATCCCTGCAACAACCCTGTGAGGTAGCTTAGGCTGAGAGGCAGTGATGGGTGCACTCAGTGAGCTTCGTGGCTGAGCAGGGATTCGAACCCTGGTCTCCCGGGTCCTAGTCTGGAACTCTAACTGCTCCAGCACACTGGCTCACTAGCCAGGAGTGATGTTGAAGGCTGCCAGTCTTTGCAGGAAGCCTTCTGAAAATTACCTCATGAACTATTTTGCATAGATTCATGAGTGGGTGGTAGTAGTAGTAGTAATAATAATAATAGTAATAATAATAATGCCACCAGAAATGGGGACCAGGCGGTTATTTGTCGGTCACGCTGGACCACCCATTCGTCTTTCCTGGTTTCCACCTGGCAAAGCCAAGCTAGACCACCCAGTTATTTACCGTATTTTTTGCTCTATAAGACTCACTTTTTCCCTCCTCAAAAGTAAGGGGAAATGTGTGTGCGTCTCATGGAGCGAGTGCAGGCTGCGCAGCTATCCCAGAAGCCAGAACAGCAAGAGGGATTTCTGCTTTCACTGCGCAGCGATCCCTCTTGCTGTTCTGGCTTCTGGGATTCAGGATATTTTTTTTCTTGTTTTTCTCCTCCAAAAACTAGGTGCGTCTTGTGGTCTTATGAGTGAGAAATACGGTACTCAAAATCTCAAAATGGATTCTCCTTGGAAGAGAACCACTTACATCGAAGATCTCAAAACCAGCAATGTCCAGCACCCCGATGAAATACTGTCGCGGAAGCTTGGTTTCCAGCGTGACATTGATTCTGGTCACCATCCAGTTGAACATTTTCTCATATACAGACTTGGCCAGGGCTCCAGTCGAGTAGTACACCTGGGTTGTTTTTTAAAAAGGGGGGAGGGGAGAGAGAGAGGTACATCTCGTTAACCAGCTAAAACAAATCTGGGAAGGTCGAGGGGGCAACCTGTGGCCTTCAAAACCTCGAAAGAATGCCCCCCCCCCCACATTTCACATACAGGTCTGTCTCTCACCTGCTGGACATTTTGCCCTTTGGTGACGTACTCATTCCCAACTTTGACCCTCGGGTGGCAGAGACCTTTGAGCAGGTCGGCTGAGTTCAGGCCCATCAGATAGGCAGACTTGTCGGCTTCTGGAAATTCAGAATTGAGGCAGGGGGTGGGTGGGGAGGAAACCACTCGGTTATACCACGGCTCGCCTTGGTTGAGGAACGGCAGAAGAAAAGACAGAAGGGCTTCCAAAAGCGAGGCAGCCTCAAAGGCGGACCCCGTGAGGGAAGCGGGCCCACCTCTCCCAACCTCTTGGGGGCGCTCGGAGTACGCACAGGATTCTGCTACCGACTTCTGCTACGTGTCAGGAAACCGAGAGGGCCTCCTTTCATTTAAATTCCATTTAAAATTATTAAAATGATCAAGGCTAGAAACAGGGCGGAGGCAGCAGGCAAGGCATGATGAAATCTTTAGGGAAGTTTTGGATGTTTGATGTTTTATCCTGTTTTTAATGTTCTGTTGAAAGCCGCCCAGAGTGGCTGGGGAAACGCAGCCAGAGGGGTGGGGTAGAAATAAATTATCATTATTATTTGGATGAATAAATTAATGAATAAGAGAGGCAGCTGGAATTTCTCCAGCTGCAGGAGGGTTTCATTGCCCTACGTGACTTCTGCCCAGGATTTGCCAAAACAAAAGGTAAAGGGACCCCTGACCATTAGGTCCAGTCATGACCGACTCTGGGGTTGCGGTGCTCATCTCGCTTTATTGGCCAAGGGAGCTGGCGTGCAGCTTCTGGGTCATGTGCCCAGCATGACTTAGCCACTTCTGGTGAACCAGAGCAGTGCACGGAAACGCTGTTTACCTTCCCGCCAGAGCGGTACCTACTTATCTACTTGCACTTTGATGTGCTTTTGAACTGCTGGGTTGGCAGGAGCAGGGACCGAGCAACGGGAGCTCACCCGTCACAGGGATTCGAACCGCCGACCTTCTGATCGGCAAGTCCTAGGCTCTGTGGTTTAACCCACAGCGCCACCCGCGTCCCTATATGCATATACATGTATCTATAATTTACACAGGTTGTGGGGTTCTGTTTTCTTGACGCAAAGGAGGCATCAGGTTGGGGAAGGCTGGGACAGACCATCCTGCCCTGCGACCCAGCATTCATTTGCCTCGCTTGCGTGTCGTCGCGAGCGTCTTCCCTCACCTTCTGTGCCGTCGGGCTCTGCCTGCTCCTCGCGCTGCTTCTGTTTGAACTTCATGTTTCCGTAGTGCATGATGGCGCCCGTCAGCTTGTAGATGGAGTTCTTCTCTTCCTGGGTGAAGCCTAAGACGTCAAAGGCATTCTGCGGGCGGAGGAAGCAAAGGGAGGGTTGGGTGTTGCTGCCCAGACGGCCGCGAGGGGTGGGTGACTCGCTTGGAATACGGCTTCTGCCCCCCCCCCCAGCTACTCACGTCAGTGGCCAGCAGCTCCTCAGCGTCATCGATGGACGGCACCGTCGTCTCTCCTTGGGAGATGAAGGCGTAGTCATATGGGTTATTGGTTACCAGCATCATGTCTGGGAAGGAAAGGCATTGGGCAGGGAATAAGGCAAAAGGAAGATTGTCCCTTTTCTTTTTTTAAAAAAATATATATTTTCATTTTTTTTTAATTTCCAATTTCCCCCTATATTTTTTTGCATCTTATTACATTTTTCCAATCCATTTTATCTCCTTTTTTACCTTAACTCATATTACATTATAAGTGTTACAACAATCTGACTAATGTTTTTAAGTATACAGTGGTACCTCAGGTGAAGTAAGAGGGAAAGAATGGGCACACTGGTGATCCATGTGGCAATTCCCAAACCGTCCGCAGGCCGGGTCCAGAAGGCAATTGGGCCTGATCTGGCCCTCGGGCCTTAGTTTGCCGACCCATGCTCCAGCTCAGCATTGTCTACTCTGACTGGCAGCCTTTCAGGCAGGGAATATTCATAGCTGTCAACCATCCCTTATTTGGCGGGAAAGTCCCTTATCCCAGCGCCGTGTCCCGCTGCCGTCCCTTATTGATGATGTCCCTTAAATTTCCCGGGTTTCAAAGGAAGCAGCTCCTCTCCCTCCCTCCCTGCCGGCCAGGGAGGAAGGAGGCTCCAACTGTGTTGCTTGGCTGCGTTGCTCACCCAATAAGGAGTCTAAGAATGACTGGGGGGTGGAGCTTGCATGCCTTGTGCCGATCAAATCGGCCGCCTTGCCTGGGGACTCGCCTTTGCTCAGCGCTTCCCAGCGGAGAGGGGACGGTGGTTTTCCTTGCTTCGTCCCCTTTGCCGGGTTGCTGCGCTGTGGGAACCACCGCTTGAGGCTTTGTTTGGCTGCTGGTTGACTAAAATCCCTTATTTTGGCTGCTGTTCCCTTATTTTCGAGGCTGCTGGTCCCTTATTTTCAAATCCGTAAGTTGACAGCTATGGGAATATCTCCCATCCCTACTATGCAGACGACCCTAGGACCTCCTGCCCGCAGACCAGGTGCCCTACCGCCGTTCTAGCGCAAACTTAGATTTCTACCGCGTACAGAACATCTCAGCAAGATCTCGGATCCAGGCCAGAGTGGCTCTCCTTTGCAGCAACTCACCCAGGAGCTCCGGCTTCTTGTTGGACAATATCTGGTAGTAGATGTGGTAGTTCCTCTCAGCTTTCAGCTGATTGATGACCCGGGACTTTTCCAGGAGGTCTGAGGAATTAAGAGGAAGTGAAGGCGGGGCAGTTGAAATGGAGGAGCAACAGCGAAAGGGGAAAAAATTCACGGAGGATAAAGGCTTCTAGCCAAATGTCCGTCTCCACTGTTGGAGGCAATATGAGCAGCTGGAAATCGCAAGAGGTGAAGATGTTCTTGCACTCAGGTTCTGCGTTTTGGGGGCTTCCCACAGGTGAGAACAAGGGGTGGGCTAGGTGGGCCATTGGCCTGATCCGGCCGGCAGGGCCTTACTTGCGACCTTACGTTAATTCAGGGAGGAGGGCCAGAGATCAGGAGAAGTAAAGAAGGACAGGCCTTTGGCAAACTCACAGGTCTCTATGTCGGCTGAGGCCAGCTTCCCCGTCGCCCCAAAATGGATCCGGATAAATTTGCCCTGGAAGAGAAAAGAAGAAACTGAGCAGGAGGTGCAGGCAGGGCGGGGGGAGCACAAATAATAATTATCTATCGGTTTTATTCTCCCCTCCCCAATTATATACCACTTGATGGCAGAGGAAACCTTCACAGAAGTTTACAAAAAAGAATAGAACAATGAAATTATCAGTCAAAACAGTTCGGAACAGCTATTTCAAAGAATCGTATTTCAAAGAATCATGCAGCTGTCCCATACGGGGATTTAACCTGCAACCTTGGCACAATCAGCTCTAACCAAGCAACCCAAAACATTCAAAAAAATAAGTAAACGATAAGACAAGAACGTATGAAAACACACAGCAATGTTCTAAATCTCGGGATTCTTGCCTAGACAGAAATGCGTTTAGCAGGTGCTGAAACGAGTCCTCTGATATCAAGTGGCAGGGAGTTCCAAAGTTTGGAAGCCGAAGCACTAAAAGATCTGTTTCTCACCATCGCAGAACGAGGGTGATTGGGCCCCTGTAGCAGTGCCAGTTCTGCAGGTGGAAGCGACTTGAGTGGGCCTATATGGGATTATGCAACCTCGTAGGCAGTTATTTTGGTAGTGTTTCCTCCCCCCCCCCTCGCCCCTGCCTCAAATTCCCTCTCGAGTGACACTCACAAATCGGGACGAGTTGTCGTTCCGGAGGGTCTTGGCATTCCCGAAGGCCTCCAGCGCAGGGTTGGCCTGGATGATTTGATCTTCCAGAGTCCCCTGTTGGTAGAGCGAAAGGTTAGAAACATTCTCTCTACCAGCTCATTATTATTCCTTGTTCATTTGCATGCCTCTTCATCGCCAAAAGTGGCTTACAAGTCTAAAACCAATATATTTGTATCTATAGACACATACAGTGGTACTTCGGGTTGAGAACTTAATTCATTCTGGAGGTCCGTTCTTAACCTGAAACTGTTCTTAACCTGAGGTACCACTTTAGCTAATGGGGCCTCCCACTGCCGCCACACAATTTCTGTTCTCATCCTGAAGCAAAGTTCTTAAGCCAGGGTACTATTTCTGGGTTAGCGGAGACTGTAACCTGAAGCGTATGTAACCCGAGGTACCACTGTATAGCAAGACTTGAATAAAATCCATAATTGCAATGTACAATAAAGGAAGCCCATTTAGAATAGCAACCAAAACAATGAAAGAAGGAGGTTTGAGTCATCAGATTTGGGGAATGCCTGTTTAAACATGTGAGGACCAGTGTGGTTTCATGGTTAGAGTGCCAGACTAGGACTTGGGAGACCAGGGATCAACTCCCCTCTGGGCCAGAAAGCTCGCTTTGCGACCTTGGGCCAGTCACGGTCTGTCAGCCGAGCTTACCTCACAAGGTTGTTGTGGGGGTAAAATGTGGAGGGGAACATCTTGGGGGAAAGGTGGGATATGAATCAGTGGCGTAGCGTGGGGGGTGCAGGGGGGCCGGCTGCACCGGGCGCAACATCTGGGGGGGGGCGCTCGCACTTGCAGCTCTCTGCCGCTACCTGGCTCGCTCACTCTCTCTCACTGCAGTGCTAGCTGTGAGAATCCGATCCGAGCCGCTGGGTCGCCGCCCACTGTGGAGGGGGTGGGTGCCAGGCGTGCGGTGCGGAGAGAGAGCGAGGGACTATCTGGGGGAGGGACAGTGCAGCGGCCGCCCAGCGCAGCGCTGAGCGCGGGAGAGAACCGCACCAGACCAGACCAGGCAGCAGCAAGAAGAAGCTGGCAGCGGCGGCAGGTTAGGGGGCGCAAATTACTTGCCTTGCCCCGGGTGCTGACAACCCACGCTACGCCACTGATATGAATATAATATCATCAAACAGCTTAGAGGTGGGAGGAGCAGGAAACGTGGTTAGCAGTGGGAAAGATACGACGACAGAAGTCGGTGGACAGCGGCAACTCCTTCTTCCTTGCCCCTCTGGCTTTCCTTGGCTGCTTGAAGCTCTGAGTATTTGTGGTCGGGCTGCTTTTCATGTGGTCTGGGTGCAACATGCAGCCATTGGAGGCTGGTCCTTTAGGCTCTCAACTAGCCCTCGCCTGCCTGCCTGCTTCACCTCTAGCCAATCAGGGGGTGGGTGGTTCCGCCTATCGTTTTCTCTGGCGCCACCTGGTGTTCATCTCCTGTCCTTCTGCCCTACGAGCCCTGGAGGAGGCCAGCCACCACTACAAGAAGCTAGAGCCAGACAAAACGGTCACCTTGCCAGTAGCCGCGGCTTGCTCCTTCTTGGTCCGGTCGCCGATGGCAGCGATCACCGCGAAGTACTGGATGACACGCTTGGTGTTGACAGTCTTCCCTGCCCCGGATTCTCCGCTGCGGGGTAGAAAAACGAGGCTGAAGAGCGGTTGCGTTTGTAGACTGATCAACCGATCAATCAGCTACATCCTCATCCCACTTTTGACTCAACATGGAGGCACTCCGGGTGGCTCTCGGGTGATTTCCCCCACTCCAAAATCAAGGGTATTTTTTAAAAAAATGTAATTTATTCTTCTAATATACCATGGCTGTTCTTAAGAATACAGGCGTCATGGACTGCCACTACAGCATCAGCCATTTTGTGTTGCAAATAAGGAATAGTATTGCAGCTTTGCAGAGAAACAACTAAGGCAAGGAACCTGATTTTTAATAGTTAAGTCTGTGGAACAAACGACAGCAGTGGGGAGGGAGAACCACCCAGTTTTGTGAATCTTCCTTGCTCAGATGGTCACCTGGCCAATTCCTGCCGCTCACCCCAGGAGACCAGGCAAGGAAGTGATAGTTCCGTCCAGGGACAGAACAGGGCAAATGAGAAAAGGGGGAAAGCGTGCGAGCTGGAGGTTTGCCATGGCGTCGATGGGTTTTAGGGAAGACCTGTTTAGGGAATTTTTAAATGTTTGATGTTTTATCATATTTTTATATTCTGTTGGGAGCCTCCCAGAGTGGCTGGGGAAACGCAGCCAGATGGGCAGGGTATAAATTGCTGTTGTTGTTGTTTTGATGGAGACAGCCAAAACAGCAGTGTCAAGAGTTGATGGCCCAACAACTTGGAGGGTTTAAAAATAAAATCAAGCAGTATTGTTATGTACTGAGTTGAATAGGATCCAAACTGCAGCAGTCTGATTGGTCCTAGAACAATAGGATCCAAAATGCAGCAGTCTGATTGGTCCTAGAACAATAGGATCCAAAATGCAGCAGTCTGATTGGTCCTAGAACAATAGGATTCAGAATGCAGCAGTCTGATTGGTCCTAGAACAATGCATCAGTATGATTGGTTGGCAGGAACCACCCAATCCTGCTCCAGATAGAAGTGAATCCACAACCTGATTGGCTTACAGTAGAATTCCGGAATTAGCCAATCATGTGCAGCCCATTGTGTAAATAATGTATATAAAGCAGATACTGTGAGGGGACATTCATTCATTCCTCCTCACCACTATGAGCTGAATGAAGAGCATGAAATCACTTTGCGACTCTGAGCATATTTCAAGTATGTAAATTTTATGAAATAAGATGAATAGACCAAGAGGCAGCCTTAGACAGAATGGCAGGTTTTAGGGTGGAAGAGCCATAACATCTGCTTTACATTCATAGAATCACAGAATTGTAGAGCTGGAAGGGACCTCGAGGGTCATCTAGCCCAACCCCCTGCAGTGCAGGAAACTTTTGCCCAATGTGGGGCTCGAACCCACAACCCTGAGATGAAGAGTCTCACACTCTACCATCCAGGGGATCCCAGGTTCATTCCCCTGGCTGGGAAAGAACCCTGTTGGAAAATCCTGAGGAGCTGTTGCCAGTCAGTGCGGGCAATATGGAGCTAGGTCTGACTAGGGCAAAGGCAGCTTCCTCTGCACCGGAGGGTCTTCTGGAGACTTTGTAGGGAGAAACAGAAAGGAGAGGGGAAGGGAAGGGAGGACTTACGTGATCAGGATAGACTGGTTCTCACGATCTAGAGAGATAGAGAGAGAAGAGTTGAAAGGGAAGAGAGGAGGGGAAAATGGAAGGGGAGAAAATGCAGAGGAAAATAGAAAAGCAGGGTTTTTGCTCCCCAGTTTCTTGCCAACACACACACACAGACACACACACACACACACAGTTTCTGCACCCTCCCCTATTCCTTAAAAGGTAAAGGTAAAGGGACCCTTGACCATTAGGTCCAGTCGTGGCCGACTCTGGGCTTGCGGCGCTCATCTCGCTTTATTGGCCAAGGGAGCCGGCGTCCAGCTTCCGGGTCATGTGGCCAGCAGGACTAAGCCGCTTCTGGCGAACCAGAGCAGTGCACGGAAATGCCGTTTATCTTCCCGCCGGAGCGGTACCTATTTATCTACTTGCACCTTGAAGTGCTTTCGAACTGCTAGGTTGGCAGGAGCAGGGACCGAGCAACGGGAGCTCACCCCGTTGCGGGGATTCAAATCGCAAGCCTTCCAATTGGCAAGCCCAAGAGGCTCAGTGGTTTAGACCACAGCGCCACCCACATCCCTCCCCCTTTTCCTTACCTGTCAGCATATACTGATAGGCGTTGTCAGAGATGGAGAAGATGTGGGGAGGGGCTTCGCTTCGCTTCTTCCCCCGGTAGGCAGCCACCACTTCCGCGTTGTAGACCGGCAACCACTTGTAGGGGTTGACGGTCACGCAGAAGAGCCCGGAATAGGTCTATAGAGGAGAGAGGGAGGAGGAGGGAGGAGGAAGGGCGTTCTGTAAGAAAATGATGTCTTATGGGGAATTAAAAGGGCAAGAAACTTGAAGGGTGGTGTGGGTAGTGAAAGGAAGCCGAGAACCTCAGGAGGCCTGGAATTATTACTTTTTAACCCTCCCTGCGGGTTTCCAGGAAACCCGACGACTGTCCACTGTTGGAAGCCGAAACCTGGGGTAGGTGGAATTCTGGTTTGATCCTGCAGGGCTCTCTTGACACCCTTAACTATCAGTGCCCAACAAGTCCACTCCAGCAAGGTGGGAATATTGCAGATTCTGGATAATGTTCAGGTGCCGGGTAAGGGGGAATGTCTGCCGCGCCTCTCAGCCCAGCGGCTGTCGTGGTGGACGGGAGGAGGAAGAGTCCAGCGTCACCCAGAGGCCTGCAAGTTTCCTACAAAGAAGGGCCGTAGCTCTGGGAGAGGACGCCTGCTTTGCATGCAGAAAGTCCCAGGTTCAAGATCCCTGCCTGACACCCTGGAGAGCCACTGGTGGTGATACTGAGCTAAAGGTAAAGGGACCCCTGACCATTAGGTCTAGTTGCGGCCGACTCTGGGGTTGCTCATCTCGCTTTATTGGCCGAGGGAGCCGGCGTACAGCTTCCGGGTCATGTGGCCAGCATGACTAAGCCGCTTCTGACGAACCAGAGTAGCACATGGAAACACCGTTTACCTACCCGCCGGAGTGGTACCTATTTATCTACTTGCACTTTGACGTGCTTTTGAACTGCTAGGTTGGCAGGATCAGGGACCGAGCAACGGGAGCTCACCCTGTTGTGGGGATTCGAACCGCCAACCTTTTGATCGGCAAGTGCTAGGCTCTGTGGTTTAACCCACAGCGCCACCCGCGTCCCTTAATACTGAGCTACACGGACCCAAAATGGCCTGACTTGAGATAAGGCAGATTGCTGGGTGCCAGAAAGGATTGTGCTCACTTACATAGATCATCCAGGCGGCGTAGCGCTCCTTGAGGTTGTAGAGGACGGCAGGTTCGTGCAGGAAGGTCAACATGGCCATGTCCTCGATCTTGTCGAACTTGGGCGGGTTCTGCTGCATGATCTGGTCTTCCTTCACCGTCACCGTCTGCGGAGAGAAGGCAGCGAAGCCTCAAGCCAGCGGGACAGACAGCGCCCAAGGGACGGCGAACCTCTTCCTCCCCCAAAATTGAACCCACCGGGTTGCGTCCAGTGCCCTCCTCAGAGCAGATGCAATGACGTTAACGGGCAGCACTCAGGTTCGCGGATTCCAATGGGTCTACTCTGAGTAGGACTAGCAATGGACACCACCTCTTTTTTTACTTGGGTAGCGGGGAGAGGATGGAAGGAAGCCATAGATGGGAAATGGGAGGGACACGACAGGGATGCCCGCTCGACAGAACAGGGGCAGCCGCACTAGAAGACCCCAGTCAGGGCATGGCAGCTGGCACTTCGCCTCACTGGGGAGGTGGGGGGCCAGAATAGCATTTATAAAAAGACAGAGGAGAGATCATGGGGGCATGGTGTCGGGCAGAAGGGAAGATGGTTGTGGGAGGCATTTTTTTAATGCCAAAGTTTTGGAGCACAACATGCAGAAGAGATACTACATAGGCTCCCAGCACGTTTCTGAGCACAATTCAAAGTGTTGGTGCTGACCTTTAAAGCCCTAAACGGCTTCGGCCCAGTATACCCGAAGGAGCGTCTCCACCCCCATCGTTCACTGAGGTCCAGCTCTGAGGGCCTTCTGGTGGTTCCCTCACTGCGAGAAGTGAGGTTACAGGGAACCAGGCAGAGGGCCTTTTTGGTGGTGGCGCCTGCCCTGTGGAACGCCCTCCCTTCAGATGTCAAAGAGATAAACAACTATCTGACATTCAGAAGACATCTGAAGGCAGCCCTGTTCAGGGAAGTTTTTAATGTGTGACATTTTAATGTATTTTTCATATTTGTTGGAAGCCGCCCAGAGTGGCTGGGGAAACCCAGCCAGATGGGCGGGATACAAATAATTTATTATTATTATTACTATTATTATACGATGGGATGGGCATGAGAGCACAAGAAACAGTCTAGCACCTTGCCATTCTCTGTGTCCGCGGTGACTTTGCCACCATCCCTGGACGTGATCTTGGCCTTGACAAACTCCAGCTTCTCATCCGGCACGAAGACGTCCTTCTTCATGTCAAAAGGCCGGTTCTGCGCCTCAATCCTCTGCTTCTCCGACATGCGCAGGTAAGGGGCTGCGGGGCCAAAATCGGCCATCTCGGCATCCGAAGACATGGCTGGAGCTGGAACGGGAACATTTCCAAGGTTAACAACCATGCAGCAAGCAGAGGCGTCCTCGCAGCAGTGAACAGGAGCCCGGGGCTCGTGGGATTCGAACCCGGGACTTCAAGGCCCAACGGTTGGGGATGGTGCAATTTGCCAACCAGCCACCAGGGGGGACCATCACCCCATGAGGAGGAGGTATGCAATATATGCAGTTCACAAAATGCCCATGGGGGGAGCTCCACGTTGCCCAACACACCTCTCCAAAAGGGAAGCTGTTGTGCTGCTGCCCCCAAGTGGACATTGGGAGGACTGCGCCGTGCTTAACGCCGCGCTGCCTCCTGGGCAAATATTCTGCCCTCTTGTGGGCTTTCAAAAATAAAACAGGTCTGGTTCTTCACCCCTAGAAGATGCTGCAATCTGGATGCCAGCTAAAAGCAAGCTGTGAATAAAACACCTGCCCGCAAAAGCAACTGCTCCTGGACAGAAGCGCCCCATATTTACCTTTTTTATTTTCCTAGGGTTCCACAGGAAATCGGCTACCTGGGGCCGGATGACTGTAGGCGAAAAACACAAAATATAGACGTGTTTATCCTCCCTGGCCTGCTCATCACAAACATATACGATATCTATAATTCTCTTCTTGCACTTTCCTGAGAATTTTCCTGATTTGCAATTCCTGAGCCAATACGTGAACAAAATCCTTTAAATTCGCACCTTGCCAAATCTTGTGACCTCAGATTTTGTGACTGACCTCGGTCTGCCATCAGAGCCCATCTGACGGCCTTCTTGCTTATACCCTGTCGAGCGAGTGACCCTGTCTGTCAGCTTCCTTCTCCTTCATCTTGGTAGAACTCAACAGGGAGGAAGGCAAGGGCAGAACTAAAACTCAGCGTCTCTACCTAGCATGGTTGCGACGGTCATTGGCTGTGGCGCCACCTACTGCTGGCCTCCTGCCTTGCGTCCCTGCCTCCCACCAGTTCCACCATTCCCAGTGGGCCCCAGCAGCAGGGAGGCGGCTCCATGGATAGAACTTCCTGTGATTGCGAATGGTGGGCCTGGAGGAGCGAAAGCCCCAGGCAAACATTTATGTACATGTTGCCCTTGCACATAAATCTTTGTGAAAAGTTTTCCTTCGTCCGAGGAGCTCGGGGCAGCATACACAGTTCTCCACACACATTTTATCATCGCACAACAACCCTGCGAGGTGTGTCCACCTAGGAAGTTGGGGCAGGCAGAGGGAGACTGGCCCAATGTCACCCTGCGGGGTTTGCGGCCGAGAGGAAACTTGAACCGTTGAGCATCTCACACCCAGTTCTGCAATAATACATATAATTAGCCCCATGCCTGCATACAGACATAAGAAACTGTTGCTGTTGGACTACAACTCCCATCATCCCTGGTCACCGGAGATGCTGGCGAGGGATGATGGGCTTTGTAGTTCGACAAACTACCGGCAAAAGGCTACACTCCTGGGTTACAGCCTGCCCCATAATGAGTCACAGCAGAAGCAGTACCGCCTTGCAAGTGTCAGTCCCCACGTGCAATTTTGGGCTAAAGTTAGATAGATCCCTGGTCTGAAAAGAGTCAGGAACCTAAAGTAGAGGCTTTCCCAGCCATCATCCGAGTTAAAATATTGTTTTGATGGGAGATGCCAGGGAACCCTGAATCTTCCACCAGCGATTCATGTGCTCAGTTATTGAGCTGTGATGTTCTAACCATCACTGTGCTGTGGGGCTGCCTAGATAAGAGCATGAGATGAGCCCAGCTGGATCTGAACACAGGTCCATCTGTTCAAGCATCCTGTTTTCATAAGAGCCAACCAGATGCATATCAGACGCTTGTAAGCAGGGCTTAAGCTCAACAGCGCTCTCTCCTCACCTGCAATTCCGAGCAACCAGTAGCACATAACCCATTACGGCAGGCAGATTTATTGTCCATGAATTTGTCTAAACCCCTTAAAACCATTCAAGGCTGCGGCCATCACTATGCCTTGTGGCAGCGAGTTCCACAGCTCAACTACGTGCAATCTGAAAACTGCTAAGCTCCCTGTGCGATTTGTCTCGCGCCAAGGTTGTGATTTTGCACAACCACTTCTAAAGGGGGGGATGAACAGCTATGGGTTCTTGAGACAGAAGCACCCATACAATCAGCTCACCAGTTTTCCTTCCAGAGGGAAAACAAGCTAGACTTATGGCTAGCACAAAAACAAAACAAAAACGGAACGACGATTCGTTATTATAAAATTTTTCTAGAATTCTCTCCTTGGGCCACACTGAAGCAAACCCGGGAGGAAAGTCCTTCGTTTCTCAACATACAGCCCATGGAAATTCTCACCCGATTCTCAAAGCCGCATGTAGGCAAGAGAAATCCCGAAAGATTTCAAAGCCTAAATTTCGAACTTAAGTTTTAATATTCAGTTGGTAGGGGAAGTCTAATGGAAATACTTGAGGTGGGGGGGGAGAGGAAATAGTGGAGTGTTGTCTTCAAAATTCAAACAAGAAACGCCTTTACACCACCCATTCTCAGGATGTAACCATTCTCAGAAGGATGGATGAAGTATTTAATGGTATAGCCACCAGCATCCAGATGAAATTCTCAGATCTCAGGATTTGCAGAATTAAGACACACTTTTTGAATTTGCTGGAAATATACAACCTGGCACACTCACCACTACAAACTCGCCTTCTTACACACTCACGAAAACACAGGCAGGGCTCTGTGCGGATTGGACACAATCCTAGCCCCTTCGTGCAACGCATTTTTGAGAGCCGCGTCCAATCCTCACAAGCCCCACTTAGGAAGTGTGCTTATTTGCATATACTGTTTGTTATGTGCGTGCAAATCTCTCTCCGAACACACGACTCACCAACGGGCGCGAACAAAGCCCCAATTTTGCACAGAGACCCCAGCCCAAACACACAAGCCCGTGTATATTTGCAAACACCGCAGGCCATTCCCAATTCCAGCCACTGTCTTGCGAGCCGCTAGCGTCAGGATTAAGAGCTGGGAGAGATCAGGGTTCAAATCCACAAAGCTCATGACTGAGTGACTCTGGACCGGTCAGCCTAGCCTACCTGGCCGGGTTGTTGTGGAAATTAAAATGAGGAGGGAGGGGGAGAACTAGGTATGCCAGCTTGAGCTCCTTGGGAGAAAAAGGTGGGCGATAAAGGCAGCATTCTACCATTTGCCTGCATTGCAAATGTGCAAAAAATAAAATAATCACGAACCACCAGGTACATTGAAAGCACACCTGGCTGCTTGGATTTCATTCCCTGCCCCCAGGATAGATTAGGTGGTAGATCATAAGACTCTTAATCTCAGGTTTGTGGGTTCAAGCAGGGGGTTGGACTAGATGTCCTTCAGAGTTCCTTCCATGGGTGCAAACTCCCTGCCTAGATTCTCCCATGCCCGGATGGCCAGAGCCCAATCACCGGCAAACACGATACCTTCTCAGCCGCCCCCAAACCCTCTAATGCGGAACAGCTGGCGTTGGGCCTTACCTGAGACCAGTGCAAGATGGGTGGGGTTGTAAGCTGGGTGCTTGGCCAGGACTCTTGTTATAAACCCCCGCTCCCCCCGCTCCCTCCCACCGGCCAGCCTCATATGGGCACACGGACCCATTCCTCTCTCTCCTTCCCCCCCCCAACCACTTCCCTCCCCACCACCCCAATCCTATCATGCTTCCCCTGGAACAATTGGAACAAGTCGTCATTGTTGTGGTATGAAGAATAAGAACAGGTTCAGGGAGGGGGGGGGCGGTGGACATCAAAATATCTTGGGACAACAGGGTTGAGATTCCAGTGGGGGGAGAGGAGGGGGTCTCAGGGGAGATGAGAGAAAGAAGCTGCGCATCCTTTTGGCAACCTAGGAATATTCCACTGCCCTCCCCAACGCTCTGTTTCCACGTGGAATCTCTTGCACACCCTCATCCATAGTTTATTGAACCCCCCCCCCAAAAAAAACAACCCTTAGCCATGGTGTATCTGAAGAAGTGTGCATGCACACGAAAGCTCATACCAAGAACTAACTTAGTTGGTCTTTAAGGTGCTACTGGAAGGAATGTTTTTATTTTGACCATAGTTTACTGTTACCCCTGCTACACCCCACCTGGCAGAAATGTAACGGGAAGAATCCAGAGAAAGGAAAATGTTGCGTCGAGGCATCGCGTTATTAAGTGCCGTTGATTTCGCTGCAACCCAAGCTCCGAAATGAGGGTTTGGGGATGGTTTTGAACATGGGTAGGCAAACTAAGGTCCGGGGGCAGGATCTGGCCCAATCGCGTTTTAAATCCGGCACGCGGACGTGTTTTTACATGAGTAGAATGTGTCCTTTTATTTAAAGTGCATCTCTGGGTTATTTGTGGGGCATAGAAATTCGTTCACTTTTTCTCCCCAAAATATATTCCGGCCCCCCACTAGGTCTGAGGGACAGTGGACCGGCCCCCTGCTGAAGAAGTTTGCTGACCCCTGGTTTTGAAGGTGTAACTGATTTATGTCCAGAGCCCCGAGTTGCTTAGGGGGGCTCACTAACCCCACTTGAAAACTTGTCACCATCCTCCGTTCCTCCCTTGATCCCGGAAACAGAATCAGGCAACGTGAATCTGATTTCAGGAACCTCATCTCAGGTGAAGCTTTCCTTTGCCTTCTCCTGAGGTCTTTTGCTTCCCCCCAGGCAACCAAAAAGCGAGTGCCGTCATTTTCAGACTGAGGGCCTCGGGAAGAAACAACTTTAGATATCCCCACGTTGTGCTTTCACTGCCTGAATTATCACTGGAGGAGGTGTTCATTTCGATGCGAAGTCTGGCCATTTCTCCCCTGGCCACTTTCCCTGTGCGGACTCGTTCCCTGGAAAATATCGTAAGAGGGTTTCTATTGAGAGAGGGATATATATTTCCCTATTTTAAAAATTATTATTTGAAAGCTGTTGCAGAGGGACATGATTTGGTTGAAAGGAGGGCCGCTCCTGAAAGATTAAGCAGTGCTTGAAACTTCCACCCACACAGGCGTGATAGAGGGACTTCATTTCTCCCCCAGAGAGGCTAAAAGCAGCTTCCAGGCAACGGGATTTGGGGTGGAGGAAAAGAGGCAGAGAAGGTTGAACGCTGCCCTAGCTCAGTGATAAGAGCATTCGCTCTGCATGCAGAAGGTCCCGAATTCAAATCCTGATATCTCCAGGGGAGAATGGCAGATATCCCTGCTTGGAACCCTGGACAGCTGCTGCCAGCCAGTGTAAGCAATGCTGAGCTAGCCACAAAATGGAACTATACCACCCAGATGCCTGTGGAAAACTCGCAAGCAGGATTCAGGCATAAGAGTCCTCTCCCCTCCTGTGGTTTCCAGCAGGAAAAGCGTTATTTCCTCCAACTGTGAAGGCAGCAGCAGATCTGATAGCACATCTCACATGTAGCAGCTGTCTTGCTCTCACTTTCACAGGGAACAGCACCGCTGGTCCCATTTTACAGCTGGAGAACTGAGGCCGAAAGAAACAACTTGTGCAATGCCGCACATTCGGTCCGCAGCAGAGGGTTGTTTACCTGCATGGACAAACTCGCCTTTTCCTCTTCTTTCGCTCAGGTGGAGAAAGTTTATGTATACGAGACTCAGAAAGTCCAGCTGACAGCCAAACCACGTTCTGGTTGTCTTTCGATTTATAGTTCGATTGCCCCGAGGCGAAAACATGAACCTGTTTAAACTTATGTAAGTTAAGAGAGTGATCTCTCAAACGGTACAAAATCCCTCAGAGCAGGACATAGACAAAACCCCAGCTAAGTAATATGTGGAGAGCTGCACTTGGCAGCCATTTTTTAATACTAAAAAGGAGGCTTTTCATTTGAGGGAACAGAGTTAATAGGCAGTAAAATCCAGATGTCTTTCCCCCCCAGCAAGTAAGTTTTAACCAAGTCTTTTCTTTTTTTCTTTTTAGAGAAATCCACTGTTTCTCTGGAAGGGCTTGAAAATCATTGCAAAAGCTATCTAGAGCAGCCGTGTAATGACATAAAAACAGTAGTAACAGAACTGCCGTACTTCTCCATCCTCCCACTCAACCCGTTTTTTTGCAAAAT
This sequence comes from Podarcis liolepis, assembly GCF_965112155.1. Taxonomy (NCBI): domain Eukaryota; kingdom Metazoa; phylum Chordata; class Lepidosauria; order Squamata; family Lacertidae; genus Podarcis; species Podarcis liolepis. Next base: position 6,796,020 of record NC_139573.1, on the reverse strand, counting down.
GCAACAAGATTTCGATTTCAAAATTTGGATCCAGAATTTGCAGGGTTGCGGGGAAAGCATGGGATCTATGCTAAGCCCAAACTTCCCTGGGCTTAGCTGCAGAGCCAATTTCAAACCACCGGGACTCCGTTCTGGAAAGGCAAGGCGAGTGTACCTCTGAGCATGCACAGAGTGGCTTTCCTTTGCCATTTTGCCACCACGCATAAGAGCCATAGCTGTCAACTTTTCCCTTTTCTTGCGAGGAATCCTCTTCGGAATAAGGGAATTTCCCTTCAAAAAAGGGAATCGTTGACAGCTATGATAAGAGCTTCCGAGCCTGGGTTTTCTGTTCCCCCCTTTCTTGGTTTTTAAACGTGAGAAGTTTGAAAACAAAAAAGCTGCTTTTCATTACACCCCCCCCCAAAAAAAGCCCTAGGCCTTTTAGCCCATCTCTGAGGCTGAATTTGGGTTTTTCCATAGCCTAGCCGAGGGGACGGCTGGGACCCTGGACTCCTTTGTCCCCAGGCAGGACTCCTGGGTTCTATTCCCGTCTCCCCGATGAGAGGCTATAATAAGGAGCCTTTGTGGCGAGGTTGCTATATAAGGGCCGCCAGAGGAGCCGGCCGCGAAGGTCACGCTGCCTCAATGCCATTCCTGCCTTTTGTTCTGGGCCAAGGGGGGGCCATCGGCGGACGTCACCCGCCGGATCGAGTGACGGCCTGGCGTGGCCGGCGGCAAGCCGAGAGGGGAGGCGAGGGCCTGACATTTGGGGAGGGAATGCCGTGAGGTGGGGGCGCAGGCCATGTCCTGGAAGGCAGAAAGGAGGCCAAAAGCCAGGAGGGCGGAAAATGCCCACAGACAACGCCGAAGGGAGGCCTGCATGGCGTTAATGGCCGGAAGGTGGCATCTCCTGGCACGGTGCCGCCCTGTTTGCTGGCGCTGTGCCCTGCCCCGGATTATGAATTGGCTCCGGCCTCCCCCTCGCACCTGCTCCCTTCTTTGTCTCTCGCCTGGGACCCCCCACCCTCTGCTCCCATGTGTCCATTGTCTGTCCAAATGCGCGGCACAAATATAGCCTTTCCAAGGTGCTCTCTTTTTCCACAGCGCCCTGGCCACCTCAGCAGAAGCGGGAGGGATAAACACCGGACGCCTCTGAAGAACTGGCCCTTCTTCTTAGTCTTCCGTTTCTGGAAATTGTGTTTTTGCGTTGAGTTGCCTTTCCTCCTCTAACCACTACACCCGGCTACCCTCTCGCCCTGGCTCCTAACCGGGAAGAGGGCTCCATCTCCGTGCGCCCTGAACACCAGCGACGCATGAGCATCGCTCAGCTGACCATAAAGACGCAATTAGGAGTCATTCGGGGCCTAGCAATTCAGTTGCCACGACAGGCAGGAATACAGTGGTACCTCGGGTTAGGTACCTAATTCATTCCGGAGGTCCATTCTTAACCTGAAACTGTTCTTAACCTGAAGCAACAGTTTAGCTAATGGGGCCTCCTGCCGCTGCCACTGCCCCGCCACCGGAGCATGATTTCTGTTCTCACGCTGAAGCAAAGTTCTTAACCTGAAGCACTATTTCGAGGTTAGCGGAGTCTGTAATCTGAAGTGTATGTAACCTGAAGCATATGTAACCTGAGGTACCACTGTATGTCATTGTCAATGGACGCACGGAGGGCAGGAGAGCTTGAGAAGCACAGCCCCGAACCACAAAAATTATCTCAGGAATTTGCATCACCATCCCAAGCTGAGCTAAAAAAGCAGACATCTCTGCAAGCTTGCTCTAACCACAAGGCCTGCTGCCCAATCTTTCGCCTCCTGAACCTGCTCTTTAGGCTTTGCTGTTTCCGTCAGAGAGGAGAGAGGAAAGGTCCCAGGAGTCCTGGCTCCTGACCCCCTTCCTTTACCCTGAGGCACCCCAATTTTCTTCCGACAGACCCCTGAAGTCCTAGCCTTCAGCGCTCCTCGCACACCCTGCTCGGACCACTAGGCCTCACGCGGCCCCCATTTTGAAATCTGAGCGCAGGACTCGGCGGTCTGTAACGCACGCTCACACTTCCGACAAGCCAATTTCCCCAGCTTCCCCCCAAATGAGCCATTTCTCTCCCCTGCCTGATGGGCACTGATGACTTTTTGGAGCCAGAATTCCAGCTGCGAGGATAATAGGAAAGGTTGTTCCAGGAGCCCAGCTGGGAATGTAATTGGCACGAAAACCATGCAAAAAAAACCCCCCACACCAAACAGAAGCAGCTTGAGGGAGTCCCCAGCTAACGAGAGGGATGGGGAAGAGGGAGGGGGCAGCCCTGGCAAGATGCCCCCCATTGCCTTCGAAAACAATAGGCAGGTGAAAGAAAGGCCAAACGTGGGCTGGAGAGACGACAACGGGATTTCTGGCGCACCCTGGCACTATGCGCCTGGCTATTGTTCCTGCAGCCCTGGCAAGATGCCCCCTCTGCCTTCAAAAACAATAGGCAGGTGAAACAAAGGCCAAACGTGGGCTGGAGAGACGACAATGGGATTCCTGGCGTGCCCTGGCACTATGCGCCTGGCTATTGTTTCCAAGCCAGGATAGAGCAGAGGCCTCGACAGGACAGGAAAAGATTGAGAGGTCAGCGGGAGGGAGCGTTGCACCACCGCACAATTGCGCCACCCGCGCGGCATGGTGGCCAAGGCAAGGCTAGAACTCGGGGCATGTGTGGATGTCAACAGAGCCAGCACAGACCACCACTAAAATGCACCTGGGTTACGTTCGCGGGCAAGAAGCAACTTAAGTACCCGCCAATGAATCCGCCTGCAAAGCGAAACAGGAAGGGCCTCGTAAGGTTTATGCACATCGTAGGAACATAAGAGGCGCTGGCTGGATTGAGCCAATGTCCCCTCTAGTACAGCTTCCTGTTTCCTTTTTTTTTAATAAGATATTTATTAAGATTTTCCAAATATTAAAAATAAATATTAAAAAATAATTTCCCAAAAATAAAAATAGAAAAAAATACAAAATAAAAATAATTAAAAACAACTCAATCTTTCCATTACTTATTTTTCATTAGCTTGTTTCCCGGACCTCCTCACGCCTCCCTTTTTTGTATTCCAATTCAATTTGTTGGTTCAGCAAATCCTTCCCCTCTTTGTTTATCCTAATCTTTAATCTTAAAATATTGTAACATTAAATCTTTACCTATTAGTAATCCATTTTTCATATTCCCTTATAGTATTGCAGCTAAAAACCACTTAGTTTCTATCCAACATCATTCTATCATTCATTAATTTTACAATATTTCTGTAGATAGTCTTTAAATTTCTTCCAATCTTCTTCCACCGACTCTTCTCCCTGGTCTCGGATTCTGCCAGTCATTTCCGCCAGTTCCATATAGTCAATCACCTTCATCTGCCATTCTTCCAGAGTGGGTAGATCTTGTGTCTTCCAATACTTTGCAATGAGTATTCTTGCTGCTGTTGTGGCATACATAAAAAAAGTTCTATCCTTCTTTGGCACCAATTGGCCGGCTATGCCCAGGCAGGTATGCCCAGCTTCCTGTTTCCACAGTGGCCAGGCAGTTGCTTTAGTGGAAAATCTGCAAGCAGGATTCGAACGCAAGAGCGCTTCCCCCTCTTGCAAACACCGGCAACTGTTGGTGCTTTCTGCTCAACAAAGTCCCAAAGTGATTTGCAACCAATGGGGTTTTTTTAACCATGAAATAAAGATCATGTAAAAGTTATTACATGCTGTGGTAAGAATTTTAAAATCTTAGATATATAATAAATGTTCATAAATGTACCAACCAAGCACATACAGGAAGACTGACCTGAAACCATTTTTGATTCCCAAACTGACCAAATGTTTTCTCTGCAAGGTCAAAGGAAAATGGAAAAGCCTCCCCATTGTCTTTTCCTTCACAAATACGGTCTTAAGGGTATGTCTGTCTGTGTTTGAGTAGGGTGAGCCTGTGACCTGGCTCAGGAACTAAGTATTTATTATTACAAAAGACTGGCCAGGCTTCCCAGGGTATCCAATCAAGTGAGCATTAACAGGTAACCTGTCAGACAAGATAAACAACGCACTCATATTTCTGCTGTAGACCGCCTTTTCTGTGATGTATGTGTGATTTATGTATGCTGTATGGAGGGGTGCTCTGAAGCAATCTCTCTCTCTCTCTCTCTCTCTCTCTCTCTCAGGCCTTGCCTTATATACCCAGAGCAACCTCCTGAGATGGGTAATGGCTCTGGGGGAGAACAGCTGCTTTGCCTGCAGAAGGGCCCAGCAGAAAGGACCAGGAGGGTGCTTCCCAGGGCTCTTTTGGGGAGAAGCCAGATGACTGTCTAAACTGGTATAAGGCGTAGGCGACCGTCATTCGCCTCTTTTAGCCCCGGCATGCTTGTTTCGAAAATATCAAGCAGATAAAGCACGCCAGAGTTGCGAACAGCAGTAATGTCATCTTCTGGTTGGCCAAAGGGATGTTATTTGCTGGGAGGGGGCCAAGTTATGGGGGAGCTCAGGGGGGAGGAAAGAAACGGCCAGAGGGAAGAAGGAATATTGGGAGTGGCGGACGTGGTCGAGAGAGAATGAAATATTGTGAGGACCCTAAATGGGGGGTGGCTGTGATACCCTCTGCACTTTTGCCCTTGCTGAGAAATACTTAAATACTTGCAGCTTCCACCCAGCTATCAGCGGCTTATTAAGGTTCTCAATCATTGACATTGCATCGTCGTTGCATATTATAGGAGAGCTGAAACAGCGACAAGGCTAACCCTCTGTGAATGCTCTGATCCACCTCTCTCAAACTTTCCTTCCACTTTGAAAACCCCTCTCCCTCTTTTAATGCACGGCCGCAATTATTATTTTTCACGTAGGAGCTAAACCCATGAAAGCGGGAAACAGCCAAACGGAAGGTGGGGACATTTATTTATTTTTAAATCAAGTCTGCTGCTGTTTTATTGGATTTGGCCTCTAAGGTTAGTTTCCCCCACCCCGGATTTTAGGTTATGCTTAAAGCTCTTAACATTTTGCAAGGCGCTTGGAGACGTCATATGCAGGTAGCAACTGAACAACTGACTTATTATTGATAATGATAAATCCATCAAAGAATGAGTCAAAACTTGGGGGGGGGGCTTTCTAGGGCGAGGACTGCACTCTGCACACACACCGTACATTTAAAGGACATGTTGTTGTTGTTTAGTCGTTTAGTCTTTTCCGACTCTTCGTGACCCCATGGACCAGAGCACACCAGGCACTCCTGTCTTCCACTGCCTCCCGCAGTTTGGTCAAACTCATGCTGGTAGCTTCGAGAACACTGTCCAGCCATCTCGTCCTCTGGCGTCCCCTTCTCCTTGTGCCCTCCATCTTTCCCAGGGAGTCTTCTCTTCTCATGAGGTGGCCAAAGTCTTGGAGCCTCCGCTTCAGGATCTGTCCTTCCAGTGAGCACTCAGGGCTGATTTCCTTCAGAATGGAGAGGTTTGATCTTCTTGCAGTCCATGGGACTCTCAAGAGTCTCCTCCAGCACCAGAATTCAAAAGCATCCATTCTTCGGCGATCAGCCTTCTTTAAAGGACATACGTAGCTTTAAATCATGGGAAGTGAATTTTGGGAGTTGTAGTTCTGTGAGGGGGGAAACTACAGTTCCCGTTATTGTATTTTTGGGGTGTGTGCTTTAAATGTAGAGGGCGCAAGCAGCCTCTGGAAAGGTGCAAGAGGGGGACATTATGAACAGCCAAGAAGAGACAGAGGGGATTGGGGTTCTTGGCAGCAAATTTAGCATTTGAACAATAGCAATGCAGATTCCTGGAAGCAGGAGGTGAGGGGAAGGAATGCCTGGCATCCCATTGTCTCTCTCTCTGACTTTTTACTAGCTGCCATGACATCACTCGCTCGTTGCTTCAGAGGAGACTCTGCCAGAGATGGGGGTCTCCACACCCTCAGTTCTTGCCAGGCACATTCTCAGCTGCGCCTTCGGGTGGTACCTGCCCATTGTCCTCGCGGCTGCAGGCCTGGCACCGAGGACCACTTGCGCTGCCAGCTTGGCCCTAGATTTAAACATCGTGCTAAACATACAACAGACCGGGGTCCCGCTATGCTGTAATTATCCCAGACTTTCTAAGCGCAAAAAATGGTTGTTCGCTTGCTCCAGTCAAGGGTTTCTTAATGGCGGCTGTACACGTGACAAGAGAGGTCTGTGGGTGGTACGTTTTTCCAGACCAAGATAAAACGAAGAACAGAATAGCTGTGTTTGTTCTTGTCGGGCCTACTGCGCAGGGTAGTTGTGAAGTCAAATGGGGCGCAGAAGGCACGCATCACAGATGCCACCTCCTTTGAAGGGCTGAATAAAAATGTCTCACCAGTAATAAATGGTGAGTCAAAACTTGCAAAAGTTGGCAATGGATTAAACCCTTCGTGGTGTTCTTTGCTGTAAGGTTGCAGTTGGGTGAAATGAGCTCCGGTCCACAAAAGCTCGTGCCGCAATCAGTGTCACTCCTTAAAAAGTAATTTCAATGACCTTAAAGTGGAAGAAAAAGAAATTTCTAGTAATTTCTAAGGGACACGGGTGGCGCTGTGGGTTAAACTACAGAGCCTAGGACTTGCCGATCAGAAGGTCAGCGGTTCAAATCCCCGCAACGGGGTGCGCTCCCGTTGCTCGGTCCCTGCTCCTGCCCACCTAGCAGTTTGAAAGCACGTCAAAGTGCAAGTAGATAAATAGGTACCGCTCTGGCGGGAAAGTAAACGGCGTTTCCGTGCGCTGCTCCGGTTCGCCAGAAGGGGCTTAGTCATGCTGGCCACATGACCTGGAAGCTGTACGCCGGCTCCCTCGGCCAGTAAAGCGAGATGAGCGCCGAAACCCCAGAGTCGGTCACAACTGGACCTAATGGTCAGGGGTCCCTTTACCTTTATGACCTTTGCTGTTAACGAATGATCGGCCACATCTTCACCTGACATATGCAACAAACTGTGTGACTGTACTGATTGCGGTTCTGTATCAACAAAGAGGGACAGACGGGGCTCGTCCGCCTGGGAAGGCAGCCCACCTAGGAGAAGGGAAGCTCTGGTGCTAAACCTCTGCTGCCTTCTTCGATTTACTTCAAGAAAAGGCTCAGGAGTAAATTTTACACAAATCCGCAGTGGAGTCCCTAAGATGGTTGCATGGTTCCTGGTATACCTCGTTCCAGAATCTCCTGCAGCCAAGCTGGTGCTAAACGTATTCTTCTGATTTCTTTGGACCACATCAGCCAGGCCAAGGTATTAAACAGTATTAAAATACAGCATTAAAATAAATAAATCCTTAGGCTAGAGTTTTGTCGGACCTCCAGAGGACTGCACGACCCTCATGGAATTGTAGACTTGGAAGAGACCCCCAAAGCGCATCTAGCCCAACCCCCGGCAACGCACGTGAATTCCAACCACTCCGATTCTCAACGCAAAACTCTTTTATGAATTGGAGTTGTAAATCGGAGAAGGTCCCGCAGATTGGGCTGCGTGTTTCCCGCGGGGCGAGTTTCAAGCTCCAATTGGCTGCTGCGATCAGAATCCCCGCCTCCTACTCCTCCCCCGCCCCTCTTCAATAGAATCCTGCTCGCACCTCTTTTCTCTGTTTCGCTTCGCAACCGCCTCTCCGTGCCTCTGATTGGCCAGCGTTGCCCGAGAGGCCCAAACCTTGTCGCCTCATTGGCCAAACGTTCCCCGCAGGAGGCGGCCTTTCGGGCGCTATTGGTCATTTCTATAGCAACGGGGCGTTCCTCTTTGTAAAGAGGCGGAAGTCGACGAGGCCCCTTCGCACACGGACATTCGCGGCTCCGCCTTGGACCTCGTCCTCCGCGCGATTGGCTGGAAGGGGCTCCCGCGGGGCCGAAGCCTTCCGACCATTGGCCCGAACTCTCGCGAAGGGGGGGAGGCTACGTTTTGATTGGTCCGCGCCCTCAAAGAAGGCGGGGTGTTCCACCCCAGATGATTGGAGGCTCCTTCCTTTCCACGTGGGAGTAGGAGCGATGGCCATGGCGGAGAGTCAGCCTGGGCCGCCTGCCTCTCTGGACCTGGGGGTAAGAAGGGGAAAGGGCGAGGGAGGGGCGGGAAGCGAGGCAAGGGTGCCCCTGAGCATGTGCAGAGGGCCTTGCTTTGATCTCTCAGTTCTTGCAGGCACGTTCCTGAATTTACACCAGCTCAGTTGCTTCATGATGCCAGTATGTAACTTCCCCCCCTTTTTGTCCAGCCCCATAAGATTATTGAACTCTGTTGTTTATTGTATGCGCAATTGTTTGTTTGTTTATTAAGTTTGTATACCGGATGTCTCGGGCTGGCTAACAGCATAAAAATGCAAAAATACGCAGTAAGAACAAGAACAGAACAAACCATTTACCGACACACACCCCTCCCACGAAAAACCCCATTTAAAATGTTATTTCCTTTTTTTACAACGCTCTTCTTGTCGGTCTTCATGTCGTAGCTCTTGATTTTACGGTGGTTTTATTTTTCAGTGTTGTACCTTGGTAACTCCTCTTAGAGATTTTTAATATTAAAAGAATGATGCTTTTGATTAAAGAATGCCATGCGGGGTTTAAGCCATTACCAACTGCTGATCCCAACAAATGGGGTTCTGGCTGGCTTCAGGATGGAGGATATTAGGATATCCTGTAGGCTAGAATGAGCCCAGTTTTGTCTTCTTTATTTCTTCTGTCCTGCCTTTTGAAAACCCTTTTCATTTGGGTTCTCATTTGATTTATCTCTCCGTTATCTCTACGGAAGTAGAAGTGGTGTTTGTGTGTGTGTAAAAAAAAAAAAAAAAGGCATCCAAGTTCCTTATTTTATATAGGTGTGATAATAATCTCTCATACCTAGAAGAACCTGCTTAAAGCTAATTTTGTTGGTTAGTAACTAAATAGCAAAGGTAATTTAAAAAAACCAAAAAATTCTGTACCTCTCACTTTAGAAATGAGCAGTGCAACTCTGTGCATGTTTTACTGGGGCTTGTAGAATTTCAGCTTCCCAAAATCAGGGGTGCCCTCGGAATTCAAAATATAGTTTGGTTGAATTGATATAATTAAGCTTTGCTCAGTAGGTAAATCGTGTGTAAAATTGATTAGCAATCATTTAAATGATTGTCAAGTGTTTACAGCTATATATTATTTTTAGACCCATTTCAGAATGTTTTCAGAACCATTTTTTAAGGCATGGAATGCGTTGCGTTAATCTAGGCCATGTTTGCACCACACATTTAAAGCACAATGACGCCGCTTTAAGCAGCCGTTCACGGTTTTCCCTGAAATAACTCTGGGAATTGTAGCTCCAAGAGGGGAATTGGAAGTCCCCATACCCCTCGCAGCACCCTTAACAAACTACAGTTAGCGATTTAAAAGCATTGTGTGGATGGGGCCCTTGTCTGGATGGGGCCATGGCGTGGGTGACGGTGGCTGGATATGCTTTACCAAGGGATTTTGGGGTGAGGTTCTAACAGAGAGGCCTTTTATATGAGGAAATTGTGCATTTTGGTATTGGGAGCAGTGAGGCAGGTGAGAGGATGATGGGGGAGAGAAGCCCGACCTTCTGCTCTCCAGAGATTTTGGACCAAAACCTCCATCATTCCTGGCGGCTGACTGTTCCTGGTGGGGTTTTTCTTCCATATCTGGAGCGCTTTCTGGTTCATTAAAAGCTGTGGCAGTGCGTTCTGGGGTTGTTCACCATATTATGGCCAGTTTGCTTTTCCCCGCTTGCTTTGGGAGGGGAGAGGTGCATATTTTGAAAATTTCCCCTCCTTTCTGTTTTCCTCCTTGCTCCAGGAGAGAGTGGAAGCAGATCTGCCGGCAGCCCTCGGCCTCTTGAAATCCCTCCAAGACCAGGTGAGGGGCACCTTCTTCCTTTTCCCTTTCCCGGCAGACATCCCATCTCCCATCCCTCTTTAAGCTTCACAATCTTTCTTATTTTGCCTCTTGCTGGGGTACAGGTGGTTGCAGTGACCCATCATGTACAGACTCTGGCGCAGAAGGTTCGGGCAGGAGCCTACCCCACCGAGAAGGTGAGTTGTTCTTGGAGGAATTTGGGGTGGGGAGCCTAATTCGCACCTGGCCCTGGCTTCTCTGTGACTGCTCCATTCCTTGGTATGGTAATGTGAAACCCCCCCCAAAAGGCAGGTGCCTCTGAGCACGTGAAGAGTGTCCTTCCCGTTACTGTGCTCCAGCTTTGGGGCAGGCCTCAATCCCCAGAGCATTCAGCTAAGGCAGCCCTCCCCCAAGTTTTATAATTCTGAAGTTTGAATGATTTTATATATACTGTATTTTTCACTCTATAAGACGCACCAGACCATAAGACACACCTAGTTTTTGGAGGAGGAGAACAAGAAAAAAAAATATTCTGAATCCCAGAAGCCAGAACAGTGAGAGGGATCGCTGCGCAGTGAAAGCATCAATCCCTCTTGCTGTTCTGGCTTCTGGGATAGCTGTGCAGCCTGCATTCGCTCAATAAGACATACACACATTTCCCCTTACTTTTTAGGAGGGAAAAGGTGTGTCTTATAGAGTAAAAAATACGGTAAATAACAAGCTGCCTGTTTATATGGACAAACTTTTCTACTTAATTTTGTTTCAAAAACAATCATATACCACTTGATTATTATTTTTTTGCAAATACCTCAAAGCCTTTTTCAGAAAGAATAAAAATGAAAATTTCTGTTTAAATAAATGTTAAAGGTGATAAAACATTCAAGAAATAATCAGAATCAATTTTAAATGGAAAGGCAGATTAAAATACGCATCAACATTCTGCATGTCTCGATAGCCTTGCCTAAAAAATGTTTTTAGCAAGTGCTGAAAACAGTACAGGAAAGGCCCCTGCCTGGAATCAATAGGCAGGGAGTTCCAAAGGTTAGTACCAACTGAGTATTATGGGACTCGCAACTCCCACCTGTCCCAGCCATCATGGCCTCTCATGAGGGATGATGGGAGTTGTAGTCCAAAAACTAGGGGAGGGGCACCTGCGTGGGAGAAGGCTATCGTAAAGAAAATACCATTGAATTCCCAAGGTACTGGCCACTGATCTCTGACTTCAAGTCTTTCTTTCCAGTTAAAAATGTCCCATAATTTCTCTTGTTGGCGTATTGGGGGGAGAGGCTCCCCCATTTATATATTTAACCAAGTCAAACCAGATTGAATAATGTGTGTCTTTCCTTGATACCTCTGTGTGAATGAACTTTATGCATTAGCTTTTCTGTCATGGCCAGAATCCGTGCCGCACCAGATTTCCCATGAGCTTCCAAAACCATCCCTTACTCTTTCTCACTCCCAGGGCCTCAGTTTCTTGGAAGTGAAAGACCAGCTGCTGCTCCTCTATCTCCAAGACCTCTCTCACCTGATCCTGGAAAAAACTTCGGGGAACTCCCTGGCTGACAACCCTGCCTTGCTGCGCTTGGTGGAAACCAGAACGGTAGGCGGGGGGGGGGGGAGGAGGCCTGGAATAGGGGGAACTTTTGCAGTGATGATTCCTTACTGAATTGGTTTGTTGCTTTGTTTTGCCCTGGGCGACCCGGAGCATCTTGAAGCCAACCAGCCAGACAGATAATAAAAAAGCTCACATAGATAACACAGGAAAAAAGAAATACGTTAGAAACATCCCACCCATTTCTAAAGGTCACAGATCGTTAAAGGCCTGTCAAAAGCTGTCAAAAGTTTCCTATAAATCCTCAACAGGCTCTTTTCACGGGTTACTCCCGGTCTCGAGAAAAGTGGTACTTGGTCAAAACAAATAAACTCTTGTCCTCCAGCACAATAACTTAGACTTTTAAATCCGTGGAATTAATAATTTTTGTCCAATCACGAAGAAAAACAACAACTCTTCTCACAACCTTAGTTGGCAGATCCTTGCTTTAAACTGTTTACAATGGGGGGGAGACGGACTTCCTCTTTTCACCTCCCCCGCTCGTGCCAAATCCGTAAACGAAATAATTTAAGTCCAGTTTCCAAATTACTCACGGGTTGTTGTTCTTGATTTTAAGTCCGAATTTTTAAAAGGAAGAAGTCAGCGCTCTCCGACAAATGGCATGCGGCTTCACTCGGCAGGGGAAGCAGAGGACTCACAGCACCACGCCGCTCCCCGTCACCCGTTCCGTAGCCTTTAAAAAGGCTCCTTTGCAGGTCGGGAGGGCGCTAACGGTGCCCGCCGAGTCACCACGTCCATGGGCATCCGCGCCCGTGGTTTTTAAGGGTCCCCGTGTCGCCGGCACGGCAAGACCCAGCCCCTGTCGAGCAGATTCCCTCCGGAGCTCGGAGGGAATCCGGCATTAGCCGATCGCGCTAACCCGGAAGTCTGAATTGTGGGTCTGTCTCTGATCAGGCTGCAGGCTGACCCCTCCCTGTCCTTGACATCTTGGCAGGTCTTGGAGAAGATGCGTCCCATTGACCAGAAGTTGAAGTACCAGGTGGACAAACTTGTCAAGGCGGCCGTCACAGGGGCCCTGGGTGAGACATGCGGACATTTGCAGCTTCAGAGTGGGGAGGAGGGAGGCAATCCGAGGGCTCTTCCGAGAGTGCAGCCTAATTTGCAATCCCGGGACACTTTTCTTTCCAGGCGAAAACGACCCACTGCGGTTCAAGCCGAATCCTGGCAACCTGATGAGCAAGGTATGACAAACGGGTGCTGGGGGCAGCTTTGGTTCAGGAGCAAGGCCTTCTGGGTTTGCCAGAAGTAGCGGTGGGCTGGCATTGGTCTGGGGTGGCATGTCTTTGCTCATTTTAGAGACACAAAATAGAAGGGCCTGTTCAGGGCCTGTTGTTTGGCGGGGCCTTATCAGTGGTGGCACCAGTTCTCTGGAGTTTCCTTTTCGGGGAGCATGAGAGCTTATATTTTCTGATGTCAACCAAACACAATACTTTTACCAGAAGCCTTTGTCTACCGTGGGACTTTACATCTGAGTAAGGTTCTGTAATTCAGCAGGTTTTTTTGTTCTTAGTTTAGAATTAAGAGATTTTTAAAAAATGCACTTCTTCTTACATCATTACTGCTTTTGATGTGTGCGTTTCTGCATCACTTTTAAATGAGCCCTTATGAAAATGTGACAAACTTCAAGATTTCCAAGTGGTTAAGGTGTGCCTCGTCTCAATTCATAGAATCATAGCTGTAGAGTTGAGAGGGACTACGAAGTTCATGTAGAGCAACCTTCCTCAATGTAGGAATCTTTTGCCTATTGTGGGACTTGAACCCACCACCCTGCGATTAAGAGTCCCGTGCTCTACCAACTGAGCTTCACTTTTAAGAAACTACTTAAAAGCTTCATTATTTGTTTGTTTCTTTGGTCTTTCCTGTTCCTACATTAATAATAATAATATAATAATAATAATAATTTATTATTTATACCCTGCCCATCTGGCTGGGCTTCCCCAGCCACTCTGGGCAGCTTCCAAAAGAATATTAAAATACTATAATACATCAAACATTAAAAGCTTCCCGAAACAGGGCTGCCTTCAGATGTCTTCTAAAAGCCTGGTAGTTGTTGTTCTCTTTGACATCTGGTGGGAGGGTGTTCCACAGGGAAGGCGCCACTACCGAGAAGGCCCTCTGCCTGGTTCCCTGTAACTTGGCTTCTCGCAATGAGGGAACTGCCAGAAGGCCCTCGGTGCTGGACCTCAGTGTCCGGGTAGAACGATGGGAGTGGAGACGCTCCTTCAGATATACTTAAAAGCTTCATTATTTATTTGTTTGTTTCTTTCGTCTTTCCTGTTCCTACATTAATTCTTGTATTTGTTGTTACTCTTCCCCTCTCTTACTCTCCGTCCCGTGAAGAAGTTTCCCACTTCCTTCAAGCTCCATTTTGTGGGGGTTTGATGTATTTTACGATCAGCCCTCCCCACCTTGGGTTCTGTATGTTGTTGAACAGCAGCCTCCCATCACCCCTGGCCATTGGCCATGCTGGCTTAGAATGAAGAGGGTTGTATCATTTTCAGATTGTGAAACACTGGGCATTGAATGATTGTATTCTGCCCTCCTTGTTACATCTGTACAGTGCCTCACCACCAGATGCTAGATACGCAGCATATAAATAAAGATTTTATAACACCTCGGTGGACCAGACCAAGGCTTGTGTATTCAAGAATCCCAGCAACCAAACGTTTATTTTAAAAAGGGAAGAATCACGGCAAACAAATGTTGATGTGGCTGGTTGGGGCCTTGCCTGTTCTTGAACCGATTGAGGTCCTGTCAGAAGGCATTTACAGTGGTACCTCGGGTTAAGTACTTAATTCGTTCTGGAGGTCCGTACTTAACCTGAAACTGTTCTTAACCTGAAGCACCACTTTCGCTAATGGGGCCTCCTGCTGCCGCCGGAGCACGATTTCTGTTCTCATCCTGAAGCAAAGTTCTTAACCTGAAGCACTGTTTCTGGGTTAGCGGCGTCTGTAACCTGAAGCGTCTGTAATCTGAGGTACCACTGTAATGACTAAAAAAAAATGCTTGATCCGTGTGATTTTCCTCTCTTAATTGCAGCTCGACGACTCGGAGGAGAGCGAAGATGAAGAAGCCGCTGGTGGCACAAAGAATTCTGGGAAGGGGGCGTCCAAAGGAGGGAGCAGGAAATATGTCCCGCCCCGCCTGGTTCCTGTACATTATGGTATGCAATTTGGGTAGCGGTAGAGGAAGGTTGGTCTGGCATTGCTAACCAGAGCTGGGACGCGGTGCTGGCAAATTTGCCCTTGCCCCACCCCAGAAGTGGCTGCAATTGAGCGGCTGGTAGTTGGCTGCATCAGGCCCATAGCTGTCAAGCGTCCCTTTTTTGGCGGGACAGTCCCTTATCCCAGCGCCATGTCCCACTGCTGTCCCTTATTGATGATGTCCCTTAAATAAGCTACTGAAGGTAATGGGGCCCTTTCTATGTCCAGCTGTCCTTTGTCAACAACAAATTGTTGCTGTTTTTTTTGTGTTGAATATATGCTATATGGTAATTTATGGACCTAATAGGTATCTAAAGCCATTTGCACGCAACAAAATATGTATTCTATCAAAGTAATTGTTGATCCCTTATTTTGGCTGCTGATCCCTTATTTTCGAGGCTGCTGGTCCCTTATTTTCAAATCTGTAAGTTGACAGCTATGGTCAGGCTGTGTCAGACTGTTGCTTCTCTTTGCCTCAGATGAAACGGAAGCTGAGAGGGAGAAGAAGCTTCTGGAGCAGGCCAAAAAGCGAGCGCTCAGCAGCTCCATCATCCGGGAGCTGAAGGAGCAGTACTCGGATGCCCCGGAAGAGGTCCGCGAAGGGCGCTACGCTCACGCCAGCCGGCAGAGCCGAGAGGATGAGCACCGGTTAGTTTGGAGGGGTGGGGAGCCCTGGGGAAGAGAGGGGCAGGAGTCCAGTGTGTCTTGGCAAGTGGAAGGGCTGTGAGAAGCCAGGAAGAGCTCGGGGGCTGGATGAAGCCCAGGATGAAGCTGGATTAAGCCTCGTCCAGCAGCTTGTTCTCACTGTGGTCCAGCAAATGGGAAACCCCGCGAACGTGCTGTCCTCACTTATGAATCCCAAGAACTATTATTTTGAGGCACAGGTGTGGTAGGAAATACAGTGTTACCGTGGTTGTCACGCGCTTTGGTACTCAAACAACTTGGAACCCAAACACTGCAAACCCGGAAGTGTTCCGGTTTGTGAACTTTTTTCGGAAGCTGAACATGCTCCGTTTTGAGTGCCACACTTCCGTTTGGAGTGTTACGCTGAGGTCTGCCTGTTTTTGCTATTTATTTTGCGTTTTTGCTTCTGCGGCTTCTATTTTGTTTTGTTTTTGTGACAGTGTGGACTGACGGATTGATGTTGTGACTGCAGCACATTGTTTATTGCTTTCATTTTATGGTTCCAAGGTCTCGTTAGATAGTAACATCCATGTTAAATTGCTGTTTTAGGGGTTGCTTTTAAAAGTCCAGAACGGATTAATCTGTTCTGAGTTGCTTTCTATGGGAAAGTGTGCCTTGGTTTTGGAACGCTTTGGTTTTGTAATGGACTTCTGGAACGGATTAAGTTTGAGAGCCAAGGTACCACTGTAGCCGGTTTGGACTCCGCTACATCTTGTGGTGAATTCCATAGTTTAGCCATCACCCATGGATTCTGGTATGAAAAGAGAGGGAAGAGAATCTTCCCTCCACACAATGCCTAATTTTCTGCGCTTCTTCTGGTCTGAGGGTTTTGGGTTTTCTCAGAGTGGAGCATGGGTGTTGCAAGGGATTCTGGGGGCTGTTTTCAGGCAGAGGGTGGAGCATGCTGGGAGATCAAGCTTCCGGGCTCCACGCCAGAGCTGCAAAAGCCACAGGCCCTGTGGGAAGGTTGGAGAGACTGCCTTTCAAAGCGTAGTCCAGCCCCTGTTGAGTGCAGGGATTCTGGAGTTTGAGCCTCGGTAGCTGCTGGCTGCTTTAAGAAAAAAAACCCACATTCTGAAGCAGTTTTCAGAAGACGTCTGAACGTAGGCAGGGTTGATTCCTGCCAAACCCCCTAGTGGCAGGGAGTTCCACAGGGCACTAAAAGCACAATCCCTAGTGAAGGCCGACTGGACCTCAGGGGTGCTGGGAACTGCCAGAAGTGCCCCCTCAGAGGGTCTCTGGATATCTCCACGGCAACTGGTCCCGCCTCTGAGCTGCTCTTCCTGCCAGGAAGATGATCTCCATGTTCAAATGAGTGGCAGGATGTGTGTGTCCAAGAGAGATCTTTCTATTGGTCCACAGCGGCTGGTGGAGCAGCCACATTCAGAGGCAGCGTACCTGCTAAACTTTTTTCGGCGTACCTTGAGTTTTGGTAACAATTCTCCCTGCCTTCCCCATGGCTTCATTCTGCAGGACGAACTACGAGGAGAGCATGATGGTCCGTCTCAACGTGACCCGGAAGGAGAAGGCGCGCCGTCGACGAGTGGGGGACCTGGGCTCGCAGCTCAGCTCCCTCACCCACTTCGGGGACATCACCGCATTGACCGGGGCAGCAGCCCCATTGGGAGAGGTGAGCCGTGGGTGGGTGGGTGGGCGGCTCTTGCCTGAATCACACAAAGTAGAAATTTGCAAGGTATTCATGCAAGTCCCGCTTTCTGAACTCAGTGCGTTCGCTGGAAATTGTTCGTGATGCGAGTGTTTGCATAGTGGATTGACGGTTTCCACTGATTCCCACAGGGAAATTTCTAGTGCGTTTCCGACTGTGGGAACTCTGGGAATTATAGCTCAGAGAGGCGAATAGGGGCCTCCTAACAGTGTTCTCGAAGCTACCAGCATGAGTTTGACCAAACTGCGGGAGGCAGTGGAAGACAGGAGTGCCTGGCGTGCTCTGGTCCATGGGGTCACGAAGAGTCGGACACGACTAAACAGCAACAACAACTTAACAATAATAATAATTAGTAATAATATTTAAACCCCAGCCACTCTGGGCGGCTTCCAGCAAAATATAAAAAATGCAATAAAACATCAAACATTAAAATCTTCCCTAAACAGGGCTGCCTTCAGATGTCTTCTAAAAGTCAGATAGTTGCTTATTTCCTTGACATCTGATGGGAGGGCGTTCCACAGGGCAGGCACCACCACCAAGAAGGCCCTCTGCCTGGTTCCCTGTAACTTGGGGGTGATGGGGGTGGAGATGCTCGGGGCCAAGGCCGTTTAGGGCTTTAAAGCACCAACACTTTGAATTGTGCTCGGAAACATACTGGGAGCCAGTGTAGGTCTTTCAGGACCAGTGTTATGTGGTCTCGGCGGCCGCTCCCAGTCACCAGTCTAGCAGCCGCATTCTGGATTAGTTGTAAATAACAAAGCAGTGTCGCGCTGCTTTGCCTGCGTCCCGGAAATGGAACCAGTGTCCATAAAATGTTCCCGCCATTCACTTTTCGAATGACATTTGTCTAGGCCTGCTTTGTGTAGGTGAACCACAAAGCTAAGGGTCGCTTGACGGTCTGCTTAAGCAGCTAACAGTCAGTTCAAAAATCTCTGTATGCGCGTCAAAAGATGCGATTTAAAATGCCGTTTGATGACAGCCTGCAGTTCCGTGTAAGGTTTTCATGTTTTCTTTCCTCGCATTCCCGCCTTTCAGGATTCGGGCCCCCAGAGGAAGAAGAAGAAAAAGGTCGGCATGAAACGAGGAAAGCAGAAAAGAGGTAAGTGTCATTGAAAGATTCTGGTTTTCTTGGCGAGGCGAAGCTCACCCTCGTCCGCACAGAGGCCCTGTCGAACCCTACACTTAAAGCTCTATGATACCGCTCTTGGGCAGCCAGGAATTTCCTTGAAGGACTCCTGGGAAATGTTGTTCGTCAAGCGTGCTGAGAATTATTCCTTTCCCAGAACTACAATTCCCAGTGTGCTTTAACATTCAGTCCCTCTTTCCAGGGAACTCTGGGAATTGTAGCTCTTTGGGGCAGGAGGAAGTAGGGGTTTCCCAGCAACCCTCAGCGCCCTTAAACTACAATTCCCAGGAGTCTCTGGGGGAAGCCGTAACTGTTTATAAAGTGCTGGGGCTACTGCTTTAAACGCACGCTGCTTGATGTGGCCGGATGAAAAGCAGGTTGGTAAAATTTGTACCTGGAGGGTACAAAAAAACTTTGCTGGAAGCTGTTCTGTAGCACTGAGTCTTCCCCCTCACCCCATGTCCCCCTTCTTGATGCCAGTTCCTCACAGAGGTCTAGCTGCATGAGATAACCCATGTACATGTCCTGTCCTCTCCTTTATACTAACTCACTCTTTTTTTCTTTCTCTTTCTCGTTCTACCCCACCCCAGGTTTCCGCAAGAGGCGATAACCCCCTCACAGTACTTGGGACCGATCTCTGCAACCCCCAATATCTCAGGATTTTTCACATCCATTAGATTTGGTAACAATAAAGCTCAAGCGCTCATTTCTCTTTTCCCTGTCAAAAAAAAAAATTTGTCGTGTTTTTCTTTCCATCTTGCGAAGGGAGGGTGGGAGAGACCCAACTGCAGGAAATTTTCATGGGGCAGGAGGATCAGAAAGAAAGCTGGGAGCAGGCTGGTTTGTCTCGCACAAAACAGAAGAAGAAGCAGGGAGGCAGTATGGTGCATTGGTTAGCGTGTCACACTACTAGGGTCTTGGGAGAGCCAAGGTTCAGCCATGAAGCTTTGCTGGGTGGGTCTTGGGGCCAGTCACTGCCTCTCAGCCCAGCCCCACCTCACAGGGTTGTTGGGATTAAATGAGGGGGAGAAGAAAGATGTATACTCCTTGGAGAAAAATAGGTGGGGTATAGTGAAGGTAAAGGGACCCCTGACCCTTAGGTCCAGTCACGGACGACTCTGGGATTGTGGCGCTCATCTCACTTTAATGGCCGAGGGAGCCGGCGTACAGCTTCCGGGTCATGTGGCCAGCATGACTAAGCCGCTTCTGGCGAACCAGAGCAGCGCACGGAAACGCCGTTTACCTTCCCGCCGGAGCGGTACTTATTTATCTACTTGCACGTTGACGTACTTTGAAACTGCTAGGTGGGTAGGAGCAGGGACCGAGCAACGGGAGCTCACCCCATCACGGGGATTCGAACCGCTGGCCTTCTGATCTGCAAGTCCTAGGCTCTGTGGTTTAACCTGCGTGCCTAGGTGGGGTATAGATGCAATAAATAAGAATAGTGTTTTCATTTCTCCTCATATTCTAGAAACTTGGTCTGTTTTTTCCCTTTGAAAATGAAGACTGGGAACCTGGGGGGGGGGGTCTCCCCAACCCCCAGATACCCATGGGGGGGACACCATTGATTTGGAATGGAAATCAACACAGTTAAATAATATATTTTTCAGTCGGGTCCGTAACCACTCGATCCCTCCTAACACCTGCTCCCCATGTTGATCCCCATGCCCCCCCCAACAAAATATGTGCCTTGCTCCCCTCCCTCTCTGCTCGCTGTCAAAAGAGGCGTGTAAATTCGCAACTCCTTTCTTTTTTTATCTCTTTTTCTTTTTTCCCTCCCCTTGAGCAAGGAAACCCCTTTTTAATTCGGGAATCCCCACGTCTCTTTCTCTCTCTCTCTCTCCCCCCGCCACCCTGCTTGTCTGGTTTAGAGCTACTGGCAGAATCAATGCCATCGACCTGGTTTTGGGGGGCCGGAGCGGGAAAGGGAATCCTCCGCTGCTTTAAACCCTGATCGGGCTAAGTGGAATCCGATAAACACAGGGAGGAAATCAATCGCCTGACACACTCGAGGAATTGGGGGGGGGGGGCGGCGCTGCTGGAGACAGAAGAAGGGGGGGCTGGCTTTCCGGCGAGCTTAGAGAGGGATTTCCACAGGATTGAGGACCAGGGCTGTTTGCAAGGGGTGGGGTGGGGGGGTTGAATTGCAAGGGCATCTTAATTGTTCTGTCTCCTCTACATGCATAATTTCCCTCCTCAGCTCAGAGGCCATTTTCTCCTGCGCCCCCCCCCCCCAAAAGACACAATATCTTGAATCCTAACCCCCCCCCCCCCGGCATGGGTTTCCTGAGTCAGCATCGGCCGCCATGACCTTTACCAGAGTGCAAAGGAGAAATAGATTAATTCATTAGCACGGTTTTTATCGGGAGGGGATTATGATGGGGGTAAGGGGCGAGGAGAGGCGTGAATGTGGGGGGGGGAGTGGGGTTTTAAGAGCAAGAGAGGGGGGGGCTCGCAGGCATGACTACGACTGGATAAAGGGGGGCCTTTTGTGGTTTGAATATCGGGTGCGAAGGGGGAAATGAGCAGGTTTTTGGGGCAGAACTGAAACTTAAGAATGAAATATTGGGATAAAGCAGGGAGAGTTTTTTTGGGGGGGGTCAGGCTGTAGTCACAAGGGGGGCATTGGTAGATCTCAAGGGGAAATGCGGCCGTAAAAGTGTTGGAATAGGAACTGGGGAGATCAAGGTTTGAATCCCCACTCGCCCCATGAAGCTCCTTGGCCAGTTGCTAACCTCCCTCACAAGGTGGTCATTGGCATTAAATGGGCACCTTGAGCCCCTCAAGAGGAATAAGGTGGGGCTGTGAATGCAATAAGATAAAATACTAAATATGTGAGGAGGCCTTGCTCTGTGGCCTGGTCCACCCGAGGCCTTTTTACACTCAAGAGAGCAAGAGCCACCTTTGAATAAACTGGTTTTTTTCCTGGGAGATCGCTCCCTGCCCTCAACCCACTGCCACCATTTCTGTAATCCCAGTGCACTTACTGGTTTTTCCTCCAGGTGGTGCTGCAGGGACCTCTCCCCCCCCCCCCAGTATCCCAACTCCTTTCCTCTTTGCCCCCCCCCCCCCAACCCGCCTCATTTTCATTCCATCCACGCATCCTCCGGCTCCCGTCCTCAAATTAATTTGGTGCCATGTATTGCTGCAGTTTCTTTCTCGCTGCATCCCCCTCCCCAGCCTCATCGCTCTCTGTCTTTCTGCCTTCTTCCTGCTGTCCGTCCGTTGTTATTTTTCCCCTCCCCTCCCCGGTTTTCCCTCTTCGCTCCCTCTCTTTTTCTTCATAAATTCTCTTGCGTTGCAGTTTGTTTTTTTTCCTGGCCCCTTCCCTTCTCCCCCACCCTGCCCCTCGCAAGCCCAATTCCGCGTCTGTACGTTAAATTCCCCAAGTGCAAAAGCATTGGGAAAGGGGGGGGGGGGCATGCAATGAAAAGCCCGCATGACAAAGTCATTTTATAATTTATCCACAGGGCCAGTGTGAGGCCATGCGTGATATCATTAAACACATAAGGGTTTTCCATTTGAAATAAAATACATCTGGGTCGCTGGCTTCCCCCCCACCCGCAATATCCAGGTTTTCGCCCCTCCACCCTCTGATTGTTCCTTACTGCTTTTTGACTTCTGTGGAATTGCTCTTCGTTTCTGCCTTTGCATTTAAGGCTGCAATCCCGTATTAATAATAATAAATTTCAGGAGACCTCCTCGGAAGCACCTCTTGCAATGCAAGGTCTATAAAGCAATTGCACTTGCTAAAAACACTTTTTGCGTTTTACCCGCCCTGGCAGTCATATTCAGCGGGCTTTACTTCCGAGTTGACGTGCGTCGAGTCGTGCTGTAAAGGCGTTTTTATTCCGCCCTTCCCATGGGGCTCGCGGCACGTCAAGCGCCGTTTCCCCCCATCCGCAAACCCCCGTTATCCTCACAACAATCCTGCGGTGTAGACTAGGCTGAGGAGATTGTGACTAGGCCGGGCTGAGCGTGACCGAGGCGAGATTTGAACTTGGCGTTTCTTTGTCTGGTCCATGCATGGGGGAATCTCAGGATCGTGGACTCTTTGACTCAGAGCAGGGGCCAGCAAACTTTTTTCAGCAGGGGGCCGGTCCACTGTCCCTCAGACCTTGCGGGGGGCCGGAATATATATTTTTGGGTGGGAAATGAACGAATTCCTATGCCCCACAAATAACCCAGAGATGCGTTTTAAATAAAAGGACACATTCTACTCATGTAAAAACACGCTCATTTCCGTACCGTTTGCGGGCCGGATTTAGAAGGCGACTGGGCCGGATCCGGCCCCCGGGCCTTAGTTTGCCTACCCATGACTCAGAGAATAAGACTGTGTACAGCCTCCTCCTTTGGAGGCTGTGTGTCTCTTGCCTGCTGGTTTTTGGGAATCGCAAGTCTGGGAGATGGGGGTTCAACAGCAAGTTGGAAGGCCACAGGTTTCTCCCCCAGACCAGCACCCTAAACTCCACACTGCTATTCACCCACCAAAAACACCTTCCTTGGGACAACGGCCTCAGCCATCCCTTTAATGCCATAGTTTGCACACTACAAAAAAGAGAATCTTCGAGCTGGAAGGGCCCCAGGGTCATCTAGTCCAACCCCCGGCAATTCAGGGATCTTGGCTAAAGCAACCCTGGCAGATGGCCACCCAACCTCTACTTAAAAACCTCCAATGAGGGAAAGTCCACCGACTCTTGTGAGGGCCTGTTCCCACGAGGAACAGTCGATATTTGGAGTGGCAAAACTTGAGGGTCTGAGTTTGTGAGAGAGAGACTTTCTGCTGCTTCCCCTCAGCCCCTCGCTGATACCAGCTGCTATTTTGGTTATCTTAGGAAGCCCCATGCGATATTCTGCAATGGTGGAGGGTGTTCTAGGAAAACAAGATGGAGTCCAGGAGCAGCGAGGGGCCTGGGGAAGCGACTGCGTCCCTAAAATTCAGAGGGGGAAAACAGTTTTGCAGGTGTCCTCTTTGCAGAAAGACAATCCTCTTGTGTTTACTTCTCTTCCCCCTGTTTAACTCAGTAAAGAATTATTGGTTTATTTTCTCTCTGGGCTTCGGTCCGCTTTGTTCCTGTCGCTCGGCTGCCATGACATGCCCGCAGTGGTAAGTTAATAGCACCATAAGCCTGCCCCAAAGGCCATGGCTCTTAGCTCAGCAGCCACATTTAACTTGTCTCTGGGCAATTGGCCATGATGAGCCCTCCCGGCCTGTCCGCAGACGTGTTGGGGGGAGATCAGATATATCACTCGGTGTGCTTGCACTGGGTCGCCCTCCGAGCTTGAACTTAAAAACGCAAAATTCTGAATGATGGGGAAGATACGGAAATTACCGTATTTTTTGCACCATAACACTCACTTTTTTCCTCCTAGAATGTAAGGGGAAATGTCTGTGCGTGTTATGGAGCGAATGCCTGCGGGTGGCGGGGGGGATCTGCTGCAGTCGTGAGCAGAGGATCCATGGTTCCCCTTCCTTCCCTCCTCTGTGGTTACAAAGCATGGATCCACATGGATCCTCAGGATTTTTGCATTGAGCTACTCCAAACTCACTGTCAGATCACATGTCTGTGGCCACAGCATGAACCACAAAAATCATATATCCACTATTTCGTTTAGAATATTTTTTTTCTTGTTTTCCTCCTCTAAAAACTATGTGCGTGTTATGGTCTGGTGCGTGTTATAGAGCGAAAAATACGGTAGGTAAATTGGCCAGACGTTTTATTTTGCAGTTTGATTCTGCAATGGTTGCTATTCTATAGGACAGAAATGGGGGGATATTTGGTGGGTGGGGCCACAGGTGAAAGGGGGTGGAGTGATATTGACTCAGAATCTCCTTTCTTGTAACTTGAAGGCGTTGGTTCAGGCCCTACCATCCAGAGCAGGAGAAAACAAGCTTGTTCCGTCCTCCATGTGATAGCCCCCGAGATATCTGAAGATGGCTATCATATCTCCTCTCAGTCTTCTTTTTACCAGGCTAAACCTACGCCATTCCCTCAACCATTCCTCATGAGGCTCGGTTTCCAGGCCTTTGATCATCTTGGTCGCCCTCCTCTGCACATTATTCCAGCTTGTCAATATCCTCCTTAAATTGTGCCGCCCAGAACTCGACACAGTACTCCCAGTCTGAACCAGACAGAATAAAATAAAAGGGTGCTATGACTTCCTTTCTATACTTCTGTTGATGCAGCCTAGAATAGCATTTGCTGTTTTGCCGCAGCATCACACTGTTGGCTCGTGTGAAGTTTGTGGTTCACTAAGACTCCTAGATCCTTTGCACATGCACTATTGGCCAGCCAGGTGTCCCCCATCTTATATTTATGCAGCGGATTCTCCATGCCCAAGTGCAGAACCTTACATGTGTCCCTATTGAAATTCATTTCTGTTAGCTTGGGCCCAGTTCTCCAATCTGTTACGGTCATCTTGAATCCCGATTCAATCTTCTGCGGCATTAGCTACCCCTCCCCAGTTTGGTGCCTCTGCAAATTTGATGTGAGATCCCCTCAATTCCTTTATCCAAGTCGCTTATAAAGACGTTGAATAACAATGGGCAACGTAGAGAACATGCCTGGAGGCTTTTATATTTCGTTTTCTATTTTGTTTCTATATTATATTACATTTCCGAGCACAATGCAAAGTGTTGGTGTCGATCGTTAAAGCCCTAAACGGCCTTGGTCCAGTATATTGTACCTGAAGGAGCATCTCCACCCTCATTGTTCAGCCCAGACCCTGAGGTCCAGCTCCGAGGGCCTTCTGGCAGTTCCCTCACTGCAAGAAATGAGGTTACAGGGAACCAGGCAGAGGGCCTTCTCGGTGGTGGCGCCCGCCCTGTGGAACACCCTCCTGTCAGATGTCAAGGAAATAAGCAACTATCCTACCTTTAAAAGACATCTGAAGGCAGCCCTGTTTAGGGAGGTTTTTAATGTTTTATGCTGTATCATGTTTTTAATATTCAATTGGGAGCCACCCAGAATGGCTGGGGAAACCCAGCCAGATGGGCAGGGTATAATAATAATAATAATAATAATAATAATAATAATAATAATAATTACTTTTATTTAAAACCATGGTATAATCATGGGCAGGGACGCGGGTGGTGCTGTGAGTTAAACCACAGAGCCTAGGACTTGCCGATCAGAAGGTCGGTGGTTTGAATCCCCGTGACAGGGTGAGCTCCCGTTGCTCAGTCCCTGCTCCTGCCAACCTAGCAGTTCGAAAGCACGTCAAAGTGCAAGTAGATAAATAGGCGGGAAGGTAAACGGCGTTTCCGTGCGCTGCTCTGGTTCGCCAGAAGCGGCTTAGTCCTGCTGGCCACATGACCCGTAAGCTGTACACTGGCTCCCTCGGCCAATAAAGCGAGATGAGCGCCACCACCCCAGAGTCGGTCACGACTGGACCTAATGGTCAGGGGTCCCTTTACCTTTACCTATAATCATGGGTTGCCAACGTGGCACCCTTGAAATCTTAGCCTGGTGCCAATGAAACCTCTGAGCCAAGCCCCTCACTGTCTCCTTGGGCATGAATTTCTGGGAATGTTTACTTTCTCCCCGCCTTGACCTGAAGGAGGAAGTTGGAAAAGTGACAATCTTTCTCCACTTCCTATTACATCTCTCTGTGCTTTTTGAGGCTCTGGCTAACTCTTACCCAGATCCCTTGAGAAAGCGAAGTGCGTAATACAGTACAATCCGGAGAAGAAAAGAGACCCAGCGGGGTCGGTGCCCGCAGCCCTTGCTCAAAAATCCCAGATGTGTCTACGGTGCGACCCCTGCTTTTTATATGAAAGCACGTATCGTCGCAATACTTAAAGCAGCATCAGTGTGAAAAAATAAAACAACTCAGGCATCCATCTCCGCTGCGAGAGATTTATTACAATGCAACTCGGGGATAAATAGGGGAAGTCGGAATGGTGGAAGAAGAACAATTTTTCATACTGTGAGACTCTCCATATTGTGCCGCCTTGCCTTGTTTAAGGAATAAAAATGGTGCTTTTTGTGCTGCTAGAATGCATAAATAGACTCCCCCCTTTTTTTGGCCTAACGTTTGTAATGGATCTAATGCCTCGGGTTGCTTGTGGCTCCTGGTGATTTTGTGGGATTTGGTGTTTAAGGAGGGGTAAACAGGACACAGGTGGCGCTGTGGGTTAAACCACAAAGCCTAGGACTTGCCGATCAGAAGGTTGGTGGTTTGAATCCCTGTAACGGGGTGAGCTCCCGTTGCTCGGTTCCAGCTCCTGCCAACCTAGCAGTTCGAAAGCACATCAAAGTGCAAGTAGATAAATAGGTACCGCTCCGGCGGAAAGGTAAACGGCGTTTCCCTGCGCTGCTCTGGTTCGCCAGAAGCGGCTTAGTCATGCTGACCACATGACCCGGAAGCTGGACGCCGGCTCCCTCGGCCAGTAAAGCGAGATGAGCACCGCAACCCCAGAGTCGGCCACGACTGGACCTAATGGTCAGGGGTCCCTTTACCTTTACCTTTAAACTGAACCCATGTCCTGTAATGGTCCAGCATAGTGCACCCTGGCTGAATTTCCTTAGCTCTGGACCACACAGAAATGTTAAGTAGTATCCATGGAAAGGGCTGCTTAGGATAGAGGCGCCCTGTAAAATGTAATCTTAAGATGAACGCTATGATTCCTCCATCGCATGGGGGTGGGCTGGATGACCCCTGGAACCCTTTCCAACTGTACAATTCTATAATGCCACTGACTAGAGGAACTCCTACTTGGCTTTCTTGAATGGCAGAATCCCTGCTGCGTGATAAGCAGCTTTGCCAACCTAGCCCACTGTGGACATAACACTAAACCGTAGTTTAGTGCAATCTTCCCCAACCTGGTGCCCTCCAGATGGTTGGGAGTAGGACTCCCATATGTCCCAACTACCGGGGCTGATGGGAATGGCACTCCAAAACATCTAGAGGTTGGAGGAAGGTGTTTTGACGTTCGGAGAAACCTCAGACTACCCCATGTCATCCGAACAATGGTTAATCTTAACTGTGGTTTGTTTGAATCGTGGCTTATAGAGAAGCTGCGTCTCCTCTACAAAGTAAACCATAGTGAATAATAATTTTTAAAAGCAAATTTGGACCCTACCTTTCCATCCAAAGACGCGACTGGCTGTATAAAATCCAAACACTTGTTATTTGAAGCGCTTTTAACTCTGTTCTGTGTCCCCAAAATGGCTCCCAGGTTGATTTATAAAGATCAGTAATACGACAGCCCCTGCCCCCAGGCTTGCGATCTTTAAAAGACATTGCATAAAAGGGGAAGGGAGGAAGAACAGGAAAAAAGCAAACCGAGACTAATTCTTAGTTTACAGTGGTACCCCGCAAGATGAACGCCTCGCAAGACAAAAAACTCGCAAAACGAAAGGTTTTTTCGTTTTCGAGTTGCCTTGCAAGACGAATTTCCCTATGGGCTTGCTTCGCAAAACGAAGCTCGCCCCGGGGACAGCGGGTCTTCTCTTTTGAAGCAAGGGGCGGCGGGGAGAAGCGATCTTCTCCCCGCAGCCCCAGGTCCGGGGACAGCGGGAAGCGCTTCCCGCTGCCCCCGGACCTCTTTTGAAGCAAGGGGCGGTGGGGAGATCGCTTCTCCCGGTGCTCTGAAGCCGGGCGGGGGGCGGGAACACCTGCCCCAGCCGCCCCACTTCGGAACGCTGCTCCGAAGCGGGGCGGGGGGCGGGAACACCTGCCCCAGCCGCTCCGCTTCGGAACGCTGCTCCGAAGCGGGGCGGGGGGCGGGAACACCTGCCCCAGCTGCCCCGCTTCGGAACGCTGCTCCGAAGCGGGGCGCGGGGGCGGGAACACCTTCTGAAGGCGGGCGGGGGGCGAAAGTCTTTGTCCCCCCTGCCTGCCTTCCCAGGGGCTTTTAAATCGCCCCGGACAGCGGAGAAGTCCTCCGCTGTCCCGGGGCGATTTTAAAATGCCGCCCGCCAGCATTTTAAGATCGCCCGGACAGCGGAGAAGTCCTCCGCTGTCCCGGGGTTTTTTTAAAATGCTGGGGGTGGGAAGAAAAGCCCTTGTCCCCCCCCCCCAGCCTTCAGAAGAGGTCCGGGGACAGACTGTCCCCGGACCTGGTCTGAAGGCGGTTTCCCTAGGAACGCATTAATTGATTTTCAATGCATTCCTATGGGAAACCGTGCATCGCAAGACGAAAAATTTGCAAGACGAAGAGACTTGCGGAACGAATTAATTTCGTCTTGCGAGGCACCACTGTACAAATTTCTTCTTATTGGAAATGTGGCAGCAGGGACCATTCAGTTTGTAACGTAAGGCTTCATTTTGTTATCGGCAAGTCAGCTGGCGAAGAGGGGGTGCGTAGCAAGCAGGCAGTGTGGCATGATCTCTAGTAAGTGGCACGTGCTCTGATTGGCTGTGTAGTTCTGAGGGAGCGCTACCTCTGTATGTTTAGTTGAATGTCTCTCTGCTGTGTACAAGGCCTGAAGTCAGAAAAACGAAACTTCTTTTGTTTCTCCTCAAATTATGCAGTTTTCCTCCGGAAAGCATTATCAGGATTTCATTTCTCTCTGGATACCGCCTGCGTTACTTAAGTGGCTTGGCTCACACTTCTAACAACCAGCTGGAGAGGAGAACCCAACATCCCTGATCTCAGAGGATAGAGCAGCTCTGCTTCCCATCTCGGAATGATGGAAAACAATCGCGGGTAACGTTACAGAAAGAAAAGAAACGGAAGAAATCTAAAAGCAAGACAGAACAGCAGATAAAACCCAGAACCCGGTGAATCAAATGTATTGAACAGCTGCTCCAACAACTAAGTCTTCAAAAGGCATCGGAGTACCAACAAGAAAGTTCTTTCTGGGCAGGCAAGTTCTAGCAGTGTTTGAACTGAAATCTGGGGCTGTTTCCAGCATTTGCGATCCTTTGGAATGAATGGGTATGACTCAGTTACCGTATTTTTCGTTCTATAACACGCACCCGACCATAACACGCACATAGTTTTTAAAGGAGGAAAACAAGAACAAAAAAATTCTAAACGAGACAGTGGATGTATGATTTTTGTGGTTCATGCTGTGGCCACAGACATGTGATCTGACAGTGAGTTTGGAGTAGCCCAATGCAAAAATTCTGAGGATCCATGTGGATCCGTGCTTTGTAACCACGTTTTAAGTGGAGAGGGAAGGGAAAGCACTCAAGGGACAAGGAGAAGGATGCTGCTAATAATGCAGAAGAGGGGTTTAAGGGGAGAAGAAGCATGCGTGGGGTGGGTGGAGAAGGATGCTGCTAATAATGAAGAAGAGGGGTATAAGGGGAGAAGGCTCCTCTCCTCTCCCGCTTTGCTCCTTTAAAGCAAGCAGGCTCTCTGTCCCTCTCTCCTCCCCACTCAGCAGCTCTTCTCCCGCTTTGCTGTTTCAAAGCGAGCCACGGAGGAGGGAAGGAAGGGGAACCATGGATCCTCTGTTCACGACTGCAGTAGATTCCCCCCCCCCCCCGGCCACCCGTAGACATTCGCTCCATAACACGCACAGACATTTCCCCTTACTTTCTAGGAGGAAAAAAGTGAGTGTTATGGTGCAAAAAATACGGTAATTACAGGGAATCTACTCTTGAGTCCAATTTAGTTGGATATAGCCCAAACATTCCCATCTCATAGAACTGGCCCACAAGAATTTGATCAAATTTCTGGAGTCCAGTGTTTTTTTTAGAAAAGGGGATTGTTCTAGCCCTGATGAAGGAAAATTGACCTTCGAATCCCCATCGAAAGCAGTTGTGGCCCTGCGGCAGATAGAGAGCCACAGACTCAAGGTGAGGTTCAGTCTAAAGGAAGCCCATTAAGGTCCCATTGATATTAGTTGGCGATAATATGAAATGTGATGAACTCCACTGGTGAAATCAGCACAGCAGGCAAGCGATTGACTTTAGCTTATGGGAAGTTTGCCCTCAGCTCCACCATTTAAAAACAAAGGGTACCAAACCAATTTTTGGGATGTAAATTTGGAGTTTTGGGAATTTTTTTTGCAATTGTGATTGGTTTCAGTGGGGAGCAAGTGTGTTTCAGCACTTTTGATTCTCTTTTCGTGTAACATTTCCCTCCTTGCCATTTCAGATATCTCTCGTTATTTAATTCGTAACGTTCATATTTTTGCCAGTTGGCCAATAATCTTGCCCTTGCCTCCCACCCCCCAAAAAACACTTTCCCTAAGAGGAATATTGGTTACATTAAAATATCTGGACACCAAACCCCAAGTTGTTGCTTTTTAATGTTTGCATCACAATTTATAATTACTTCTGATTATTGGCTTCCCTCCTTCTCAAGGTCCTATCCTTGCTCCCTCCTAACACTCTACTTTCCTCCCAGGTTTTTTTTTGGGGGGGGGGGAAGGCAAAACACTTCCTGCCCCCCATTAAATGGCACCCCCAAATCCTTGACTTTCTTTGCCCACTTTTCCCTCTGCCTCGATGCCCGCCGGAGATCCCTCTTCCGAACCCCTCCTCTTCCTCCCCCACCATTGCACCGTCGGAATGTTAATTAGCATCCAGGATTTAATTAATTCAGCTGCCAATTAGTGCGGTGGCGGGGGGGAGGGGTGCTGCAGACGGGGGGCACAGATGGTTGTTCCTGGGTTGGCACCGTGCCACTTTCAACGGCGGATAGGGTGGGCGCGACGAAAGCCCAAGGAGTCGGGTGTTTTGTGTGTGTGTGTGTGTTTCGTCTCTTCTCCGGAAGGGACGCCAGGCTTGGTCATGCAAACACACACATTCGCACAAACCCTTGTATCTCTCTCCCCCCCCCCCTCCCCGCGTGGTTGGCATAATGGGCTGGCACCTGCACCACAGGACATAACTGGAAATGGGTGCTGGAACGAGGTTGGCACCGCATGAAGGAGAGAGAGAGAGAGAGAGAGAGAGGGGAGGAAGAGAAAGGGTGATAGGAAAAGAGGGGGGAAAGGATGACAGTGTGGAGGACGAGGGTTTCGAAGGAGAGCGAGCGACGAGGGGAAGGGGGCAGAGAAGCAAGGGATGGATAGAACGAAAAAGCGAACGATAAGCGCAGGGATGGAGGGGGGAGGCAGAAGGATGGAGGTTGTGGGGGGGGTGTGGAGAGGAAGGAGAGGAGGTGGTATATGCCAGCCCGATACCCGAAGCGATTCTGCTCGGGGGAGGGGCGATGACAGCTGGCACAGAGCAGCCGCCCGCCCTGCCACCCTCCCTTCCCTCTGCGGCATTCGCTCCGCTCGCCAGCTTTAATGCCAACCGGGCAGGGGTGCTGGTGTGTAGGGCGGGTGGGGGGGGAGGCTGAGTGTGAGATGCCAGGTTGGTGCATGATGACAGCGAAAGGGAGTGGGGGGGGGAAGGAGCAGGCAAGGCAGCAAGCAGCAGCTGGCAAGGCTGTGCCCGCAGGGAGATGGGAGGCAAGAGAGAGGGCCAGAGCGAACGGATTGGCACCAGGGTGGAGGCTGGCGCGCCGCGTGCAAATCTCTCTCTTTCTCTCTGAGATGTGTGCGAGGGTGTGCGGCGCTTTTCGCGTGCTTGGCACCATGCCCCCCGGCTCCGCTCTCTCCGTTTGGCAGCAGCTGGCAGGTGGCGAGGTGTTGGGAGGCATGGAAGAGGCAGGAGGAAGGCGAAGGAAGGGAGAGGAGATGGAGCCGGGTGGGTGCTTTGGTGACGGGCATCTGAGGTTGCACCCGGGCGGAGCTGCGGGCATTTGGGATGAGAGACTGGGATTGACACTAGAATAGGATCAGAGAGAGAGAAGGAGAGAGGTAGACGTGGAAATAAAAGCCTGGGCAAGTGTGGGGGCGGGTGCAACTTGAGGGGTGCCATTTGGGGGAGAGGAAGGGCATCTGCCAGATCGTGCCGCGGGCATTATTGGCACCCAGATCAGTTCTGTATTAAACGTCCCTTCCTCCTTCTCTCTCTCTGTCTCTCCCTACCCAGCCCCACTCCCTCTTTTCACACTGGCACACCTGTGACCATCTGAAGTTGGCACTGAGTCAAAGCCGGTTGGGGCTGGCATCACCCGCACTGGCACGTGAACAGAGTCGCTGATCTTGGCACTGCGGCAAACGGCAGAGAAGCAGAGGAGAATGATAAGTCGCTGCCATCCCTGCTGCCTGGGCACAGCCTCGTCGCGGCAGGCGGAGACCCTGGCGGGCACGGGAGGACGTGGCGCAGGGGGAACGGGGCAGACCGAGCGGCGTTCGGTCGGGTAGACATCTTCCTTTCTCCTGCTCCTTTCCATCTATCTGTCTGTTTTCTCTTTCTCAGCCGTATCAATCTGCCACCATTGAACGGATGTCTGCAGGTCAAGACCAGGAGCTCGGAAGATCTTCAGTCTTCAGCCAACCTCCTTCGTGGACCAACAAGGTATAGACTTGAAATTTCTTTTCCTGCACCTCCAGGAATAGGAGTTGTGGGTTCTCTGGCAGCAGTTTTGGGAGAGGAGGGTTGCTGACATGATAAATGTTTGCATTTTATGTTGGGTGGGGCATATCGTAGGATGGGTATGGTGGTTATTCAACTACCCATAGCGAGAAGCTGAGCAAACGGTTTGTTCAGATTGGTGGAATGGGAGGCCGATGGAAGCCACCTTGGCTGTTCAACGTAGTTTTGATATTTTTGCTTATTGGGTTGTGGTTTGGCTACAAATGGTTCCATAGAAACGGTCCGCCCTTATCGGCGGAAGGAATGAAGTGTTAAAAAACCGGAATTATGAACCTTAATTTTTGAAGAAATTTGTTGAGGCTTTCAGGGTTTGCCTTCTTAAAGATCCGTATAAAAACATTTTTGTTTTCAGGATGCTCCTGTTTCAATTTTTGCCCCCCCCCCCTCTTCTAGTGGGGCTCAGGGGGGAAACAGTTTACTTTTACCCCTGCTGTAACGCTAGCACAAATTAAAATGTATATTAGGGGCGAGGGGAGAAAGAGAGAACTTCCAAGACCTTTGTGGCTCAAAAAGAAAAAAAAAATCTCTTAAAATGTTCCTCCTCATTTTAAATATTTTTAATTAACATTTTTTAGTGAGCTGACAACCTATAATTTTCCAGGTGGCTTAGAGGGAGGGGAACATCCAAACCAATTAAGAACTTTTTTGATGAAGATAATGGCCTTGCACTAATCATTAATATGATCAGTGCACAGTCAAATGTGTCCCATTAAAATCAACTAGAAACCAGCATCCCAAGAACTGGGTGGTTAATTCATATCAATTTGTGAAATTCAGCCCTTCTCCCCATTTCTTGTTAGCTCCTTCTTTGTTCCCTATTTTCTCTTCCGTTTTGCTGAAGCTTCTTTCTCTTCCCCCAACTTCTCGCTGTGTTTCTGTTCTGTTCTGTTTTGTTTGGTTTTTGGTTTTTTACCTGTTTCTTCATCCACCTTACCTCTGGGCTTCTGGGCTTCTTTACTTTCCATAATATCTTCCTTATCCTCAGACCAAAGGTCGTTGTGAGGCTTAAATTCCAGCCAAACTCCTAGTTTTCCCTTTCCTCACAGAAACCGGACCTACAAACATTCCAATAGCTTTGTCCCCATAGAACCTGGAGCACCTGAAAGCATTCCGTGTCATCACAGAAGCTCAGCCAATCACTGCTGGAGGCTTCAGCAGCACACTTACTGTGCAATATAGATACAAGCCAATTTATCGGTGGATCCTTATTGGTTCGGAGTTTATCTGAGATGTGTTGCTTGAGTCGAGGGGTAGTCATAGATGACTTACAAACCAAAGATGCCTGCCCAGACAGCTCTGATTAAAATCTGATTAAAACCCCACGTTTTAATCTGTGATTAATAAATTACTTGATTAATCATGTCTATCAAGTCTTCAGCCCTAATAAACTCTAAGAGACAATTTTCATCAAGGAGAATTATTTTCAATTTCCAAAAGCTTTAAAGCGAAACACGTTATAATTGTCCAGACGCAGAGAGTGCGTGGAGAGGACCCCTTTTCCGGTCTGATCCTGTGCCCTTTTAGAATTTCAGTTTTCCCCCTGCCCCTTTCCTGCTTCCTAATCACTCACTTCATCAGAGTGCCAGGTGGAAAATGCTACCCCACGCCAATTCCGGGGGTTTCGTGTGTGTAAAAAGAATTATTTTAACTCAGTTTAAATTACAAAATAAAATCCCTCAAGCCCCGATATTCATTTTGACGTATGAAGTCTTTAATCATTAGGATCCTACGTACCCCAAAGACTGCCTCCTCTGTTTTGCCCCAATGCCAGATTCAGCCATCTTGGACGCAGAGCAGGGTGGGGAATGTGAACTCCAACTCCCATCAGCCCCAGCAAGCATGGCCAATGGGCAAGGCTGATGGGTGTTGTAGTCCGACCACATCTGGCGGGCCAATGGTTGATTATCCCAAATACAGACAGAGGTGTTTTGGGCAGGTGAAGGGCAATCATTTTTACCCAGAAGTAAGTCCCATTGACCTCAGTAGGGCTCATTTCTGTAATAAATCTGCTTCGGGTCTCTGCCTTACAGATCCATTAAAGTCTGACCTGGAATGTCTTCCAGGAATGCCTTCCAGAAGAAATAATGCCTATTTATTTTATCTGAAGCATTTTTAGCCTTCTCTTTGGCTGGAAAAGGATTCCAGAGCAGTTTACAAAGATCAGTGAATTTCATATATATATATATATATATATATATATATATATATATATATATGGCTTTTCACTTGAATGTTTCCCAAGTCGTCTTGCAGCGTACAAATGAGACGTTAACGCCAAATGTAATAACAAGAATAAAAAGAAATTCTAAAATGCTTGTATGTATTAGGACAGGTCCACTCCGTCGACAAATAATTATAAAGAGAAGCCACCGACATACCCAGGAACCCTTCAAATTAAGGACCAAATGTCTGGTTTTGCCTGGCACCTAAAAGCAAGCCATGATTTTTTTTAGTTACAAAATTCTTATAACGACCTGATGGACTGGAAACAGCCGAACTCTGGCTTGTTTTCTGTAAATATGGTTAAGTGTCATGTCTGAATGCCCAGCTAGACCATCGCTTAAAAGGATCGCCCACCAACCCGGATTGTGAAACTGTGGTTTGCAGTGGGCTTCCAAAGTATGGTTTGCATGGTTGAGCATTCCAGCAAACCACAGTACATACGGCGATAAGCCGGTCTCTTGCTGATATCTCCATATGCCCGTCATCGAGGGCTGGTGCTTAGTTTAGTAACCTGTGCTGTAGTTTTGCTGTGCAATTGAGATAGCAGCGAGCGTTTAAGGCCACAAACCATAGTTAGCACGAACCGTAATCGTTGTGCCTGCCTTGGTTCCTTGTTTGGTAGCTAGAGTTAAGAACTGTGCATGTTTTTAAGCTTTTTGTATGATGGGCGTGAAGCTGGCTGGTTCACAAATCTGCCTGGCTCGAACGCCTCAACACATTGGGCTTTTTCTTTGCAGTTGTGATTCAGTGGTGGCTGTTTTCGTGGCATTTTGGTTTCCTTTTGGGTAGAATTCACCTTCCCTGAGTCCTTTGGAAAGGCTGAACTGGAAAGGCAACTTGCCAGCCAACTGAACAAATAGTGCCAAATTAGTACAGAAAGAGATCTCGTCATTCTTTGAGCCTATGTAAATGGGACTGAGGAAGTTCCCCTCTTAATCCGGGCTGGAGTTCTGTTTCCTTTCTTTCCTGAGCATCGGAACTGTATGGTAGTAGGTTTTCGACAGCTGAAGTAAATTCTTTGCGAATCTCAGGACCGGCACAGAGCTGCTTTGCACGTGCTGCTAAACCGAACTGTAGCTTAGCATTAAGGAGGATATTGACAAGCTGGAACGGGTGCCGGAAGACAGAGACCAAGATTATAAAGGTCTTTAGGAGGAACGGTTGAGGTAGTTGGGTGCCTGTAGAAGAGAAGACAGAGCCGCTATGAGAGCCATCTTCAAATATCTGAGAGAGCCAGTGTGGTGTAGTGGTTAAGAGCGGTGGACTCGTAATCTGGTGAACTGGGTTCGATTCCCCGCTCCTCCACCTGCAGCTGCTGGGTGACCTTGGGCCAGTCACACTTCTCTGAAGTCTCTCAGCCCCACTCACCTAGAATCATAGAATCATAGAATCATAGAGTTGGAATAGACCACAAGGGCCATCGAGTCCAACCCCCTGCCAAGCAGGAAACACCATCAGAGCACTCCTGACATATGGTTGTCAAGCCTCTGCTTAAAGACCTCCAAAGAAGGAGACTCCACCACACTCCTTGGCAGCAAATTCCACTGTCGAACAGCTCTTACTGTCAGGAAGTTCTTCCTAATGTTTAGGTGGAATCTTCTTTCTTGTAGTGTTTGTTGTGGGGGAGGAAGGGAAAGGAGAATGTTGGCCAATTTAAGACTCCTTAAAGGTAGTGAAAGACGGGATATCAAATCCCAACTCTTCTTCTTCTTGAGGGGCTGCCCCATGGAAGATGGGGACAAGCTTGTCTCCTGCTGCTGCAGAGGGTAGGAGACGAGCCAGTTTGATTCAAATCACAAGAAAGGAGAGTCCCACCAAATTTAGGAAGAACTTTTTGACCAGAAGAGCAATTCATGGTGGAACATGTGACCTCGGAAGGTGGCAGAGGTTGGATGGTCAGGGATTGTTTAGTTGTGGTTCCTGCTTTGTGGGGGTTCAAAATAAACCACAAGCCTGGGTTCAGGTGGCACGTTGAGCCAAACCATGGTTTAGCTCTCAGCAGCAGCACAGTGGCTGCAATTTCCACTTTTAACATTTATAGCTTAAACAGAATTTCATGTTGAGAATGGGGGAGCTCCTTTTGAGAGAAGGTGGCAAGTAGAAGTCTGGCTATGGTGCTTTCTCTTAAGAGACATTTTGCTTTCTTCATATTTATATACCTACTCAATTTATGCAGTCATACCTCATGTTGCATTTGCTTCAGGTTGAGCGTTTTCAGGTTGCGTCCTGCGGCGACCTGGAAGTACCGGACGGGGTTACTTCCGGGTTTCACCGCTTGCGCATGTGCAGACGCTCAAAATGATGTTAGGCACATGTGCAGAAGCGGCAAATCGCAACCCGCGCATGCACAGACGCGGGTTGCATTCTGCTCATGTTGCGAACAGGGCTCCAGAGTGGATTCCTTTTGCAACCAGAGGTACCACTGTATAGTGTTCCCATAGCAGAAGTACGCTAGGAAGCCAGTGTGGTGTAGTGGTTAGAGTGTCGGATCAGGACCTGGGAGATCAGGGTTCAAATCCCCACTCAGTCATGACGTTCACTGGGTGACCTTGGGCCACTCCCAGTCCCTTAACCTACCTCACAGGGTCGTTGTAGGCATTAACTGAGAATGGGGGTGAACCATGTACCGCTTGGAGGAAAACATGGGATATAAACACAATAAATAAGCTTTTCTGCTTTCCTGCTTAAGGAAGTTGGACGTGCCAGCCGGGTGGAGAGGTCGGTTGCCAACCTGCCCTCCATAGATCACCATGTGGTCGCAATTGGACGTGGACCAGTCGCAAAACATGCTTGGCGCCTTGGGGATTTCTGACTGGTTAATGTTTGCAGATGTTAGACCAGTTTCAGACCTAATAGCTGTGCCTAGCAACTAAAAGTTGATGGACATAGGCTAGGGAAGAATTTTCAGCCTCCCCAGAAGACTACAGTTCCCACGATTCTTTGGTGGTGGAGAAACACTCAAGAGCTGAGCAGGCTTCAAAATGTTGCAGGTCTATAGCACAGGTGTAGTTTTTGGGGTTACCAGTATGATGTTTCAATGCAGAGCATGTCATACATTTGGAGCAGAGAGCCGATGGGTGTCACTCGCCTTGTTCTCATCCATGGTGTTTGTGTGTATACAGATCTAGGTAGATGTGCAGTGGTGCCTCGCAAGACGAAAATAATCCGTTCCGCGAGTCTCTTCATCTAGCGGTTTTTTCGTCTTGCGAAGCAACCCTATTAGCAGCTTAGCGCTATTAGCGGTTTAGCGGCTATTAAA
Source organism: Podarcis liolepis (assembly GCF_965112155.1). NCBI lineage: Eukaryota > Metazoa > Chordata > Lepidosauria > Squamata > Lacertidae > Podarcis > Podarcis liolepis. The sequence goes on along the minus strand of NC_139573.1, from coordinate 6,758,083 downwards.
GGCTTAGCGGCTAAAAGGCTATTAGCGGCTTAGCAGCTTAGAAAAGGGGGGGAAGCGGAAAAAAACGCAAGACTCGCAAGACGTTTTCATCTTGCGAAGCAAGCCCATAGGGAAATTCGTCTTGCGAAGCGCATCGAAAAACGGAAAACCCTTTCGTCTAGCGGGCTTTTCGTCTTGCGAGGCATTCGTCTTGTGGGGCACCACTTGTATATATTTTGCAGCAAAAGAGCACTGATGAGTCTGTTGATTTGGTGATGCTGAATTTAATCAGCCCACGGTAAGTAGCAAAATATTTTTGCTCATCAATGCAGATAATGATCTTTGAATATCCTCGTAAGGTGAGATGATTCAAGAGAGGAGCCATTGTTCAGGAACCTGAGAGAAATTAGCGGAATATTTTTGCTAATCAATGCAGATGATGGTTTTCAAATATTGTCGTAATGCAAGATGCTTCAGGAGAGGAGAGGCTTGATCTGGAGCCAGAGTTTAGCCCCAGAACCTGTTTATTGTGCCAGAGATTGAGCACACTGAAACAAACAGCAGTGTCAATGTCACCAAGCCCATTGCAGAAATATCCATGGTGGACTGTACCACTCAGACTACAGATGGGGGAATCATCTGTTTGAATGCTTTCCCCATTGTGGGGGGAAATATTGCAAGCAAAAGAGAGGGTTAGATTAGAATGCTGATGTGCTCATTTTTTAAGAACAGGGAGGTGTGAGGGGGTGTTATTGGGACTTTCCAAGCTTGCAGTCTGAAATGGTGCAGTCTAGAAAGGACTGTACTCTGTGTTGTATCAGCTTGGAGTCGTGTTTTCGTTGACAGAGAAACAGAGAGCCACCTTCCTCCTGCCCTTCTCATTTGCCTTTCCCGATCCGTAGGGAAGACGTCAGAAGAAAAGTACCGTGAGTCCAGCGAGTTCTTAGACTCAGCTCTCCCTCCTCTGCCCAGACCGCAAACAGATGCCTTCTTATCATTTGTTTCTTCAGCTTTTTGATTCCAGCACAAACCCGTTTCTAAGCTTCACACCCCTAATGCCCCAGTACAGTCATGAGGGCTAGAAACGTCTTTTAAAAATCAAGCATTAATTGATCCTCTGAAACCAAAACATTTATGTTAGAGGCCAATCTTTGCCACAAACCCCAAACAGTATTTTTGCGGGGGTCAGTTCTGCTTTATTAATGTGTGTGTGTATTTTCATTTATTATGTGCGGGTCTGTTTTCAGCCCTGTTTGAACTCAATAAATACCGTATTTTTCGCTCTATAAGACGCACCAGAGCACAAGACGCACCTAGTTTTGGGAGGAGGAAAACAAGAAAAACAATATTCTGAATCTCAGAAGCCAGAACAGCAAGAGGGATCGCTGCGCAGCGAAAGCAGCGATCCCCCTTGCTGTTCTGGCTTCTGGGATAGCTGTGCAGCCTGCATTCGCTCAATAAGACATACACACATTTCCCCTTACTTTTTAGGAGGGGAAAAGTGAGTCTTATAGAGCAAAAAATATGGTAATTGGCGTGTGATAGTGAAAGGCAGGCATTGGGTCAGGCCTAGCAGACGTAGGGAGATTGTGGAGAGATCTTGAAGCTGAGATTCTAGCGCTGGTTGGGACTGTGCACAGGATCACTTGGCAGAGTCTGATTCTATTTCCCACCATCAGAAGTAATTATTATTATTATTATTATTATTATTATTATTATTATTTTCACCCTCCACCCTAAGGTCCCAGGGTGAGTTACAATTAAAAAGCAATATGAAAAACAGTTTGAAACAACCCACCAGTACAGAAATAAGGTGGGTCAAGAATTACGCACTTTTGAGTGCCGAAAGCTAGGATAAAGGGGTGCATCTTCAGCATTTGCCAAAAGCCATACAATGAGGGTGCCAGGTACACCTCTCTGAGGGAGTCCCACAACTTAGGGGCTGCCACAAAGAAGGCCCTGTCCTGGGCTGCCACCTCCCAGAGCTTGTGAGGGCACTGGAACAAGAAAGAGGGCTGCCCCTCTTTGCCAATCTAAACACCTGAGAGAGTCTGTATCGAAGGAGACTGTCTTTCAGGTATTCAGGGCGTTTACGGCTTTAAACACCAACATGAGCACGGTGAATTGGGCCCAGGGGCTTTTGAGATCTACAGGGAAGCCCAGCCGCTAATGTGGCCGCTGCAGTTTGCACCAGTTGAAGTTGCCATGTTGTCTTCCAAGGGCAGCCCCACATAGGAACAGTGGGGCTGGTGGCAGCGCAGGAGCCTCTGGCACAAAGCCAATGGGGAGCTGTGTGGGGCAGGCAGGCAGGCAATGAGTTTTGAGTTTTGTAGGCTGGTCCAAGAGATGGGGAGGGCATAGGGGGTGAGTTTTATCAGCTAGGCAGGAGCAAAGTAGGAGCTGCCCGGGGCTGAATTGATCGGTTAAATCTGAGCTCTTTGAGCCTCTTATTACACCAAGGGTGATGTTGACCCAACAATATAGCATTATCCCAGGACCCCTGAAGGTAGAAATTAATCTTAACGTGTCTTCTGTTGAGGGCTGTCTGCTTTCTATCTTTTGTACTCACAACCAACCTGTGAGGGAGGTGCAGCTGAGGAAGTGTGAATTGCCCAACATCGCCCAGTGAACTTCATGTTTGAAAAGGGATTCGAACCCAAATCTCCCTGAGCTGGCCTTTTGTGGGCCTAGATGGGGTATGGCGTATGTGGGTCTGCCCTATGAAATTTGGGGTGGTGAGTCAGGTTCTGTATAGCTTGAATAGGAGCTACAGTGGGGATGGGGAATTTTTTTTTTCCAGCCAGAGGGCCGCATTCTGATCTGAGCAATCTTTCGGGGGCCGCATGCCAGTGACTTGACACGGCCAGAGGGAAAAGTGAGGGGGGCAATAATTTTTTATTTTACGGTAGGCTGGTTTCTACATACTTTGCCCCCCCCCCGCCCTTGGGAAAATTCCCATGGTCTTTGCCCCCTTCCGTCAGCCCACTCCAGGGCCCTTTGCTCTGCCCTTATGTCAAAAGACTACAAATAGTCTTCTATCAATGTCTTCAAGATGGCGCCCGTTGCCGTGGCAACAGAAACAGGGAACCAGGCTTCCCCTGGCTTGAGAAACACAGGCCAAAGATGGCAGGCTACCTTCTCCCCGCACCCCACCCCTCAGACGTTTTAGGGTTTGGCAGAGAAGAGGGCGGGGTGGAGACAGATCGGGAAATGCGTGCGAATTCTGCCGCCATTACAAAACAATAGATGGGGAGTTGACTGATCAAGGACACGGCCCCAAATAGATGTCAGAGAAGTAGTGCACTTGCACCTCATATCCCAAGCCTTTAAAAATGGGTCAGCCCACATTGTACGCCGGTATTTATGCTCTGTTGCACATAAAATATTCCCTTTGCCCTTGACAAAGACTTTCCAACATGCAGCCTGTTAGCAGGTGATAACGCTCCTCTCCCATGCTGTGAAAATCTTTCCCCTCCCTGATTCCCAGATACCAAACACCAACATGGTGGAGCATCTTTCCCACGTGCTGAAGGTCCCGGGTTCAATTTCTGTCACTTCCAGGCAGGGCTGGGAGAGACCCATGGGCTTCCTCCATGGGGTGGCACCCAGCTTCCTGAAATCGTTGTCTTATTATCTCATTTTATTTTCTAACCATCCTGGGCGCCGTTCACTCCTATGAGAGAAAACAGAACGGATCCCCCTTGAGGATTTTTTTTTGGGGGGGGGCACCTAAATCTGCTCCTAGTTGATCTCAACCACTGAGAATCTCCTCTGCTATCTTGCACAGCCTCTTCCTGACTTCCGTTCCTTGGTCACACTCTAGTGTGACCGAATTTTGGAAAAACCATGGTGTTTAGGAGGACAGCATAGCTAGGAGAGGGCAGCCGTCTTGCCTGATGCCAGAGACCTTGTTTAATTTTCGAAAGTCTGCCCTGCTTTTCGTCCAACAGAAAACTCTCAAGAGCACCTGACGGTATGGAAATGAAAAAAGAATCAGAATAATCTTACTGGTGAACTTAGTTTAAGCCAGTAGCTGGTTTGGATTTCTTTGCAGGGTTTCCCCTTCCAAATCAACCTTACAAATTTCAGAATATTTGGATCGCCTGCTAAGAAACTGGCGCCGGTTGGAAAACAATATTGTTTTTCTTTCCACGCACATTTCTTGCTAAGCAAAATTGTTTTAGAACATTTTTGCATTAAATCACAGGGTTTGAGGTTTTATTGGGGTTTGCACCCATTATTAGCAGCGTTATGGAGAGGCAGATAACAGTCAGTGCTAAAGTCTCTAGCCCATCTAGAAAGAAAGTTATGAAGCAAATCTGCAATTGTTCTTATAAGTATTTTCTATTAGATGAGCCAGCCTGGCTGCTCCCGCCTTTTTTGGTTTTAAGCCAATGAGTGAAGTCATAGCTGTGATTGACAAGAGTCTGCCGATTCCCTTCTTCTGTCTCAATTTTCTCATCCTTGGGATCTCCATAATTTCCCCTTTCCCTGCAGCAACTAGGATGCGTCTTTCCTCTGGTGGGTTTGTCTGAGCTGTTTCCTGCAAATACTCTATACACAGTGAGTCCAGGCGGATGTTAAAGGAATTCCCCCCACCTTCAGATGGCAATGCAATAATAATAATAATAATAATAATAATAATAATAATAATAATAATAATAAATCTGCAAAGAAAGAGGCTTCGGCATAAACAACAAGCAATAAGAATTCACTGTATAGGCAATTTGCAGTATAGTGGTATACGTAAGAAGGGATTACAGTGGTGCCTCGCAAGACGAAAAGAATCCGTTCTGTGATTCTCTTCGTCTAGCGGTTTTTTCGTCTTGCGAAGCAAGCCCATTGAAGGATTAGCGGATTAGCGCTATTAGCGGCTTTTAGCGGCTTATCGGATCAGCTGATAAGTGGCTTAGCGGCTTAGAAAAAGGGGGGGAACCCGCAGGAACTCGCAAGACATTTTCGTCTTGCGAAGCAAGCCCATAAGAGATTCGTTTTGCGAAGCACCTCCAAAACGGAAAACTCTTTCGTCTAGCGAGTTTTCCGTCTTGCGAGGCATTCGTCTTGCGGGGCACCACTGTAGGTCTTACTCCCAGGTAACTGGGTACAGGACTAGGTTTTGGCTTAGGGTTGGCATTGAAAGCCAGCCTTCAACGGCTGTGTGGCAGGCAGAAATTAAGCAGGTTCAGCTCTTTCTAGTTTGGAAAGACAATTTGGGGGCGGAAGAGTGGTGCGTTCGAATTCTGCCGGTCGGGAATGACACAAAGCAGACGCAAACGTCATGCCAATCCGTGCCCTCTTTTTCAAGTGTGTTGGAGGACCCAGGAAAAAAACAACACAGAAAACCCTTTTGTGGCCCTCCTGTACCACAGGATTTCAACTCTTTAGCGCGCCCGTTTTGTGGCACTGCTTTCTCAAGGTATATGGATGATCAATTACCGACTAAAACAGAAGCAGCTAAGTCCTGCATCCCCCTTGTTAATAAGGGAGGGAGGGTGATACTGCTTTGGTTTTAATTATCTACTTGTGTTTTTATCTTGTATTTTATTCGGTGAACCTGCCCTGAGACCTTGTGACGAAGGTCGCTATATAGATTTAATAAATAATAACAACAACCCACATTCATTGGCACTGTGCAAATAAACCCCTAGATCAAGAAATTCACATAAAAAAAAAGTCGTTTTGGGTGCACATGAAAGATACTTTCCCTGCTTCACAGGAAAAAGCGAGACCTTAGATCAGTATCCAATATTTGTCTATTCTTCGGTGCTTTTACTCTCTTCCCTCTCCCCGCACAAATATATTCACCCAACCACCACCCTGCCAAAAGCATGTTCCCCCCGCAGACCATCTCTTTAATATAATTTTTATTTCTTTTTAATTTTTTTATTGTACCCCATCCCCCCCTTTAAATACACAACAGAAAGACATTTCCCCTCGCCCCATTCTGGGGTGCAGAGTTGTGGGGAGAAGGGGGGCAGTCTGAGGAAAACAGGGTGGTCTCGGAGGGTGAGCCGCTGTAGGAGCCCACCCCCTCTGGACGCCCCGAATGTAGTTCGTTTGGTTATTTTTGTGGGGGATTCTTTCTTTCTTTTTTTTGTAATCCCCCCTTCTCTACCCCACAGGTTTCCACTTCCATCAACTTCTTAAAATTCTTGTCCATCTTTGTTTTAAGTGGGAGAGGGCCTAAAAAACACTTGGCAGGTCGGAAGGGGGGGGGAACAGGGCTGGGGAAAGAAAAGAACGGGAGAAGGAACCCCAAAAGAACGGACACAAAGAAGGAAGAAAAACGTGAGGGCGTAACTTTTCTTCTTCTTCTTCGTCATCGTCGTCATATGTCTTTTTCTTTTAAAAAAAGATTATTTCCAGTTTGCTTTTTATTATTCCTTTTTGTTGGTGGGTAGTCTCTCTCTCAAACTGTTGGTTTTCTTTTTGGTTATTGTATAGAAGTTTTTTTTTTTTAAAGAGCTTTGGATTCATAAAGAGGGTTTTTTGTGTTCTTTTTTTTTTTTCCTTTTTTTCTTTTTTGCAAGGACGTCGGCACACCAGCACATGGCAGGTAACTGTGTGTGTGTAGACGGGAGGATCCTTCTGGTTTTATTTTATTATTATTATTTTCTTCTCTTTCTTTCTTTTTTTAAAGCCATCGGAGTAGGGGTTTTTTTTGTGTGTCGTTTCCCGCGCGGAGACGGAAGTCACGTCTATCAGGAGGAAAAAGACAGCGAGGTTGTTAGTTTTATTTGGTTCCTCAGTGCGGGCAGAGACCCAACTGGGGACGAGGAGGAGGAGGAGGAGAGAGAGAGAGAGAGAAGAGGGAAAAAATGGCAGGAAAGAAGAGGGAGAGGTGCCTTTCTTCCCCAGTTTGGTTGCTGTTCAAGTCGTTCAAAATCCATCAACAAGTTCGGGAGTCTGTCCATCCGTCCAGGCCGGGAATTATTATACACAATGGGCAGCACATGCTCTAGGAGGGGTTGGGGGTGTGGGGTTGGGGACTCAGTTTCTCATCTTTGCCCCCCTCCCCCCCCCTTAAGTTTTGTTTCCTTGGGTTAATAACTTTTCTTTCTTTCCGTCCATTATTTTTGTTTGCTTTTTTTTTTTTTGGCCTTTCTCAAGTCGGTAATAACACAGTAAAAGGGTGGAAGGTGAGAGAGAGTGAGAGAAGGAGCACTAAGCAGGTGTGTGTGAGAGAGGGACGGAGAGGGAGGGGACCAGGTTCGCACGAGGGCGTGCGACAGGTGTGCCGGCAGCGGTCACAAGCGTGTGTGGAGATGGGCGGTTTGGGCAGGAGTGTGGCTCTCGCACACATGAGGGGTAGGACTTTGGGCAAAGGATTCTGGGAAGCTCCCGTTGACACGAGGAGATGGCGCGGCGGCCTTTGCGGGCGAGGGAAAGGGGTCCTCTCCACTGGGGTCGGTATCCCCCAAGGAACACCTGTTGAGATGCCGGGGGACCCTTGAGGGAAAACATGGAGGACACCGAGACCTGAACCATAGACAGTGAGAGCCTCTCGTGCCTCTCTCATGTGAGGTACATGTGTATGCCACAGGAGGTGGAAGACTCTGGAATACACAGGCATGTGTGAAGGGACTGCGGGAAGGCGATGGGTTGGGCACCCATGTCGGATCCAGGATCCCTTTCTGGGAGGAGAGACCCTGGGAACTGGCGTCGGCTGGTGCACAAGGGGCAAGGGGCACGGTGGGTGGCAGAGGAGAACAGCTTCTGCACTCCATGCAGAGCGCAAGGCATTTCTGAGGTGGGCACTGTTGGGGGGCTCCTCAGGCGGCAGGCGGCATTTCTGTTCCGCACCAGGTCAACTGGTCTTCCCTCAAGGTGGCGGTGGGGTTGGGGGAGTGGGGTGGGACGGCTGAACATCTGGGTCCAGCTTTGCCCATATGGCTACCCAGGGGTCTGGGAAGAGCGTGGCCTTCGGGCAACTGGGTGTCGTTTCTTGAGTTTACTGGTGGCGGGGGCTGCGTGATGGGCGTTTGGTATGGGCAGAGGGCAGAGGGCACGCCAGGCGGGCGCCCTTCCCTCCGCCGGCTGGTTGGCTAGTTGGTTTGGTTGCTTAGTCCTTCTCTCTCAGTCGGTGGCAGTGTAGCATCCGTCTCTATAAAGCTAGTAGTGTCGTAGAGGTAGCGTTACTTTTTGGGCTGGAGTCCGAGTGAGGTAATTTGGATTCCTCTTTGGCAAACACCGATGCGGTTGCTGCGTTGGATCCGGCCTTGCGCCGGTGAGCGCTGGAGCGAAGGTGGGCCCCCAGGGCCTCGCGCCCGCTCACAAGCACCTCGCAGGCCAGGCAGTGGTAGGTGCACACGGGCACCCGCAGGGGGGGCGGGGCCGCGGGGGGCTGGCGCCCAAAGTAGCAGAAAGTGGCCTGGTGGGCGGCGGCGGCCCCCTCGCTCTCAAAGGCTGCCTTGCACTGGCGGCAGAGGTACTGGTGAGTCACGTCAACCGTGGAGATGCCAGGGGCCTCGGGCACCTCGACGGGCGGCTCGGGCATGGGCGTCGGGAGCAGGGGGCTGGGCAGCAGCCCCATAAGCGTCTGAGGTATGACGGGGTTCATGGGGAACAGCCCCTTCTTCATGCCGTAGAGCTGCTGGAAGTAGGCCCCGGGCAGCTGTGCCCCAAAGAGCGAGGGGGCTGCCGCCGTGGCTGCCGCCGGCAACGGGAAGGGCAGGAACTGGCCTCCCAGCAAGGCCGGCACGGCGGCCTTCAACGTCTTGAGGTTCTTCACCGCGGCGGTGGAGGGCACGGAGGGTTCCTGGGCTGAGCTGGAGGCGGGGTCTGCCTGGCCGTCGCCCGGGGAAGTCTCTGGAGCAGGTGCCGGCGGCTCTGTGGAGGGGCCAAGCTGGGCCGGTTCCGGAGTGAGGTGCTGAGGTAAGGGGGGCCCCGGCTGCGTGGAGGCCAAAGGGGTGCTCAGGGCCCCGGAGGAAGAGGAAGGGCCTGTTGGGAGAGAAAAGAGAGGTGAGTTGTGTGCTGCCTCCACCTGTTTCCTCAATGTTGCCTTTCTCCACTGGCTCCCTGCTTCAAAGCCTTAGGGACGGAGTCTTTGCAGGACGACGGGAGAGCCCAGCCCTCCTGGGATAGCTAAGGCTGGAGAGCATGAAACTCAGGGTTAATCTCTTGAAAGACTTACATTGGCTCCCAGTATGTTTCCGAGCACAATTCAAAGTGTTGGTGCTGACCTTTAAAGCTCTAAACGGCCTCGGCCCAGTATACCTGAAGGAGCGTCTCCACCATAGCTGTCAACTTTTCCCTTTTTTAAAGGGAAATCCTATTAGGAATAGGGGAATTTCCCTTAATAAAAGGGAAACGTTGACAGCTATGGTCTCCACCCCCATTGTTGAGTCCGGACACCGAGGTGCAGCTCTGAGGGCTTTCTGGTAGTTCCCTCCCTGCGAGAAGTGAGGTTACAGGGAACCAGGCAGAGGGCCTTCTTGGTAGTGGCGCCCGCCCTATAGAATGCCCTCCCATCAGATGTCAAGGAAATAAACAACCACCTGACTTTTAGAAGACATCTGAAGGCAGCCCTATTTAGGGAAGTTTTTAATGACTGATGTTTTAATGTATTTTAAATATTTTGTTGGAAGCTACCCAGAGTGGCTGGGTAAACCCATCCAGATGGGCAGGGTATAAAGAATAAATTTGTTATTATTATTATTTATTAGGGGTTCGAGTCCCACGTTGGGTCTTGCAGGGTGTTGGACTAGATGATCCTCTACATTTCTACAATTCCACAACCCAACATCTGCTTCCTCTAGTTGCTGAGATGGACACCCTCTCATTCTGGTGACAAGACACCAACTACCACTCTCAATGAACCACCCCAGATGCAGGGGGAAGAGGAGATTCCAGTGCCATTTTCACCCCAACCTACTCCCGACACGCACAATGGAAGCCTCGGGGACGGGACAGGGGGAAGGAAAGGCCATGCTAGTGGGAAGAAGAGGAAAAAGTTGGGAGAAGAGAAAGATTGTGTGGAGAACCAGAATGCCACACAGAGCGACTGCTTGGGATGAAAATGACGCCTGGGAACTTCCACGCAAAATGACAGAAGTGGGGATTAGGGTCAGAGCAGCATGTGGAGACCTAGCAATACTTCTGAAAAGAAGCGAAGCAGATATGGGTTTGGAAAGATCCCATAGTGAGTGGCAAACCTGTAACATGGCTTAATGATAAGGCCCTATCCCCAACCTCCTTGAACGTAACTTACCTCTCCTTCCCACCTCTCACTCACCTGGCGCAAAGGGAGCCATGCTTCCAAGAGAAGATGGCACTGTGGCGGGAGGCATGGAGGCACCCAGCCTGGTTGGGGATGGCGTCCCTTTGTCCGGCACGAGCTCATAGCACTTGCTCTCGCTCTTGAGCTGGGCCTTGATGGCCTCCTTGAGTCGGGCGAGGTGCCCGCGGGAGAAGAGGTGCCCACGGCAGGACACGTAGAAATCGTACTTGACTTCACAGTAGGGGCACTCGGCCTGCGATGGAGTGCTGGGATGCCCCTCCTCACCACCGCTGGCAGCCTTGGCCTTCTTCTCTTTGGCCCTGGCGTTCTGGAACCACACTTGGATCACCCGCTTGGGCAGCCCTATTTCCTCACCCAGCACCTCGCACTCTTGCATGGTGGGCGTTCGGTAGGCCTCGTAGCAAACCTTCATGATCTTCAGCTGCAGGCTGGACATCTGCGTGCGATACCGGCGCTGGCCCAAAGCGTCGTGCATGCCTCCAAAGCCGCCGTCCGCCCCTCGGCTCCGCCGGCTGCCGGAGAAATCCAGATCGGCCAGCGACGAGGAGGAGGAGGAAGACGAGTCGCTCATCTCCCCTCCCGACAGGCTCCGGTCTTCGTTCTCTTTTGGCAATTCTTCATCGGCTGCTTCTTCCTGCGCTTGTGGCTCCGCAGGAATCTCTGGCTTTGCTGGAGGTAGCTGTAAACTCACCGCAGAGAGGCTGGGCGCGAAGGCCGCTCCGTAGTGGATGGTCGGGTCTCGCGGCAGAGGACTGAACTTTGGGAAGGCGGAGGGGAGCACCGGCGAGGGCTTGCCGGTTGCATTGGCCGTGCTGGCGTTGCACCGAAACTGACCCTTCCTCTCGCGGGCTCTCGTGTTCTGGAACCACACTTGAACCACCCTCTTCTTGAGCCCAACCTCTTCGGAGATGCAGTCAAGCATCTTGCGGGTCGGGTTGGAGTCCTGCATGTACCAGCGGTACAGGATCTCCAGCTGCTCCGGCAAAATGGTGGTGCGCAGGCGCTTGTCCCGGGGGGGCTCGCTGTCCCCTCCCGCCACGCTGGCGCACTCGCTGCCGGTGGGCGACAAGCTCCCATCCTCGTGCTTCCGCTTCTGTGCCCGGGAGGGATCTGGGTGGGCGGCGCGGTCGCCAAACACCAGCGGGGCCAAATCCAGGGGAGGCTGGGGGGCAACCGGGGCTGGCGGAGGGCCGGTTGCTGGCATGTGAGAAACACGGTGGATATTGAGGAGGTCGGCGCTTGAGAATTTGGCTGTGCAGTGGTCACAGGGATGGGTGCTTGCACTTTCAGGAGGGGCTGTGGGTTGCTCCTCCTCCTGAGGTTTGTCTCCAGTGCCGTCAACCTTAGCTTCTCCGTCAGCCCCTGAAGGCTCCGGCGGCTGCTGTTGCTGCGGCTGCTGCTGCTCTTCTTCTTCCTCCTCCTCCTGCTCCTCTTCCTCGGGGCCCTCGTTCTCCTCCTCGGCCCCCTCTCCCTCCGCATCCACCGGCTGGTCGTTGTAGCACTTTTTAAGGTGTCGCATGAGCTCAAAGATACAGCGGAAGGATGCCCGGCATTTCTTGCAGGAGGGCTGCACCGCAGCACCTCCACCCCCCACGCTGGCCTCGCTCCCGCCGCATTTCCGCGCTTTCTGACGAGCGTTTTGGAACCAAACCACGATGACTCTGTTGGGCAAACCCAGCATTGCAGACAGCCGCTCCACCTCGCCATCTTTGGGGTAGGCGCTGCACTCAAAGAAAGACTGTAGGGCTTGAGACTGGAACTCTGTGAACTTTGTGCGGGAGAAGCGCCGGGTGGATGGGAAGCCCCCGCGAAGAGGCTCGGGAACCCCGGGCCCACCGCCGCCTTCCTCTTCCTCCCCCCGGAACCACAAGGATTTCAAGCGCTCAGGAGGCACGTGGGGGGTCTCGCTCTCTAGCGGCGGCACCACCACTGGCATGGGCTGCATTAAAAACGGAGGGCAGAGCGGGGGGATCTCCAGGGGCAGGGCGGCTGGCACAGTCACTGTGGTGGTGTCTGTGGCAGCGGCAGTGGTTGGAGCAGTTGTCGTGGCAGTAGCCGTCTCGATGGGCAGTGCCGGCGGCGGAGGGGGATACATGCTGTCATAGCTCTTCCGGAACTGGGCGGCGTAGCGGTTGAGCGCCTCAAAGGGCAGGAACCGCCGGTGCACATGCTCCTCGTGCGTCTTCAGGATGAGCATGTTGGAGAACTGCTTCCCGCATGCGCCGCACAAGAGCTTGCCCGCCGGCGGGCGCGGAGGTGCGGCCGGGGCAGGGGCGGCAGGCTGCTTCCCCTCGTTGTACTGGATCACCAGCTCAAACCCAAAGTTCTCCAGGAGGGCTTTGGCGGCCGTGCGGGATGCCTCGCTCCCTTGCTGGCCCCCCTCGGCCTCCTCAGCTTCGGCCTCTTCTGGCGCCTCCGGTTTGGAGCCGGCAGCGGCTGCTGGCGCCTGCTCTTCCTTGGCTGGCAGAGGTGGCAGCAGCACGGGTGGCGTGGCCGGGAGGGTCAGTGCCGGGGTGGCCAAAGCCAGCTTGGGAGCTACCTTGAGGTCGTGCAGGTAGAAGGGGAGCAGCAGCTGCTGTTGCTGCTGCTGGAGTTTCAGGAGCGACTCTGGAACTAGTGGGAAGGGCGGCAGCAGCGGTGGAGTGAACAATGGTGCAGGGAAGCGCTGCAGCTCTGCTGCGGACGGCGCCAGGAATGGGAGCGTGGGCACCTGCACGCAGCCCGCCTCCAGGAGCTTGGGGGCTTCCGCTTCCAGTGGTGCTTCACACGGGGGATCCGGCTCGGCGGCCGGCAGCTCCGCTTTGCCGGCGGCTTCCATCTTGGCGACGCGGGAGCGGGTCTGGTGCAGGACAGAGCGCATGTGGATCTCCAGCGTGGAGCTCTGGTTGTAGGAGACCCGGCAGGTGGTGCACTTGTAGGGCTTGTCCGAGGAGGGCTGGAGAACGCCGGCGGCGCCGGGCTCGCCCCGGGACGGCGCAGAGGGGTCGGCCGAGGCCTTCTTCATCTTGTGCAGGTGGGAGACGGAGTTGTAGTGGACCAAGAGGATGTTTTTCTGCGTGAAGGACTCCTTGCACACCGTGCACTTGTAGGGCCGGGCCGGGTCGAGGAACTTATCCAAGGCGAAATTGGTCGCCTTGCGGTAGGACAGCGGGTGCCGGGGGTCTTGGCTGGGCAGGGCGAGCGGAGAGGCCTCTGGAACCTCGGCTGAAGCCGGTGGCAGCGGCGGCGGCTCCTCCAACGGGGCGTTCAGATGAGGAGCATCTTCGTCTTCAAACTCCAGAGGAGCAACTGAAGGAGGAGGTGGTGGTGGCGGCGGCAGTGGAGGAGGAGGTGGAGAAGAGGTTGGGGGTGGCTTTTCTGGGGGGTCAGCAGGTGGAGCAGGGGAGGCTGGAGGAGGAGGAGTTTCAGGGCCAAGCACAGGCGCCGGAGAGGATTTCTCCCCTGTGAGTGGTGCTGATGTATGAGAGAGAAAGAAAAAGGAGAGAAACTACCATCAGTTTTTTCCTCAGCCTGTTTTGTCGCTCCTTAGCCAGGATGTAACAGGGACGCGGGTGGCGCTGTGGGTTAAACCACAGAGCCTAGGACTTGCCGATCAGAAGGTCGGCGGTTAGAATCCCCGCGACGGGGTGAGCTCCCGTTGCTCAGTCCCTGCTCCTGCCAACCTAGCAGTTCAAAAGCACGTCAAAGTGCAAGTAGATAAATAGGTACCGCTCTGGCGGGAAGGTAAACAGCGTTTCCGTGCGCTGCTCTGGTTCACCAGAAGTGGCTTAGTCATGCTGGCCACAGGACCCGGAAGCTGTACGCCGGCTCCCTTGGCCAGTAAAGCGAGATGAGCACCGCAACCCCAGAGTCAGCAACTAGCACAAGACTCTTAATTTCATGGTCTTGGGTTCGAGCCCCATGTTGGGCAAAAGACTCCTGCATTGCAGAGAGTTGGACTACGTGATCGTTGTGGTCCCTTTCCTCGTCCTCCCCCCGGAACCACAGGCATCTCCAGGGGCAGGGAGGCTGGCATCACAGTCACTCTGGCCCTGTCTGTGGAAGAGACCCAACTCTACAGTCCCTCGATTCTATGGTGCTTGGTCTGTCTTTCCCAACCCCACAATTCTAGGTGTTTGCTAGAGGGTTTGTCCAAAAACGGCTGGGAATCCCCAGGCGCACCTGCTAAGAGCAGGTGTGTTTCCTGGCAAAATGCAGGCCTCACTGCCTGGGGGGGGGGGGGATTCTTTTTATCCATGACGCTTTCCATACCTTGACGCTTCCTGCCTCATCTGTAAATGTAGATCTGTGTACATTAGCTGCTTGAATTTTTGTAGGGTGTGCGCGCGTTCAAATGGAGCAGGACAAGTACTGCCTTGGCCTCATTCCCAATTTCTGATATCTAGGAGGGCTAAATATTTGGGGAGTTTACAGCCCCTGCCCTGCAAGAGGGACTTGTGTTACTTAATATGCTTTGCTTCTGTCAGCGCACCATTGGATTGCGTTTGTACTGCTTCTCAAACCAGTACAATCGTTTGTGGCATCCTAAGAAGCCTTATGAGTTTCCCAGGAAGCAGGTTTCTAGTCCTCATGCCCTCCAGAGAGAGAAGCTTGAGAATAGGCACGGCAAAGCCGTTGATTAGTCCTGCCAGTAGCTGCTTCTTCCTGCTTAATTTTTTTTTTTTTTTTTTTTGGCAAGGGTTGCCGGGAAGGGGAGGTTAGGGTCAAGCAGGCTGCCACGAAATCCCTGGCATCTTGATGCTACCCTTAGCGGGTGAAAGGTGAAAGCTCCTCTCTTTGCAGCCCACACACTACTTACCAGCAAGAGGGCTTCCAGGTTCGTTCCCAGCCCCCTGCTCTGAGCTGGGCGTCCCGCCGGGCTTTAGTGGGTCAGGAGGGAGGTTGAGGCCGGGGATAACTTTGGTGGCAAAGGTCATTTCCACAGTAGTGGCCTGGAGAGAAGGGCAAGAAGAAGAAAAGGCAGAATTATATGAGCCAAAGGCGGGCTGGGGAAGGGAGGACCCAGTTATTAGTGATCATTTGGAGCAGGGATGCCAAACTCCCCAATTTATAAAGTATTTACAAAATGCTGCTCACGAATGGTGGAAACAGGCTAAAGCTCACCAGTCAGTGGAGCCCAAACACCTCCCTCCTAATGACGCCCCCACTTGGCTCTCTGGATGTTGATGTTGATGATTTATATACCACCCTATACCCGGAGGTCTCAGGTTGGCTCACAGAACAAAATCAAAATATAAAACCTCAAGATACATACAGTGGCACCTTGATTCTCAAATGCAGTGGTACTCAAACGCCGAAAACCCGGAAGTGTTCCGCTTTTCAAACGTTTTTCGGAAGCCAAACGTCCAATGTTGTTGCTGGGGCGCCTGTACTAATCAGAAGCCACGCCTTGGTTTTTGAACATTTCGGAAGTCAAACGGACTTCAAGAACGGATTAAGTTTGGCGCTTTTGTTTTTGCTATTTATTTTGTGGTTTTTGTTTCTGAGGCTTTTTCGGTTAATTTGTTTTTGTGACAGTTCAGCTACTGATGGATTGATTGTGTGCCTGCGGAAATGGATAAAAGCCCCCCCATCCAAACAATGACTATCATCAGTGGAGGTAAGAAAAAAAAGTATTTTTTTATCATCTACAATACTGTCTTATTTATTTTATAGTTCAGTACATTGATTATTGCTTTCATTTTATGGCTCAGTGGTCTCGTTAGATAGTAAAATTCATGTTAAATGGCTGTTTCAGGGGTTGTTTTTAAAAGTCTGGAACGGAATAATCCGTTTTCCATTACTTTCTATGAGAAAGTGCGCCTTGGTTTGGAAAGCTTTGGTTTTGGAACAGGCTTCCGGAACGGATAAAGTTTGAGAACCAAGGTGCCACTGTAATTGAAATAAAAAGAAGAACCCAATAACCCCCTGTTGTCCTCACCACTGGGTCCCCACATCTTCCCAAGCCCCTTTTGTCAAGCAGTCCCCATCTCTTTGACAGCAGCGTGACGGGCACAGACCCAACAGGTCAAGCTTTCCAGAGAAGGGAAAGCTTCACCTGTTGAATTACCTGCAAAGGGTTAGTGGCATGTGAAAAAGCAGTTTCTGTGATTGTATCCCCTCCACCCTTAATATGATTCCAACATTAAGCGGGGCAGGGAGAGATACCCACTGAGCCAGCAACTCACCACCAGAAGCAGCTTCTCCACGCATTCGGGCACCACGTTGTGAATGTGGCTGAGGTGGAAGTGGAGGTTGGTGCGCCCGACCAGCTGCTCCTGGCAGAGCGGGCATCGGAATTTGGGCTGCACGGCATGCTGGGAGACGGTGTGAGCCCGGACGGCTTCGGCTGATTGGTCGGTGTAATTGCAGTAGGGGCAGCAGAACACCTGCTTGGCCGGAAGAAGGTGAAGGGGGGGGGAGAGAGATGGAGGTCCGAGAAAAGAAAACGTTAGCTCCAGGAAGCAGGAGTCTGTCTCTTCCTGGCACCTGGGGGGGAAAGGGGGATTTGCATATATATCTTATTGAGGATTTGAGGGAGGAGGCATGTCGCTGTAGGCAGAACGAAAGAAAACAAAAAGTTTTTAATAGGGAAATCACAAAGGGCGATTAGTAATCATTAAAAAGATGGAGCTGACACATGCTTGCTCCCACCTGCTCATCTTGGTTCTGGGCCATCTTCGGAATAAAATAAATAAACTCTCTCCCCTCCCCACCCCCCAAAATATTGCCTTTTCTTACACGCAAACAAGCTAGTGCTCTAAGCTGCAGACCGGGGAATGTGTGTGGCTTAAAGGCCTTAGGCTGAATGATCAAAGAGAGACATGAAAGTGTCTGTGTCAGGATTTCACCTAAGGGCTGATTGGTATCTGCAGAAAGGACAAGGCGGGTCAAGGGTTGAGCTGAGCGAAAATGAGGGGTTCTTTTCCTTTCCTGGACCGCCAGGTCCGCGCCCGTGTGCTCAGTGGGGGGCAGCTGTAAAACGGGCATAATAAACCCAACGCTAGTTAACATCGAAGGGCTTGTTGCAAGGACCGATCTGATCACGTCTGCACAGCCTTGGCAGCGTTTTCATCTTGAGAATCACGGGCCTTTCTGGGCTGGGCAAGGGTGGCGTCAGAACAGACAGAGAAGTGGGTTTTCCAAACCCCTGGATTCATGGCAATGCAATGTTAACAGGATGGGACCAGTATAAGCAGACAATCCCATTCAAGAAATGGGCTTTGAAGATGCAGTGGTACGGTTAACATTGTGTATTTCACAGCTGGTCATGCCCAATTTGTTTCATCATGGTGGATCTCATTCCCCACCCCCCACCCCACTAGGCAGAGATACTGAATTTCTGTTTTTAATTCAACCATTTGGCCCCCCACCAGGAACAAGCAAGCAAGCAAGAAAAAAAATCTAATCTGCCAAGTGAAGTTTCGCTGGGATGTTTGAGGCTGCCGCCGTTGAATCGTGTAGAGAGAGGGTTAAAATGGAGGAGACGGGGGCTTCAGAGACACTGTGTGATTCCCCCACCTCTGCCCACCCCACCCACCCCGCAAAGCCCCCCAATAAGCACCACTCACTGTAGTGTCTCCCACACCTCCAGCTTTCGTTTCAGTCTCGTCAGAACCTGCAGGAAGGAAAGAAAGCGGGGGGAAACGTTATGGTGTTTTCCTGAAGACACTTTCAAAATGGCGGTTAAAAGCTCCAAGGGGCTTTGAGGCCTGATGGAGGGATGTGGTGAGAGAGGGGTTCTTGAGGGTGGTACCAGGCAAGGACACCCCCCTCCCACTACAGTGGGGACAGCTGAATTGGGGGGGGCATTGAATCAGGCACCCTTAAAAGGATGCCTTGGCGGCCCCCCGCTCAATGTAACCATCCCTATTCCTTGCAAGCGCAAGATATTTGAAATGCTGATTTTTAAAAAAATCGCCATAACCCGCCCTGGGACCATCTGGAGAAGGGCAGGTAATAAATTTAATAAGGATAATAAAAACAGCCAGCCTCACGGAAGCGAGGAGCGAGACTTGCTGGGACTCGCCCACAAATACCCCTGGTATTATTCCTTTTGCAGAAGCCGTGGTGGCAAAATGGGTCTCTGCACTTAGACAACACTCAAAACCGAGGGAAGGCATTGCAGGGTCTTTTCCTCATATTCCTGGTACTACAGCCGCCCTGGTTGGGGATCGCTGTACCTTTCAACAGGACACCGCCTCCTTAAGCAAGGGTGGCGCTGGGGGAATCAAACATTTTGGGTGTTTGGCGCCCCTGAATGGGAGGAGCCTTTCGCATGGGCTGCCGCCACGAGGGAGGGGTTAGGGGCGTGGCCAGAAATGTAGGCGTGGCTTCAAGGAGCAGCAACCTCGCCAGTGGGCGTGGCTTTGCACAAGAGGGGAGGAGTCACTCACCAGCCAGCTGGGGTTTATTCTGCGTTTCCTTTTCGGGGGGCAAGGTCTCCAGCACTGTTTCTTTCCCTAGAGATGGGGAGAGAATCACACGTGGGTGCGGGGTGGAGGGAGAAGGGAAATGGGGGGTGGGCTTTCCAGACGCTGTTGGACTCCACCAGCCCCCAGCCAGCATGGCCTACAGTCAGGAATGATGGGAGCTGTGGCCCAACTTCCAGAGACCTCCACCACCCAGATAGCCTGGCCGATATTCCTGCTCCTCCTCTTTCACCTGGGAGTTTGGAAGGTGGGGAACCTGGGGGTGGGGTGGGGGGAGAGGGAGACAAGAGAGGAGGGAATTCCGCCGCCGACGCTGCGAGAGCCGGCGTGACGCACGATCCAGGACTTTATCCTCGTCAGAGACTAATTAAACTCTCAACCCAAGTGGGATCGTTAATATCGAACGGACTTGCCTTCCCGCCCGGCAGTAGCAACCTCACTGCCATTGGCAACTCAATTAACACTATTCAATACACCCGCCAAGATGTTAAGACCTCCATTTCTCACAACGCAGGGTGTTCTCATCCGGCAACCCCCCCCCCTTTCCCGGTGCACACTTTTCCTATTGCCTTGTCCTAACTGCTTCAGATCTCCCCATATGCCTTCCCCACATAAGCAGCCACCCACCCCGGACACCGGCATCCTATGCTCTCGCTTCCACTAAGATCTCTGCTCAAAAAAATTAAAAATGATCCCTTATCCAGGACTGCTTTACCCACCCAGCCAATGCCACCCATTCCCATCTTTTGGCTTGGAGTCTGCCCTCAGGACTGGACCCCCTCACTAGCCTCCCCTTGACCCACACAGCTCCCCTTCCCACATTTTAAATGCATTTTATGCAGCTGATCCTTGTTGACACTTCGGCACACTCTCAGGTGTGCGTTAGGGGGAGGCGGAACATTTGCAGGGTCAACAATGTTTTGAAAGATAAATTTGAAGCTGGGAACGAGGCCAATTCGCATCACGTGGGGGGGGTGCCCGCCCTGGGCACCTGACGGGAGGTGGATGAGGGCAGCTACCAGCTAGGAGAAGGGGAGGAAGGAAGGAAAGGCGATCTCTATCCTTCCTCCCTATTTCTTTCTCTCTTCCCTTTTTCCTCTCTTCCTCTCCCTCCCCCCGCCCGGCTGCGGTCCCTACATCTCTCTTTCTCATTTCTCCTCTCCTTCATTCTTCCTGCGGGTTGCTAGGCAACCACCCCAGTATCTGTCATAATCCATTATGAAGCTGGGGGGGGGAGGGGGAGGGAGAGAAGGAGAGGGAGGTTGGCGGCGGTGGAAGAAGAGGAGGATGGAGCGTACAGCAGCTTCTCGCTTGAATATCTGCGGACACAGGCATGCATTAAACGCAGAGCAAAAGGGGAAGACGTGGCGAAGCAAAGGGGGTGTGAAAGAGAGAAGGGGGGGAGAAGGCGGGCAGACAATGGAGGAATGAAAGAGTATTCGGTATCCGACCTTCAGTTCTCCACCCCCCCCCCCAAAAAAAACCCAACTCCCACAGCCTTGCCACTTTGAACATTTGCAAGAATTGCTTTTTCTTCTCTCTCCAACTGTCAACCCTCCACATTTCAGCCCCTACTACTATTGCTGCTATTCCCCACCATCCACCATTCATGCCCTTCATTCAGTGCAAATCTGCAGCCTGGCACCTTCTGCGGGTTTGCCACCCTCTCCGGCGGCACGGGGTGCCCGCCATGGCCAACCTGCAGGGCCGTTACCAGCGGGGTTGGCGGGAGCAAAGCAGATGTATCTCTCGAGGCCTGGGGTGCCTTCTCCGTTCTGGAGGAGCTGCAGGCGCCACTGGCCATGGGAGTCGCGGTGCTGGGGAGACCGGAGGTGCTGGATCATGGCCAGGCGGTTCGGCGCGTCCGTGTTGCAAAGGAGGCAGCGGAACGGGGCAGGTTCGGGGCCTGGCGGCGCTGCCGATGTGGCCTCCATTTCCAGGAGGAACTAGCGGGAGAGAAGGAAAGAATTACAGATAGCAAGGACATAGGATCCGTTCAATGTTCCAGGTGGCTCCCTCTGAGAAATGGATCCCACCTGCCCCTTCTCGCTCCTACCCTTTTCCTTATGGCATGCCTCCATTCCTCTAAAGCCCCTCCCATTCCGGTGGCTCCACCCCCTTTCTGCTTGGCTCCACCCCCTTCCTGTTAGGAAGACCCTGAAAGGGACAGCTTAGCTCCTCCCCCACTTCAGCGGGAGTTGGAGGAAGGCCACTCCCTATGTCACCCACAAGCCCCGCCCACTCCCCTCAGACCCCGGCACCTTGTAGCCTTGCAGCGCCTCCTGGTGGCCAGCCCCCGCCACGTGCAGCCTCATTTTCTCCTTGCTGTTGGTCTCGTATTCGCAGAGATTGCAGTGCAGGTGGAGGGGCGGGCCGAGCGGAAGCTCCGCCCCCATGTGGGCCCCGAGGCTGCCGCCTTCGCGCAGGTGGGCCGCCAGCTGGTACTTGAGGGCGTGCTTGTCGGTCTTGAGGTGCAGCTGGAAGTTGGCCTTCAGCTGGGTGCCGTAGGCGCAGAGCCGGCAGCGGTGCAAGTCGCCCGACACCTCCTTCCACTCAGCTTCGGGCAGCGAGCGGGGGGCCGACGCATGCCTCAGGAGCGCTTCCAGGCTGTCCGTGTTGAAGGCTTGGCACACCAGGCACCCAAACAGCCTCTGGGGACCCCCCAGGTCTGGCGCAGAGTGGGGCGGCAGCGGGGAAGGTGGGGCAGGCTCTGGAGAGAGCGATGCAGGAGCTGTGGGGAGAAGGGCGGCAGAATGACTGCCTATGGACGGAGAGGGGACACACTTCAAAACATTATTATTATTATTATTATTATTATTATTAGTTTTTACACATAGGTAAAGGTAAAGGGACCCCTGACCATTAGGTCCAGTCGTGACCGACTCTGGGGTTGTGGCGCTCATCTCGCTTTATTGGCCGAGGGAGCCGGCGTACAGCTTCCGAGTCATGTGGCCAGCATGACTAAGCCGCTTCTGGCAAACCAGAACAGCGCACGGAAACGCCGTTTACCTTCCCGCCGGAGCGGTACCTATTGATCTACTTGCACTTTGACGTGCTTTCAAACTGCTAGGTGGGCAGGAGCTGCGACCGAGCAACAGGAGCTCACCCCGTCGCGGGATTCAAACCGCCAACCTTCTGATCAGCAAGCCCTAGGCCCTCTGGTTTAACCTACAGTGCCACCTGCATCTCTTATTATTAATTATTATTATTATTGATTAAATTCGCATGCCGCCCTCCATTTGTAGATCTCAAGGCAGTTCGCAACACGAAAATGCAATATGAAAAACACAAACTACATAATGGCAATATGCACAAAGCTGGGGAGGCAGCGAGTGAGAGGAGCAAAACAGAAAGGAGCTGAAAGAAAAACTGCACAGACCACAAAACAACAAAACGGGCGTAGAGACTGTGGTCACATTCACACAGCACATTTAAAGCTCTTTGATACCCCTTCAAACAGTCACAGCTGCCCCAACGTGCCCTTGGAGGTGTAGCTCTGCGGAAGGAATAAGGGGTCTCTTAACAGCTCTCAGAACCCTTAACAAACTACCAGGATTCTTTGTGGGAAGCCGTGACTGTTCACAGGGCTTTAAATGTATTGTGGGAATGTGGTCCATAAGGGAAGGGAGAGAACGAACTACACAAGAGGCCTGTTCATTATCAATTGAGGCTCCCACCCAGCCTTTAGATCCCATGTGGACAGAAGCAGCGGTGGCCATGATTGGGGAGGGGAAGCGACCATCGCTTACCTGAGCCCAAGGCAGCCATCTTCCTGCCAGCGGCAGCGTTGAGATGTGGGAAGCCTCCGTTGAGCAAGATCTGGCTTTGCTCCATGGGCTTGTCCCCCCGCAGGGCTGAGCTGCCCGCGGCGTGAGCATGGTGGGGGTGTGCATGGTGCGAGTGGCCGAGGGCCTGGGTGCCATAGAACTGGAAGAGCTCCGGCTGCCCCTTGCCCCCTGGCGCGGCTTGGGCCTGCCCCAGGAGCCCGGGCAGTGCCAGGGGCAGCCCCTGGTGGAGAAGGAGCATGTTCTGCATGTGCTTCTCGGAGGTCATGTGGATGCGCAAGTTGCGGGAGATGTTGGTTTCGTAGCTGCACACTTTGCACTGCCAGGAGGATTTGCCTTTCGACTCCTTCTCCTCGGGCGACGACGGGGTGGGCGCCACCGGGGCCGCCACCGAGGGGGCCCCGCCGCCTCCCCCCGTGGCCTGGTAGCCCTGCAGGTTGGCCAGGTGTTTGTCGGACTGCATGTGGATGCTGAGATTACCCTTGGTGGTGGTGGAGTAGTTGCAGGCCTCGCAGCGGTAGGGCTTGTAGCCACAGTTGTAACTCTCGCCCCGGGCCAGGCGAGGGTGCGGCCCGCCGGTGCTGCAGTAAGCGCAGTGGCTGTTGTTCTCGGGGTGCTTCTCCTTCATATGGACGTCTAAGGTCTGCTGGTACTTGTAATGCCAGTTGCACTTGGGGCATTTGAGGGTCTTGCAGGAGTTGCGCGAGTGGAGCAAGGACATGTGGCCGGACAAAGTCAACCCCGAGTAGGCCATGGCGGTGAAGTCTTCCCCAAAGGAAAGCGAGTGCCCTCCGTTGTGGCTGCTGCTGCTGCTACCGCTCAGCCCGTTGTTGACCTCAAACGTGGCGCTCACCATCTCGCTGGCCATCCCAACACTGACGGTTCCATGCGTCAAGTCGGCTGCGCCAGCGTCGTGGGTCAACCCAACCCGACCGGTGTCCGGGGTGGCGTTGGCTGGGCTGTTGTTGTTCACTTTGGTGCCCAGCCCGGAGCTGTTCGTCCCACCGGCTGACTCGGCGCGAGCGGTGTCTCTGGCCAGTTCTGCACTGGAGGCTTCGTTGGCCAACCCAACGGCTTCGTTGGCCAACTCTGCATTGGCATCTTCCTTGGGCAACCCTACGTCAACTGCAGCGTTGTTGCTGTTGGCCTTCTTCAGCGGCGTCTCTGAGAGGGGGGTGCTGGCACCCGTGGGTGGGCTTTGGCCATGTGAGCTTTGGTCTGGGAGAAGCTTCCCTTCCTCTTTCTGATTTTCGGCCGCCACTGCTGCTGCCTCCTCCTCCTCTTCCTCCTCCTTTTCTTCTTCTGGTTTCTCCTCCGCGCCTCTCTTTGCCCAGGGCTCGCCGCCGACCCTTAACTCTTTGGCATCTGGTGGCTCGCATGGTTTTCCTGGGCTCCCCTTCTTCTTCTTTTTCTTCTTCTCTTCCTCCTCCTCCTCCTCCTCCGTTACATTCACCCATCTGCTACACATTCGGACATTGAGGTCTGCCTCGGTGGTGGGCTTATTTGGTTCAAGGAAGCCAAGCGCGGTGCCTTGGAACACGGCAGAAGCCCCTCCAGACAGGGCCTGGCATTCGTCGGGGCTCAGCTGCGCCCCGTGGGCTACGCGGGCGTGAGCCGCCAAGGGGCGCCCCCGGCAGAAGGAGAGGCGGCAGATCAGGCAAAGCCAGATGGGTGGGGACGGCAGCTCCCCTTCTCGGCCAAGGTCGGCTTCCCCTTTGAGGTTCTCCTCATCCTCCGCCAGGGCGGCGGCAGGGGCATCTTTGGGTTTGGTGGGAGCGTTTTTGGCAGACATGGTTCGAGGGGGGGCCCTGGCCAGTCGGAAACTGTAGAAGGCGCCGTGAGGGGTCCACTCGCCTGGCGCTGAGGTATTCTGGGACATTTGGTCAGTAGACGTAAAGCCTTGGTTTGGGCCTCCACCGCGCTGGACGTGGAGGACGGACACCTGGGGAGATGCGGTGCTTAGGGAGCCCTTTGGTAAGAGAACGTGACCGCCGCTGAGGAGATAGGCCGAGCCCTCGGCGGAGAAGAAGAGCGGGGCCTTGTGCCCGCCGTCCTCTTCCCCCTCTCCGCCGCCTTCTGCTTCTTGCTTCTTCCCATCTTCTCCGGGTGGCGCTGCTTGCGGGGAAGGCAGTGGGTCTGGCGTCACGAGGCCGCAGTCGGCTTGGAGGAGAGGCCCGGGCAAGATGGCGGCCGGGAGCTTCGTAGAGCCGAGCGCCGCTTGGGAACCGGAGCAGGGCCTCATGGTGTCGTTGGGAGAGGGGGCATCAGAGGAGGAAGAGGAGGAAGGGTCCGAGAGGGGGGGTTCTTTGGTGGCTGGAGAGGCAGGAGAGTCCTGAGCGGGCCGAGGCGCGGCCCTGTCATCCTGCCCGTCGGCCGGGGGGGCAGCAGCGGAGCAGGAGGAGGAGGAGGAGGAGGAGGCAGAGTTAGAGGGGGCGTCCATGGCGGTGCGGGCGCGAGGGGTGCGGAGGGGTCATCTCAGCACGGGAGCCGAGACCCTGAAGGGGAAACAGAAAAAAGGCAGCCAGGTGTGAAATCTTGTTTCTCGTTCTGAATTCCCCCTGTGTTGGACTGTTTGGTGTGCAAAACAGCTGGAGGCCCCATTTATGCCACACGTTTAAACACAGTATCATAACCACACACAGCTTCTCTCAAAGAACCCTGGGAATTGTAGTTTAAGGGTGCCCCAAGAGCCACAGTTCCCAGAGTTCCTTGTGAAGAAGGATTGACAGTTGAACCGCTCTGAAAATTGTTGCTCTGGGAGGAGAATCGGAGTCTCCAAACAACTATCTGCACCCTTAACGGACTACAGCTCCCAGAATTCTTTGGGGGAAGCCATGGCTGCCTAAATGATACTGCTTTAAATACATGGTGTGGAAGGTTGCTTCATCTAAAGTGGCTTTAGCATAATTGAGTAGGAACATACGAAGCTTCCTTATACAGTCGTACCTTAGAAGTTGAATGGAATCCGTTCCAGAAGTCCGTTCGCCTTCCAAAACAATTGAAAACCAAAGTGTGGCTTTGGATTGGCTGCAGGAAGGTCCTGCAGCCAATCGGAAGCTGCGGAAGCCCCGTCGGATGTTTGGCTTCCAAAAGAACGTTCAAAAACCGGAACACTCACTTCCGGGTTTCAATTGTTTGGGAGCCGATTTATTCAGTAGTCAAGGCGTTCGAGATCCAAGGTACAACTGTACAGAGTCAGACCAGTGATCTGTTTAGCTCTGTGTTGTCTGCACTGGCCGGCAGTTGCTCTCCAGGATTTCAGGCAGGGTTCTCTCCTAGCTCTACGTGGATCTTTCTCCACGCCATCCAGATACTCTACCATGGAGATACATCCCTTTCCTAGACAGGCCTTGCTTGCACCCGCCACCAACCTCCTCCTCATCTCCATCCTATCCCCTTCTGGATGGGCAAAGTGATTGTGCAAACACCTGAAACAGCTTCCACCACTCTTGCCCCCAAATTATACTCTGGAGGAGCATTCTCATATCCTGCTCTCTCACTGATGACTGTAATATCATGGGATGTCTTGGGGTCCCTGCCAATCAAACTCTACGGGAGACCTCAGCTCGGCGGTGGAGCGCATGCTATGCTTGCAGAAGGTCCAGGTTCAATTCCAGGGCCCCTCAAGTTTGGAAGTACCAGCAGAGGACAAGAAATACTCCTTTTGTGGAGAGCCGTTGCAGGCCGGGGATAGGCTTATTGAGATATAAGGTAGTTCTTATACTCCTAGCTCAGGGATATAGTGCCTTCTTTTATGTGCAAAAGGTCCCAGCTTCGAGAATGGGAACTTATTCAAGCTGCATGTTGTCTAGCTATGCCCGTTCCCGTGTTAAATCAGCTCCCAATATGGGGAGAGGAGATCTGGTTATGGCAGGGTGGAGGTGGGTGGGTCAGGGACTCCTGGAAGGGCAATTGCAAAAACATGAGGACTCTGGGCAAACAGCCCGGCTACTGGGAAGGGGGGAAAGGCAAAAGGCTCCTCTTCTCGATCTGGGCTGGGGAAGGATTTGCAATGCAAATTAATAGCTTAGCATGCCAGCAGCTGATAAAAGTGGTGGAGGAGGCAAGGAAATACAGGAATCCTTCCATTCTGCAGCGTACAAGCACTAGGCAAATGCACCCATCCCCACATTCTCTGCTCAACCCCTCAGAGGTTCTCCTGGCAACTGCCCAGCCCCACTTGCAGTTTCCATTTCCTCCCACATTCAGACGGCCACCTCATCCTCCCACCTTCCTGGCACTCAATTCACCCCTTACGTAGTAGACATCGCTTGAAACTCCCGTTGTCCTAGGCGCATTTTGCGACGGGGAATCTCATTAGCTTCTGAGCTCTGGGCGCAGCGCTGCGCCTAAGATTTCAGATTAAAACTGCAGAGTGGAAGGAAAGGAGGAGGCTTTTTCTGCCTCCCCACTTCCAGCCACTCTCTGAAGACTGCAGAAGAGACCCTCTTAAGAATATTAGGGGGGTCAGTTTTGCCGTCCGCCCGCCACCCGGAAGAATATTAGGGGGGTAGGCAGGAGAAGGACGAGATGACACATATTTTAGTTGCAGTTCATTCATTTTCAGTGTTGTATTCTTGTTGTAAAAAAGCATGCCTAGACATCCCGTTGTTGCGCCCATAACCTAGTTTTAAGGTGCCATTTAGCTCCTCGCGTCCGTATCTCAGTTTCTAACACTGTATGCAGAGCATTGCATCTGAGCATCTGCAAGATGCCCGGTTCCTCACTGCTGAGAAGCCAAAGCTAATTCCCCAGACATCCAGGATTAGAGAGGGCGGGCTTTTAAGAAAAGCTTTAAGTTTGAAATTAAGGCCACGCGTACGCACACCTATCTACAGATCTCCCCAGGCCACACGGCGGCACGTGCCGGTGTGGGCCCACAGCCTGTTAGGAAGGGCAAACCGCAGCACTCGAACTCCACCCTCACCCCAAGTCCATCCGCAGGTCTACTCACTTAACACAAGTGTGTTTCCTGTACATTTTAAGCACCTTCCTCCATCACACAGCGCCAATATCCTCATTATCCTCATTTCAGTTTCTCCCCCAAAAAGCAATTCGACGTGACATTCTAATAGATCCCGGGCAGCAGTCAAAACCAGAGGCATAAAAACTTCTTCAGCAAAAAAGCCGAAACGAACAAACAAATACTGAATGCAGGGTCTTGGGAGAGAGATCCAGAAAGCTTCGGAGCCACCACCAAAAAGGCCCTATAAAACTCCTCATTTTTGTTTCCGTTTCCTTCAGTCACAACACATCAAGGCTACATATCACCCACTTGTCTACTTGTCAATCCACTTATCTCTTTCTCTCCACCCACCCACCCACTCCCCACCTTATTGAATAAAACAAGCTGGTCTTCCTTAAAAATTGTTAATAAACCGAAACGCAGATTACACAGAACGTTCTGGTTTGTACTGTTATTTCAGCAAATATCCCTTCCCAGGAAGGTTGTACTAGCCCAAATGTCTGCCACCTTTCCAAACTGATTCTGCAGCTCAGAGGGATGAGGGCAGAGGCTCTTCCAGGAGTTAGGACTGGCAGGTGTCAAAAGCCGACCCGTCCTTCACAGATCTGCCATTCCTTTGGCAGAGGCAGAGAACAGCAGCAGCAACCGCGATATCCTGCGGCGTTGCATTCCACAGATCGGCGGTGCTTTCTGCGTGAAAGCCATTTCCGTTTGCCGTGAACCTCAACCCTGCCAATTCCTGTGAACTTGACATACCTGTCCTGCCAACCCTTTGCCCCCAAAAAACCACATGACTCATCCATTTATCCAGCTCCAAATCCTCTCTTAAGCTAACGTTCTGCCACACCGCTAACGCAACCATGACAAGGCAGGAGTGTTTCCACGCAAGAGTTTCTCAGCTCCCCTGCCAATAGTGAATCCAAGCGAACCAAGATCAGAGGTGGGGGGACATGTGCGCCTCTGAGTTATGTTGCACACCCAACTTTAGCACGCCCCAGCCAGCATGACCAATGGTTAGGGATGATTTGAGTTCTGGCTCAACCTCTGAAGGGCCAGTGATGCTCTATCCCAGAACTGGCCTACTGGACGATCCCAACATTTGCCATGGTGGTTTTTGTTGTTGATGCTTTTAATTTTTTTTTATGTTTGCTATATACCCCCCCTGATGTTTGCTGAGAGGCTGGTATATGAATGCTTTTCTAAATAATAGTCGCTGTAAGTTTGTGGGGAGGGGGGATGTTTGCCCCTCAGGGAAATGAAACTTGGGGTATTCCCTCTTGAAAATCCCTAAACCCCCCCCCTCGTTTGACTTTTCACGGGGCGGCAGCCCCAGCCAAATTAAGTGTGGGCTGGCATGACCTTCCACCCCCGGAGGATGCTGGGAATTGAAGATAATTGGGGGGGGGGGCAAGGAGAGGAGATATTCCTTCGCCCCCGCCCCGCCACAAATAACACCCTCTGTATCAGTAGTGGGAGCCATGGCAACCAAACAGGCTTCAAGCCAGTTTCGACGGGGAGTGGAGACGGAGTTGGGGTGGCAAAGATACCAGCCGCACAACCCAACACACGCGCACCCCCAAAATCCCTTCACGTGGGAACACTCCTAGTCCAGCAAGCTCAATATTGTCCACTCTGGCTGGCAACAGCTTGGCAAGGTTTCGGGCCAGAGCCATGTTTTGCCCTACCTGAACCCGAGGCCCACATGTGCCCACATCTGCCTCCCCGGTTTCCACACAACCAGCTTCTCCTCCCTCCTGTCTGTCCTCCACACACAACCCCCCCCCCCTCGGTCGTCCGCCCACCTCAGCCCTTTAACATTATTATCTTTGCGTCCCAGGAGGAAAGACACCCTGTTAACTTTTTAATATTTTCTGTTCATTCCTCTGCTTGTAATGGAGGAAGGAAGAATTGGTGGCGAGGGAGGGGGGGTTAGAAAGAGAGGAAATGTGCTTTCTTGCGCCCTTCCTCTCTTCCCCCCCCATGCCTTTTCTCTTCCCCTCCCCCTTCAGAGGGTGGTTAGTCAATGCAAATTGTCTCATTAAGGAGAAAAGGAGGCGGGAGACATAATTAGGCGGCTGCTGCATATTTATTATGAGGGAGCCAGAGACACAAAGGCGTTTGGTGGGGAGGGGGGGTGAGTTGGTTGGGGATTGCATTGTGGGGGGGGGGGAGAACAGCGAGAGAGAGAAAAGGAGGGATGAAAGAGAGAGAGAGAGAGAGAGAGAGAGAGAGAGAGAACGGGAAGAAAGGAAGAAAAAAAAGGAGGAAGAAAAATGAGATATGAGATTGCAGGAGGCGTGATGTAGAGAATGGAATAGGAATGAGAAAGGGAGAGAGAGAATGGGAGTGAAAGGGGGGGTGAATTGGAGGGGGCAGAAAGGAGAAGGAAAATACATATAGCATAGAGAGATGCAGGCCCCAATCCTAAGAAGGAAAGTATTTCCTTGGGTCAGTGGGTTTTACATCTAGGTAACAGAGGCCACAGCCAAAGTGGGATTTGGGGGGTGGGGGAGAGGCAGATAGTGGAAGGATGTTGTGGGGGGGGAGAGAAATAAGGGGGGGCAACCCCAGCATGATGAAGTGGAGGGAATGCAAAGGACAAAGCGTGACAGATGAGGGAGGGAGAGGAGAGAAGAAGGCAGCAGAGAGAGAGAGAGAGAGAGAGAGAGAGAGAGAGAGAAATGGAGGAGATGAAAAGGGCGAGGGAGGGGATGGGGAAGGATTTGGCTTGGGGGGTGGGATAGAGAGAGAGAAAGTGCAGAGATGGGGAGGGAAAGAGGGATGGAAACCCAATGAGGAATAAATTCATGGAGGAGAAAGGGGGTATTGGGGGTGTGTGATGATGTTTGCATCCTCTTTGGATATATATTGAGAGAAGGCAAAGGCAGGCCATGGAAGAAAAGAAAGGGGGAAGAAGAGGAGGCGGAGGAGAGGTTGTTGTTGGGGGGGGGGTCCTCTCTCTCTCTCTCTCTCTCCCCATAGAGGAGGCGGGGGGGGTCCTGCAGGCGCAGAGGGGGGGAGGGGCTCCGCGCAGGGCGATTAACGGGGAGATTAATGTCTAGGGGTGACAGGGGAGGCAGCCAGAGTCAATAAAACGAGAAGCACAGTGACAGGCAGCGCTTTAAATTACCCTGCGCAGCGGGGAGGGGAGGCGCTGGCGGATCTCCTCTCCTCTCCCTCCCTCTCCCCCCCCAACCCACCCACCCAAGCTTGGGCTAATGCCCTTCAAGCCCCAATCTGTAAACCGTCCCCCCCCCAATAATTTTTCCCCTCAGCGCCTTCCTCTTATCAAATCTGCCTCGCCCCCCCCCCTTTCCTCTTCTCTTCTCCAGCTCCCCATCATCAAATATTTGCTAAACTGGTTGATGAGAGTCCTGTTAACATCCAGGAGACGAAAGGAAGAAAAGGAGGGGGGGCGGGTGAAGAGAAGGTTAAGGTTGGTTTTGACAACAGATTTCCAGCGTGGTCTGGAGGGGAGCTGCTTTTGTAAAATAAAAAGTGGGGGGGGGAGGCCTGATTTCCCCCCCCCCACTCTCTTTCCTCTAAAGGGCAAAAGGGGAGACAAGGGGGGTGAATATACAGACTAATGCGCCTCCTCTCCCTGCTTTTGTTTAATCCTGCAACACACTTAGGACTTCATTTGTATGTGATTTGCATACAATATTTAGCAAGAGGCATCCTGGGTTGTTTTGTGTGTGTGTTTTCTTTTTTGGCACTCTCCGATCTGGGAAAGGGGGGGGGACGGAGGAGGAGGGGGCAGCTGAAAGGCGCTCGCACACACACACACCCCTTCTAAATTGGTGTATGCAAATATATGCTTTTCTGCAAGGACTGGTGCATAAATTAATCCGAGAGTCAGGATGACAGAATTAGGTTAGCTGTCCCGTCAAAACCCCAACCTGCGCAAATGTGCATTAGACCTGGGGGCCAAATGGTGTGTCTCAAAAAGTTTCACAATGTGGGTTTCTTTCCATCCCAAAACCCAAATGAGATTCTTTCTGATTAGGGATCCGGTTGGGCGGAGGGAAGGGGGCGGGCAGAGAGAAAAGTCAAAAGTGTAAATACGATCAAAATGAGCACGGCTGCCTCAAGAATTCATCAATAAGATGTAAAGGTTTAGCGGTTGGCTTTTGGAGGTTGTAGGTTTGTTTGTTTTCAAATAAAAGTATTAAAGTTGAACTTCTGCCCCTTGAAAAATGTTCCGAGTTGTGGTTCTTTTTTTAAGTGGGTGCATTTGAACTGTGAGTTTTTGCTGAGTTTTTACATGTCTGTGAAATCTCATTTGAGTGCGAGAGGTGGGAAAATGCGCTTGTGAGCACATTCACGTAGTGTTGCAAAATATGAGGCAAGTGTCCTCTCTCTCCAAGGGCATCCGGGTCTTAAAAGACAATTGCACAACATCACAAGGAAATTATGGCAGTGGGGAGGCAGCGTGGGGCTGGGATCCCAGCATCTGCAGAAAGAGGGGAGAAAGAGAGACGTGGGGGAGGGCCTAATCTAGCTTCATGCTCTACCTATCCTGAAGCACTTCCTGGAGGAGAAGTTTTTAAAAATGCACATCTTCATGTTTTGTAAGCTCCTCCCGGGCAGGGACCCATCCCTTCCCTCTGCTTCTCTTCCCCTGCAAACGTGAACATCAGACCTGAGAAACTGTTTTTCGCCTGAGGGCCAAATTCCCTTCTGGGGACTACCTTCTCTGGGGGGCGAATGCCAGCGGTGGGCGGGGCCAGGGCAAAAGTAGGTGGAGCAACAAATGGAATACATTCTTTTCAGTTTGGAGGGCCACATTCGGGACCCAGGGGCAGAGGTTTCGCACCCCTCATGTGTCTCAGTGGCACCATGCAAGAAATAAATATCACTCGGAATAAAAGAGTTGCCTGCAAGCTTTTACGTGTCTGCTTTGGGAGGACTGAGCTATCCCAGCATCCCCCGGGGCAGTGGCCAGGTGTGGGCAGACTTCCCTTTCTGCTCCCTCCCCCAGAACACGTCCTCAAAACCGCATTATGCAGAAACCCCTTTAAAATAGCAGTGTAATCGGAGAGAGCTTTCCCCCTACACATTGCAGAGGCCTGCCCTGGGGCTCTGCAGGTGTGGACAGGCTAGAACCGGCGCACAGGTAAGACGAGGCAGGCCGCTAGGGCGGCATGATGTCAAGGGACTTCTTGCGCCAAGAGTCACGAGTGCGAGTCCACGTTCCCCACAGCTTCCAGCATGGATGGCCGGATCCCTGCAGAAGCAAGAGTCCCAGAGTGCTTTGCTGCATCCCAGAGGATTGTGGGACATGCAGGGACACCGCTTCCTCGCATCGTGAGCACCTGCCTGGAAATCAACACCTGACCTACAGCCCAGTGACAGCAGGTACCCGAGGCTAGATCTGTACAGGGTAGGCAAAATATCAGACTTCCACTACTGTTTAAAGCAAACCTTAATGTGGCGCTAAAAGGAACCTTTTCTGAGCTCCACATAAGTCCACACACATGTGCATATGTTTGCATAGCTTATTCCTGCCAGCAAAGCAAAGGGCCCAAGGGTGACGCTGGACACCCCACACTAGAAAGCCATTTCAGGCAGGCCTCCCCTTCTAACTTCCGATACAATCTTTAAAGAAGCTGGGTTTTCGATCAATAAGGGCTAGCAACTTGGCTTGCGATTTTTGAAAGAGAGTCACACATTGTGCTACAACTTATATATATGATGAACTAGCTGCAAGCAGTGGTATAGTGTGGGGGGTGCAGGGGGGGCCGGCCGCACCGGGCGCAACATCTGGGGGTTAGGGTTAGGGGGCGCAAATACACGGGTTAGGGGGCACAAATTACTTGCCTTGCCCCGGGTGCTGACAACCCACGCTATGCCACTGGCCGCAAGACTGTCTTGGTACAACGTTTGCCTCAACTGGGGGAATCAAGGTTGTGTTAAGCTGGGCACTGGAGAAGCTGTCAGGGACCTTGAGGCTTGTGGTTCGAGTCGAGATGTCCTACTAAGAATTGAGTGGCCCTGACGAGATTGTACAGCTGAGGGGAAAAGTGTGCGTTACCGGAATCGTATCCTAAGGGTGAGGGAAACTGTTCTGAAGGATGAGTGACTTGACTTGGGCCACAGAGCCATGGAAATTCAAGTCTCTACGCCCAGGGGACTACACTTCCTTCTCCCACCTACAGCTCATCTATGCTACTGCAACCGTGGGTGGAGTTGCAAATGTTTTTTTCACGGTGAAACAATCTCACAAGACAAACTCTGAGCATGTACATGGTGCACCGATGCGGCTCCCATGTGCACTAATGCAGCATACATGATCCAAGGCATGGCATACCCAACATTTGTTTTAAGCAGGCCAGATGTTTTTGGGACTACAACTCCCATCATCCCTGACCACTGGTCCTGTTAGCTGGGGATTATGGGAGATGTAGTCCCAAAACATCTGGAGGTCTGAGTTTGCCTATGCCTGGTTTAAAGCACACGACTTCTTGCAAAGAATCCTGGGAACTGTAGTTTTCCTCTCCCAGAACTACAATTCCCAGCACCCTGAACAAAGCACAGTTCCCAGGATTCTCTGAGGGAGAGAGAGATTGCAGAGATTACCGAAATCTAGATGCATGCCCACGTTGCGTCCTTGATTAACTCCTACTTTTGGTCACCTCTTCCACATCCTCCTCACAGGTGTCTAAAGGTGCCAAAGGCATCTTTACAAAGAATAATGTGTATTGTGTGCTTTTGAACTATCTGATTCTGTTGGCTCTTGAGGGCTAGTGACATGACCCCACTTTCTCCAGCTCCAGATTTCACCCAGCAGGCAACGGCCTGGGCAATTGGCTCTACCACCAGATCTTTAATGGCAGAACCGAGCTCTGCCTGTTCCTTCCATTTAGCCGGAGGCTCGATGCGCTGCCATTTTGTGGGGTGAGGCGCATGCTGGCTGCGCACAAACCTAGCGCAGCTATTTGGTTCTACTTTCCATGTGCCCCTGTACTGGCGCTCGAGGTGTCATTCCCTGGAACCAAACGGCCATGTAACCTGAGTGGCCAGGTAACTGGGGATTCCCAGGCATGACAGCACCAACCTTCTCGCGTTGTTTGACCCCAGATTCTGGTAATTCCTAGGTAAAGGGTAAAGGGACCCCTGACCATTAGGTCCAGTCATGGACAACTCTGGGGTTGTGGTGCTCATCTCGCTTTATTGACCGAGGGATCTGGCGTACAGCTTCCGGGTCATGTGGCCAGCATGAATAAGCCGCTTCTGGCGAACCAGAGCAGCGCACGGAAACGCCGTTTACCTTCCCACCGGAGCGGTACCTATTTATCTACTTGCACTTCATGCTTTCGAACTGCTAGATCGGCAGAAGCTGGGACCAAGCAACGGGAGCTCACCCCGTCACGGGGATTCGAACCACTAACCTTCTGATCAGCAAGCCCTAGGCTCTGTGGTTTAACCCACAGCGCCACCCGCATCCCAATTCCTAGGTAGGCTGCCTCTATATATGGAGGTTCAATTCAGCTGGGACGGCAAGAAGAAACCGCACACCCTCTCCCCTGCGAATTAGTCTAATCCCCTTTTCAAGGAATCAGAGCCTGCGACCATGCGCTGCACCGCAAGCAACGAGCTTCCGTAAGTTAATTATGCACTGTGTGACAGAGTCGGCCTCGCTGGTAGTTTGTGAGGTGTCTGCATGGAATTGATTTATTGACTAGTGTGGGATTTTAACCGTTCCTGGGGCTTCATCCGAGTCCGCCTCGGAACAAATCCTTCAATGGAGCATGTAATGATTCCTTTATTTTTTACAAGAGAGAGAGAGCGCCTCTGGCCACATGCAGAGTGCCTCTTTTTGTTTATTAGCTTGCCGAAATGTAGGCCAAACCCTCTGGGAAATCTTCCGGGGCGAGAGATCAGGGAAGACCAGGGTGTGGAGAAGCAACACTCTGCCTTCAACCTTGAGCCAGCCCACAAGCCTTTTAGGAACTGAGATGGGGCTTTGAGAAGCTTTGGAGAGCCAAGGCAGTGGAGGGTCCGAGGGGGGAGCGAGAGGCCAGGATCCAGGCCTCAAGCCCTGCCCAGAGACCTCCAGAAAGTCTGTGCTCCTCAAATGAAAAGCAAGAATGCGAGGGGCCCGCCTCGCAGGCTTGTTGTTTTTCCCCCAAGTCCATTGTAAACGCAAAACAGAAGTCCGCTATCATTTACAAATGAGCAACACACTTTGAACTCTGACACATCTAGCGTTAGAAGCAAACCGTTTCTGACACAGGCCAGCTTTTGCACAACCCGTTCACTGTTTTCTTGAGACTCGCATGTTTGGTGCTGCTTCACACACTTTGCCAGACCAAAGTGTCTCTTGGCTGCGTTTTCAATTTTTTTGCGGGCTGGGAGGAAGGGAATGGTTTTTTCCTCGGGTTGTGGCTTTGAAAGGACTTGGCAGCGCGAGCCGGACAGCTTTATTTTGTTTTATCTTTTTTTAATTTTGCGGTGTGTGTCGCCTGCCATTCCCCGGCAGTCGTGGTCACCTCTAACCTCGCCCTGGCATGGCACTGTGGAACGTATGCAAACTGTGCTCTTGCAAATGAAAGGAAGAAATAAAACTCAGAACGGCTGCGTGGGCAGGTGATGATCCTGAAGGAGTCATGTTTCAAACACAAAACCTGAGACTCGAAAGTGGGAGGAGGGATCTACAGGGCATGAAGATGCAGGACCCCTGCCCAGTGGGGCTTGGTGTGTATTAATATAATACACACACAAACACACACACCTCAACACAGATTTCTTTCCCAAAGCACAACCCCACTGAGTCCTGTCTATCTGTCCAACATGCCAGTATCACAGCTGAAATCCCTGGAATGACTTTCAGAAATCAGGGAGCATTCAAAAAACATAGCCCGAGGTGGTGGTGGGGAGGCATGAATCGAGAGCGGAAATGAAATTTCACACCGTTTAGAAAACTTGGCCAACGTTTCAAAACCCTTTTTGGATTCCAAACATGTGCAAATGTCACTTACAAAATTCAACTCTGAAAAATACTTGTCAATAAAAGCGGCAAGATCCACATAATCTCAACAAAACCAATACACACAAACACACACATATATATTTACACATCTTGCTCCCGTCCCGAGACTTAACTAGAATTTAAAATTTGCCATTCAAATCAAGAGACTTGGTTTTAAAATCACACTGGAACACAAAAGACGCACCGCAAATTAATTTCTGGTGAACTTGGACCTTGGGGAACCTAAGAAGCAGTCTCTCAACTCATGTTACTCTGAGCAAGTCACCCCCTCTCTCAAGCCTCAGTCTCCCCATCTACAAAATGGGAATAGCAGCGACCCATCACACAGGGATGTCATAAGGGCAAACAGGACTGACGAACCATAAAGCGCTTTTGTGCATTTTTTAAAAAGCGCTCAACAAAACAGCCACGAAAACATAGGATGCACACCCACGAGGACAACCCTGACATATGTCTTGCGAAGAAGTAAGTCCTACTGAATTGAAGGGTGCTTATTCCCAGGTATGTGGGGGCTAGGACTGCAACCTTCATGCCACCAAACGCCAGGACCAGCATATATGGAACACTGCTGCTGAAAGCAAAGACCAGGGTGCCTCTGAACATGGGCAAAGTGCATTTTGCTCGCCACTGAGTGCCCCCCTATTTATGGGATGGAGAGGGGGAGGGAACCAGATCAGAGGGCACAGCATTAAGTCTTGAACTCAAATGCACATATACAGAACAGAAACACACCAAATATATGTTGGAACTGGTAGGTGGGGCAGACGGGTGCAGAGAAATGTTTTGGTTCCTTCCAGACATTTTAATCCACCAGAACCCCTTTAGAGAAATCACCTATTCTTGCTCTTTGTCAATCCCGCTCCCCCACTTCTGGAGAACCCAGGAGTTCTGGTCCAGCAATTGGCAGCCCAACCCTGCTTTTAACTTTCTGTTCCAGTTTCAAATGCCCATCCCATAAAAGACCAAATTCAGTGACAGTTGCGGGAGAGAGAGAGATACGGGCAAGCGAGGTAGCACTAAGCGCCACAGAGCGAGCGAAGGCAGAAGGCGAGGGAGGCAGGGAAGGAAGAAAGATTGTAAAATCAATTAAATGAGTTGCTAACGGAGCGTCGTGTCGACAATCTGTCGCTGACTGGAAAATATGAGCTGCCCAAATACACTCCCGGCTTGCACACCTCTGCCAGGCGGCCTTGGCGGGTCCTTCCATCACTCCTGTCAGAGGTCTGAGCCGGGGACACGGGGAGAAGGGTCGGATCCGAAGCGAGGGGTCAGAAGGCCAAGCCAGGGGGAGAAGGAGGAGAGAGGGGGGGATTACGGGGTGGGTGGGGGTCGCTGTGCACCCAAGGGTGTTTTATGGCGCTGGATGGGACAGGTGGAAGGAGCCGGGAGATGGCAGAGAAAGGAGGGTGGGAGAAGGGAAGGGGATGGAGGGAGGCTGGCGAAGGAGGGAAGGAGGGAGAGGAAGACAATAATTGGAGAAAGGGATGTGTGATGAATGAAAGGCTCAGGGGAGGGAGGGGAGATGCAATCGCCTCCTTTGAGAGGGAGAGGAAAAGGGTAGGAGGGGAAGAAAGAGTGTGGCAAGGAAGAAGGGAAGAGAGAGACAGAGAGAGAGAGAGAGAGAGGGAAAGGTGGTCTGGAGGAAAAGGAAGGTGGGTGGGGGAATGGAAAGAAGTGCTGGCCGGGGGGGGGGGTCCCAAAAGAGGACTCTTAACAACTCCCCCGCCCTGAGATGGTGGCGATTTGGGGACGCTGGTGGGAGACCCAACACACACCCCTGCTTTTTTTTGGCGGGGGGGGGGGAGAAAATACACCGTCCCTTTCTTCCCACCCCCACTCCAAAAAACCACTTCTTCCTCACTGCCCCCCTCCAAAACCGCTTCAGTTTTGGGGAGGGAGCCCTCCTCTCTCCATCCTTTATTAGGGAGGAGGCAGGATTAAGACTCTGAACAAGAAGGGGACGCGGGAGCGCGCCCAGCCTCCTCCTCTCTCCCCCCCCCCGCCTATTCTGCTGTCACATTCAGAAGCGGCCCCCCTCGCCTCTCCGCTTTGCCCGGCTTGTCATTCCTCCACGAGGCTCCCTCTCCATCCCGGGAACCCCCGGCGCCCAACTCTCCTCCCCAGCCCGGCTCCCCTTCCTGCTTCGCCCGCCCGGCTCTCCCTTCCGCCGCCTCCGCCCGCACATTGTTCCGCCGTCCGTCCCCCCCTGCTCGCCATCCATCCTCCCTCCTGCCCGCCTCGCCCTGCGCCTCCGCCGCCGCCTTCCGCGCTCCCCTGCCCGGCCCTGCGCCCTTCCTTCCTTCCTTCCTCCCTTCCCTCCTTCCTCCGGCCGGCCAGCCCGGCGCGCTCCAGCCCGGCAGCCCCTCTCCATCCCCGCCTCCGGGCGGCTGCCTCTGCCTCTGCTGCTGCCCCCTTTGGCGCTCCGGCGCGCCGCGCTGCTTGCTCCTTTCCTTCTCCTCCCTCTTCCTCCTCCTGCCGCCGCTGCTCCTCTTCTCCTCCTCCTCCTCCTCCTTCTCCTTCTCCCCTTCCCCGATCCTCCTCCCGCCTTCTCGGCTCGCCTCTCTCCCCGCTTACGCGCTCGCTGGCTCGGAGCGAGGGATAGGAAATCGATGCCACTTACACCTCCGCGGGAAGAGAGAGGGGGACCAGCAGGCGCCGCTGACGCTCTCGGCCGCCGGGCGGGGTGGGGTGGCGGGCGGGCAGGCGGGGAGGGGGCGGCCCGGCTGGATCGGGGAAGGGGCGCGCAGGCGAGGCAGGGCTCTCCCTCGGCGCAGTTGTCAGCGCGGCTCCGTCTGGCTGCTGCCTGGCCGGCCGGCTTGCCTGGCTGCTGGCTGGCTCTCTCTCTCTCCTCCTCGGCGCCTCTCTCCTCCTCGCTCCGGCTCAGGCAGGCAAAAATCGATGGGGTTCGCCGCGCCGGGGCTTCCCCATTGATTTACACTCGTCCGCCTCCCCGCCTGCCTCGTTCCCTCGCTCCGCGGACCTGGCGGCTGCCTTCCAACACAATGGAATAATCAATTCAGCCCCGCGCTCGCCCCCCGCCTCCCCGCAGCCACACACACACACACAGCTACACGCAGGCACACACACACACATACATACACACAGCCACGCACCGGAGGGAGGAGCCAGCCGGCAGGTGCAGCCGAGCATCATGGGAAATGTAGTCCCTCCCCCGCCTCCGGAGCCGGCAAGGTCAAGGCTCCAGCAGCAGCCGCCGGCGTCAGCATCGTCCTCTCGCTGGCTGCTCGGATTTGCCTTTGTGCCTTTCCAAAGCAAGGCTGCTTCTTCGCGGCTTTGTTGCGCTCCGCACAACAACCCTGCGAGGTAGGTCAGGCAGGCAGGTGTAGGGCAGAGTGAGAAGGGAAGAGGTCAGATCAGGCCGCAAGGACCCAGCCTAGTGCAGCAAATGAGATCTGGACACAAGGGCTCTTTCCCCTTCAGAGGTTTCCAAGGACTGGTATTGCTGCCAGAGCACAGCCTTTGTGGCTAGTAGCCATCGACTGCCCTCTCCTCCTCCATGAATTTGTCCAAGCCTCTTTTAAAGCCATTCAAGTCAGTGGCCTCCTGTGGCAGGGAGTTCCACCGGCTAACCATCTGCTGTGTGAAGAAGGAGTTCGTTTTACCTGTCCCGAATCTTCGGCTTCCTGGCATGACCACGACATCTAGTGAGAAAGGGAGAGAAACCTTTCTCCATGCAAAGCATAATTTTATAAACTTCTATCACGTCGCCCCTGACATGCCTTTTTCTGCAAACTCCAAAATCGCAAGCGCTGCAACCTTTCTTCACAGGGGGGTCGCGCCAACCCCCCTTGATCAGAGCGCTGTGGCGCTCGGTTTCCTACTTCCAGGCTTCATCGGGTTGCAAGAAGAGGAAACCTTATCAGGAAGAGGCTTTGCTGTGGTCCAAGTCTCCTGCTGTCCTGATGTCTTATACCAGGCACAATGAGTCATCCACTTCGCCTAGTGTCTCTGGGACCAAGAAGAGCTTTCAGCATCACCCGATCCTTTTGGCTGGTAATGAAGGAACAGAATCTCGGACGTCACATCGTGAATAATAAGTGGTTCATCACTGAGCTACGGCCCACCCCACCATCATTATTATAGATGAGATACACCCCAATAAATAATTGCATTTATTTCTCAGCAAGGCGATTGCTTTACAGCATCTCTGCAAGGCCGGTCAATAATCTTCTCACTCTGCAAAGGGCAATGATTTTGCATGGCCTGCCCAGCCCCAGGGTGGTCTCTTCCCTTGGGGGTCTTCTGTCCACCCATAGCGCTGAGCCCGGGATTCCCGCCCTCTTCAGGGGTCTCCAGGGCAAAAGAGGAGAGGGATTTCTCCACTTTAAACTGTGCGTAGAAGAATGCCAAGAGCCATAGTGTCATCTACCCAAACTCCCCCCCCCACACACAAGGATTTGAGAGCCCAGACCTCTTTTGCGTCCAGCCAGGTCCTGTGATCCAGTGACAGACATTGCTGGTAGGGCAGAAGGCAGGGAGGCCAACATTAGGTGGCGCCAGAGAGCCAACAAATTAGTTTTGCGGTGTACAAGGACAAAGGTGATAGCCAGAGCCACCTGCCTTCGTAGGAAGGCAGGGAGATGGAGGCTGCCTTCAGTGAGGGTGGGGGGGACAATGACTGCCCCCCATTCATCTTACTGGACTG
Organism: Podarcis liolepis; assembly: GCF_965112155.1. Taxonomy (NCBI): domain Eukaryota; kingdom Metazoa; phylum Chordata; class Lepidosauria; order Squamata; family Lacertidae; genus Podarcis; species Podarcis liolepis. The sequence continues at coordinate 6,717,044 of NC_139573.1, read as the reverse complement.
GCTTTGCTGCTGAGCTCCGTTTAACCCCAGGGTGGCTGCATCCCTGACCATTGGTCATGCTGGCTGGGACTGACGGGTTCTGGAGTCTGAGAACATCTGAAAGGCCAAAGTGCCCCCCCCCCCCCGCAATTTCTATCTAGAGCTGTCAGGCTTCTGGTTGTACATCTGGGTTTAGAAATTCTTAGCTTTCCTAGCAAGTTTATGGCATGGGAAATTCGGATCAGGGAATATCTAGGCTCTTAGACAAGGGTCAGCAAACCTTTTCAGCAGGGGGCCGGTCCACTGTCCCTCAGACCTTGTGGGGGGCCGGACTATATTTTGGAGGGGGGCGGAGAACCAATTCCTATGCCCCATAAATAACCCAGAGATGTATTTTAAATAAAAGCACACATTCTACTTGTGTAAAAACACCAGGCAGGCCCCACAAAGAACCCAGAGATGCATTTTAAATAAAAGGGCACATTCTACTCATGTAAAAACAAACTGATTCCAGGACCGTCCGTGGGCCGGATTTAGAAGGCGATTGGGCCGGATCCGGCCCCCAGGCCTTAGTCTGCCTACCCATGCTCTTAGGAGATTCCCAACTCAGAGCACTCTTGTGTGATCTTCCCAACTCAAGAAAGCATTAGAAGTTGGTGTCGTATAAGCGCAGCGCTTTGTTCCTGCCATCCATCATTATTTAAGGCTGCAACCCAATTAGAGGCATTTTTAATTGCTTAATCATATGAGCTGGAGCCGATTAATCAAATAAGTTATCGATTAAATTAGCATACATTTGCATCTGGGCGTTTCTGAAAACCCTGAACTTGATTTTCTGTGTTTTCATCATCTTTACAACAAGAGGGGTCATCCCAACTGAAGAGAAAACACAGAACGCCTCCTTTAAGGTAATCTCCAAAAGAATAGCTGGTTAAAGTCACACCCACCTCATATCTTTAGTGTACATTCCCACCCCAAAGAATTCTGGGAACTGTAGTTCACCCCTCCCAGAGCTATGGTTCCCAGCACCCTTAACAAACCACAATTCCTAGGATTCTTCGGTTGGGGGAGGCAGCCATGTGCCTTAACTGGACTGCTGTGTTCAAGAAAGAGTCTTCTCACAGCTTAGAAGCTAAGAAATTCATTTTTTAAAAAAATTATTAGTATTCTGAACTAGACTTGTTGGTCGCTTACAACACATTGTTGACTTACAACCCTTTTAAAAACATTATGCCATTTTTTTTTTTTAAAAAAGAATTATACAAATCTTGCAAATTTCATAAAGATTGCAACATGCAAAAATTGGCTGGCTCTGGTTTGTTCCCAGGTGAAAAATTTACTTGAAATAAACAGACAGTGATCAGGCTAATAGCAAAAGCCCTTTAATAAATGAGATATTATAGTGACCGCTAGCTGGACCAATCTTACAGGAAAAAGAAAGGTAGGTCGATGTCACAGGTTCTGGTTTTAATACTTTTCACAGCCAGGGAGTCACTCCTGACTCTTAATTACGCGTAAAAGTCTTAAAACAATTAATTGCCTCTACTTACAAAGGAACATACCTAAGGACATTCTCGAATTAATTCAAAAACAGGTCTGGCCATCTAGTCTGGAAAGGCAGTCTTGGGAGACACTTTTATTTACAAAAGGAATGTTTGAACGGCATTTGAATTTCCTTGTATTTTGAAAGGGTGGGAAATACAGGCTTTCCTGGGCCTGTTCGGTTCCATCTCCTGTCAATTTCACATAATCCTTCCTGCTCGTTATGGGATGTCAGCGCTTGATATGATTTCAACATAATCCACCTTGCTAGTCTACTTTTGCCAAAGAAGCCATTGAACTGCACATGAGTTTCCTGGAAAACCTAAAGGAGGACAAAATCTGGTTTTTATTATTTAGTTTTTTGAAAATTGTATTGTGTTATTAAAAACCTTAACAAAATTGGGGAGGGGGGATAAATAAAACCTAAAGGCCAGAGCCATGGGATGACCTTGGGCCGTTCTTCTGAATGATGTTATGATCTTTTCCTGCCATTGTGAAATTTTAGCACCCCATTCTATCTCTGCTGTTTCCCCAACAGAAGTTGGGGTCCCTGGCAGATCTCCCAGGCAGCTTAGCTTCTGCAAAGCTATTCTGTCTATTTGACTAGTTTCAATGAAGTGAAGAGGAAATAAAACCATCCATATTGTGTAGCGATTCTTTGGCTACTTCTGTCTGTGTGGCACACCTGCCTGCCTGGGATTCCTTGGGATATTTGGGGAAAATGGGGTTTGGGTGAGGAAGGCTTTTTACGACGCGCAGACATGCTCTTTATAGGAAAGGTGTACAAATGCTGGGAAATATTTCAGTGCAGGTAGATGTGCTTCTCAGTTTCCGGTCCAAGGTGTCAGGATTCATCTCCTGAAGTTTACCTCCTAATCAGCACTACCTGCTTCCATGTCAACTCCTTCTTGTCAGGAGAAAATACAAATATTTTTTTAATAAAAAGCCCATCACCCCGATGAGACACGAATCTGCAGTTGGCAACACCTTTTTTTCCTAGCCGAGCAAATATTGTTCAATCCATTCATCTAACGGAGCAATTAAAAAAAACCAAAACCCACCGAAACTTGGCTTTTTTTGAATTAATTATTATTAGTCACTTTGAAGAGTTCCGTTTCAGAGTGGGCAGGACGCAATATATAGTAGAAATTAAAGGGAGAGAAACGAAGAAGAAAAAAAGGAATTTCTCCCAGGGCTGCAGACAGAACCCAGCGTTGCCTCTCTTCCCCATCATCCTTCCTGGGGAACCCAGGCGTCCCGGGCCCTGCCTGGAAGGGGTTAAGCGCGCGCCCCCTCCCTCTTTGGCAATGCACTCCCCCCCCCCCCGCTGTTCTTAATTGCAGCTTTCCTGTTGCCGTGGCAACCGTGATCGAGGGAGCGAGACAGGCGCAGGGGGAGAGGAATAAAAAAAACAGAGCGCGGAGAGAGAGAAAGGGAAAAAGCGAAGGAAGGAGGGAGCAGCCGAGCGGCGAAAGCACCTGCTCGCCGGCCTGGAGGAAGGGGCGGGGAAACTACAACTCCCAGGCGCCTTTGCGCCACCCACCAGCAGCCGGCTTCGGCATCCTTGCCACTCTTCCTCTTCCTCCATTTGTGATTTACTTTTATTTTATTATTATTATTTTGCATGCTTTAAACTAAAAATTTAAATTAAAAAAATATGCATCGCTTGGTCTCCCTTTAAAGTTTGCAAAGTGCATTGATTCGTTTCTTTGCGTTATTTTTGCAGCGCATTCTTCTCGCTTTCTGGGCTATCCTCTCTGCCGGGCGTCGACATGGCGTCGGGCTCCGATGGCGGCGACGAGGCGGCGGAGTCTCCGGACTCCCCGGCCGATAAAGGTCAGTCGAAGGCGCCGAGGGGAAACCCCCGCCGCCAGGGGGCGCTGCTGCTGCGCGACCTGCAGTCGGCTGGCAGTGGAGGGCGTCGGTAGGGGGCGGTGTGGGGCAAAGGCAGAGGCCATTGGGGAGGGAGAATGCGGGGCGCAAAGTGGGTATTGTTTTTTTGGGGGGATAATCTGACAGCCACCCCACGCGGGGCCAGATTAAGGCATGCTGCAGGACCAATGCCATAGAAGCTAAACAAACTACAGTGGTACCTCAGGTTAAGTACTTAATTCATTCAGGAGGTTCGTACTTAACCTGAAACTGTTCGTAACCTGAAGCACCACTTTAGCTAATGGGGCCTCCCGCTGCCGTCACACGATTTCTGTTCTCATCCTGAAGCAAAGTTCTTAACCTGAGGTACTATTTATGGGTTAGCGGAGTCTGTAACCTGAAGCGTCTGTAACCTGAAGCGTATGTAACCCGAGGTACCACTGTATATATTAGGGCCCCACTCTCTTGAGGAACCTTGAAAATTTTAAAGGAAAAAACAAGTGGATGTACATTTCCAAAATATAAGTTAAAAAACAAATAAAATAAAACCTACATACAGCAACAGTGTTTTGTGGCTTTAGATACCTATGAGGTCCATAAATTACCATATAGCATATATTCAACACAAAAAACAGTGACAATTTGTTGCTGACAAAGCGCAGCTGGACATATAAAGGGCTCCATTACCTTCAGTAGCTGAGGGCCTCATCAAACCTAAATTCGGCCCTGTGCAGGACCCTAATTTGTGTCACATTCATTAGGACCCCATAGTTATGGCTCTGTGCAATTGTTGAGAAATAGATTTAAAAAAAAAAAAGAGCCCCCAGAGCATTGCCAGGAAAAAGTGCATAGAATGTAAAGAGTCCTACTCGAGGCTCCTTGGGGAGACAAAGAAGCATAGGGATTACCTTGTTGTAACCCGCCCTGGGAACTTCAGGTGAAAGGCAGGCAATAAATTGAACAAAATATAGCATTAAAAGATGCTTAAAACTAATTATGGTCCTGGCACAAGAATGGGGAGGAGGAGATCCTAAAATTTCTGTTCTGTGTCAAAGGCCAGGGTAAAGAGCAGTCGGCTAATTTCTACTTGATGGGGTTATAAATGTAATAATGCAGATTTTGACCAGCCCACCGTTGTTTAGAAAATTAATGAATTAAAAATCAAGGCTTAGGGTGGCCATTAAGTGGATGGCTGTCCGAGTGCCTTTGCTTGGCAAGCGATGACTTCCCCCTCTTCCCCAAAACCTCCGGGGTGAAAAAAAAAATTCAAGTCAAGGGAGTAGGTAAGACTTGAGCCTGGGGTTTATTTTCTGTCTCCTACTTTAGTAAAGCATTTCAAAAATTAAGCGTTCCGATCAGGATGGGGCCGATGCAGAATTGTGTCAGGGAATGTGTGGGGTGGGGAAATCAGATTTTTATATTTATGTACATATATATATAGGCTGCATCAGAATTAATTCGCTCCTGCTCCCTTGTACAGATTCCGCCTCAGGCTCCATTGAGGTGGAGCAGAAGTTCATTTTCGGGCCTGATGCCGTGCAGAAGCTGGAGGCGCTGGGGGCGCTGCCGGAAGCCAGCGTCTCCTTCCGCGACCGGTACTACGATGTTCCCGATTGGCGCCTCACGCTAGCAGATCATTGGCTCCGGCAGCGCGAAGGGGCTGGCTGGGAGCTGAAATCCCCCCTGCGGCCACTAGAGGGCGCCACCACTAGCCGGGGGCAGCAGAACCTTCCGGAACCGCGAGCCTGGAGCCACGAGCCGCAGCACCCGCCTCAGCCACTAGGGGGAGCTGGCAGGACACACCTGGCTACGCAATACCAGGAAGTGACCTGCCCCCGAGACATCGTGGCCCACGTCTGTGGCCTGCTGGGCGTGGACCCGGCCGCGGGTTGGCAGAGCGACGTGTCCAGAGCCGTGGAGGAGCTGGGCCTGCAGGAGTTTGCCAGCTTCGTCACCCGGCGGTGCAAATACCGCCTGGCCAGCCTCCGCCTGACGGTGGATCTCGACGAGATGGACTTTGGCTATGCCGTGGGAGAGGTGGAGGCAATGGTTTTGCGGGAGCAGGAAGTTCCAGAGGCTCTGGAGAGGATACAGGAGCTGGGAAGTCGGCTGGGTGAGGAGTTTGGCTATTTTGACCCAGGAAGTGCCCTCTTAAGCCCAGGAAGTGCCCTCTAGCCCAGCTTCCTGTTCTCAGTGGCCCATCAAATGCCACCCATTGGTGCCCACAGATAGGGCAACATCAGTGCCCTTCCCACTCACAACTCCCAGCAGAGCCATTGTGGCTCCACGAATTTGTCCGATCCTCTTCCAAAAGCACCTAAAGGTCTCGCAAATACTGTATTTTTCGCTCTATAAGACTCACCTTTTCCCTCTGAAAAGGCAAGGGGAAGTGTGTGTGCGTCTTATGGAGCGAATGCAGGCTGCGCAGCTACCCCAGAAGCCAGAACAGCAAGAGGGATTGCTGCTTTCGCTGCACAGCGATCCCTCTTGCTGTTTCTTGTTTTCCTCCTCCAAAAACTAAGTGCGTCTTGTGGTCTGGTGCGTCTTATACAGTGAAAAATACATCTCAGCTATCTGCCAATCTCCCATTCCCACCACCCTTCTGAGTAATACCCCTCCCCACCTTCTCACTATATAGAAGGGTCTGGCAACTTCTGTTTCAGTGTATCTGAAGAAGTGTGCATGCACATGAAAGCTCATACCAAGAACTAACTTAGTTGGTCTTTAAGGTGCTACTGGAAGGAATTTTTTTATAGTGAAAAATACGGTAGTTTAGTGGCAGATTCAGAAATGCAGGGTCCCCTCTGTGAAAGTCACAGCTTCTAAGATCATACCATAATCTTGTAATTATAATCGGGGGGTGCATCGCAACAGTGGGTGCAGATCTCCGCATGTTGCCTTCTAAGCTAGGTCTACTGTTTTCTGGGCCCAGGCGGACCATTTGGAGTGCTCCAGAACTTTCTTCCAGGGTGGCTCGAGTGGCGTTTTTCATGAGGTTCCCTTGTACGTAACAGATTCAGCCTGAATAGCTCGTTCTGTTGGAGCGTGGTGTTGAGAACGCCAAGGTTTCAGGTTCAATCCCCGTATGGGACAGCTGCAAATTCGGGTTGGACTAGATGATCCTTAGGGTCTCTTCCGAGTCTGTGATTCTATAAACTTGCACACAGGATACAGAACAGCTCCTTGTGCGCCTTCTGCAGAGTGACCCTAGGCGCCTATCCTCGGGGGCTAAAAAACTCTGTTTTCATGCTTCTTGCGTGGCTGTAGGACACTGGAGATGGGGCTCCTCACTTTGGGGGGGGGCTGATTAACAAGTCTTCCTCTTCTTAAGCACCCCTCAAAATATTATTTTTAAAGTACAAAATACAAACGAGAACTGCTTGACGCTTAGTTCCGGGTCTCACCCTGTTGCCAAACTAACGTTCTCCTCTCTTTCTGGTCTCCCCGGCAGGCCTGGATATGAAATCACTGATTCCTGGCAAGATGTCTGTCTACCTGTGTAAGTTCCGACCTGCACACTATGAGGCCCTCGTGAGAGCTGGGTCGCTGAGGAAAGTGAGAGCTGCAGCGGATGAGGAGGGGAACTGACTGGGGCTGGAAAAACGGGGCTGGGGGCTACGCTTCGGGCAAGAGAGAAAGTCCGCTACCTGAACCGAGAGGACAATTCGGACCACGTTCCTCCCACCCACCCCTCCTTTCTTCCCCCTCTGCCAAACCGTCCAACTCCATTCAACATCTGGAATGGCTTTCGACACCCCGCGGCAGTCGGGAGCCTTGCGTGACATCACAGCAGGTCAGCCAATAGCAGCCGGGCCTGGGCAGAGAGGCTCCCTGCTGCGAAACAGCCAGGCGTTTGCTCTGTTACACAAGAACATAGAATGCATTGAGAATATATTTATTCATGCTGAAAGCTCAAAGGCCGTTCAATGGAGAGTGGCAGGGGGCAGGTTTGAGAGATGGGGGTGCTGGGAGAGAGAAAGGAAGTCTGAGGGGTACACAGTGTGGCCTCGCCCAAGCTAGAACACACCCACAACCCAGGGGCTTGGAGCTGCCAATTCCAGCAACCCCATCTGGAGGGTGCCACATATTGTGGATCTGCGGAACTCACCGCCCTTGCATAGTGTAACAGCGCCCGACAGAATGCTAAGACAGGGCTTCCCCGGAGTGGTTCTTGCACTACTCTCAGTGTGCATCAACCGCAGCGTCGCTATCGCTGGGGCCAGCCAGCGTCTGGAAGGGAGGTTGGTTGGACCTACCAGCAGCACGGCCAGAGGTGAAAAAACCCAATCCGGCAATGAAGAGGGATAGCTGGTGTTTGTTTTTGTTAAAGAGGGCTTTCCCCCTCCACCCCCCAACCCACTCTTTATCTCCATCGATTTCCATTTAGTCTCGCTCAGTTGTTGTGGAGTTTCCCCCATCTGGCTGATCAATTGAATTGATCTGCCAGCAGCTGGGAGTGAGGAGGGAGAAAGGGGACTGGCTGAGACGGGGATTCCCCTTCTCCCGCCCGCCTCCCTCTTTCGGAAATCCCTCTTTGGATCCGGCGAGAGAGACGCCCTCTGCCCTTCCGCCTGTGCAAAAGGGGAGCACCCATGGGTGTTGGGGCACCCACCTGGAGCAAAGGCGCCACCTGGTGGTGAGATGGTGTCATTGCAAGGGTTTTTCTCCACCCCACCCCATCCCTTCCCTGGGAGTGGAGTGCATTTTAGGGGGACCGTCAAGGAGGGAGGGGTACAGTAGGCCGCTCGCTCTTCATTTCCAGGCAGCCTCGGGGAATGAGTTGATTTCCTTGATCTGTTGCACCAGCGCTCCAGAGGGCAGAGTGTAGGCAAGTCGTAACCTCATTCGGAGTGGGAGCTGGAATCAGAAAGGGATAAGACTTACTTGACGCTGGGTGTATAATCTCTGCTTACAAACATTAAAAGCTGTGTTCTGCAAAACAGAAAGCTCTGGATTCGATGCTGCGGAAACCCCAGCGTTCATTCCTTTTTTACGAGAGCTAAGCCGCTAGTCCTTAATGTTGCTGGAAGAGTGAGGGTGACGTGTGTTGTGTTAAATGGGGAAAGAGAGTGAATTCGGGCGGCTGAGACTGCTGGAGAGTACCCTCCTTGGAGGAACAGGAAGTGACATCACCCTGGTGCCTGTTACGCTAACCAATGTGAAGTCAACCGGCAAGGGCAGAGGAGGAAGTGACATCACTGCTGTCTTTGTGATGTGGGAGTGTGACGGTGCCACTTCCTGTTTTCAGCGGGAAACATCCTTCGGATGCTGCCAACAGAAGTGGCCTGCAGGAAGCTTAAGTAATAGTCTCTGCACGTCGCTTCACATGAGTAGAGGAAGTGATGTCACCACCTTGTTTAAGCGATGGCCAGGCAGGAAATGACATCGCTGCTCAGATCACAGGTTAATTCCCACTCCCTGGCCGCACGTATATCCCTCCTCTCACTCTTCTTACCTTTTTGGGGTTCAATACTCGGATGAGCTGGGTGATGGGGGGCCCCCCCTGGCCTGGGACTGTAGAGCCACTCGGGGCCAGCAGCTCCACTTGGAACGACTGTTAGAAGAGGAGCAGGTGAAAGTCCAAACAATGCGTATCATTTTTTTTAAAAAAGCTTTTGACCCCTGCAAAATCCAGGGCTGTTTCCCTTCCTGCTTTCTCCCCTCCCTGCCCTGCAGAAGGATTTCATTTGCAATTTAAAACATTATGGCTGACAGCATTATCCCTTTGTATGATCCTTTTTTAAACCCTCCTCCAAGTTGGCCATGACTGCCTCCTGTGGCAGTGAGTTCCATAGTTCGTGTAAAGAATTATCGTATTTTTTGCTCTATAGCACTCACTCTTCCCCTCCTAAAAAGTAAGGGGAAATGTGTGTGCGTCTTATGGAGCGAATGCAGGCTGCGCAGCTATCCCAGAAGCCAGAACAGCAAGAGGGATCGCTGCTTTCGCTGCGCAGCGATCCCTCTTGTTGTTCTGGCTTCTGAGATTCAGAATATTTTTTTCCTTGTTTTCCTCCTCCAAAAACTAGGTGCGTCTTATGGTCTGGTGCGTCTTGTGGAGTGAAAAATACGGTGCTTCCTTTTGCCTGCCCAGAAACCCTTCGCTGGGCAACCTCTGGCACTGGGAGGAGCATAAAGGAGGCTGCCCCTCCTTCTTAAGAACACCAGCAGATTTTTCTTGGCTGCTGGGTGAGGCCAAAGGGGGTCCCCATCTATCCCAGCATCCTCTTCTCCCGGGGGCCCAGCGGATGCCCCACTGAGGAAGCCCACAAGCAAGACCCCACGGCCGCAGCGGTCCTCCTCAGTTGTGATTCCCAGCAACTCATATTCAGAAGCATCGCGGCCGCTGTGGCTCGTGGCCTCCTCTACGACCTCGCCCAAGAAGAAGAAGAGGAGTTTGGATTCGATATCCCGCTTTATCACTACCCTAGGGAGTCTCAAACATTCTCCTTTCCCTTCCTCCCCCACAACAAACACTCTGTGAGGTGAGTGGGGCTGAGAGACTTCAGAGAAGTGTGACTAGCCCAAGGTCACCCAGCAGCTGTATGTGGAGGAGCGGAGACGCGAACCCAGTTCCCCAGATTACGAGACTACCGCTCTTAACCACTACACCACACTGGCTCTCCAACACTCTTCTAAAGCCACCCGGGGCCTCACCTTGGGGACGGCCACTTGCAGACAAAACCCGGCCACATCGTGGGGGGTCCTGTTGGAGACGGTGGCCGTGATGAGCAGCAACGTGGGCTCCAGCGGCGGCCGCTCCATGGAAAATTCGACCAGCAGGCCGTCTTGTTCGTACGCAACCATGCGGGCGATGGCGGAGGCTGCGGGGAGGGAAGGGCGGCCAGCTAAGTCTAGTTCCCCTCTGGCCAACCACCCTGTGAGGTACAGAAAGTCCCCAGAGCCATGCCAAGCCAGGGCACACCTGAGCATGTGCAAAGGGCCTTGCGCTCGCCTGAGTAACCCCAGGCAGCGTACACAGGACTGGCACTGTGACCTTCCAGCTCAGAGGCTGTGGCTTTTGGGTCCCCCTGGAGGAAGAGGCCTCTTTTGACCATTCACAATAATATGTGGCCCACATGGCTAAGCAGGGAGCAGCCTGGTCTTTTCTGTATTTTTCTCTGGAAATGCTGTGAGTGCCATTCGTAGAAGGGGTTTCATTGGACCCTGTAGCTTTCCCTTTGTTGCATTACTCAAAACAGAGCAGCTTTCAGTAATAATAATAATAACAATAATAATAATAATAATAATAATAATAAGTGCTATTTTTCTAGGAAAAAAGGAGCCGAACTCACCACAAACACCTCCCTCCTTCTCTTAGAATGGCAATGATGCCCACCTGGAAATGCCGGAACTTGAGTTCCAGCTGAAAAAAGCCCTAATAATATTCATTATTATTATTTCTTATTCCCTGCCCACCTGACTGGGTTACCTCAGCCACTCTGGGCGGCTCCCAACTGAATATTAAAACAGGATAAAACATCAAACATTTAAAGCTTCCCTAAACAGGGCTACCTTCAGATGTCTTAGAAGACAGGTAGCTGCTTATTTCCTTCACATCTGCTGGGAGGGCGTTCCACAGGGCCCTCTGCCTGGTTCCCTGCAAGCTCACTTCTCGCAGTGAGGGAACCGCCAGAAGGCCCTCAGAGCTGGACCTCAGCTGAACGATGGGGGTGGAGATGCTTCTTCAGGTATACAGGTATATTTTAGTGCTCATTGTTAAAACACAACAAGAGCGCTATAGCTGTTGTTAAAGGGGGGCAGTGCTTTTGCTCAGAAACACCCATGTGAGATGGAGCTCTCCTCACTTTATTTCTTCTGTCCTGAAGACCCCCAGAGGGCAGTGAGGGAATGAAAGAATATTTGTGGGGGGGGGGGGAGTTGTCCTTTGCAGACTCGCCTGAAAGGGTCTTGTCAAGAATCGAGCCGCAAAAAGCAAGCAGTTCCTTCCCCACCAGCAAAGAGCTCTTAGGTCAACATACCTGGGGCTTTCAGATCGCCAAGGAAATCGAGGAAGGATTCCACTGCCGGGGTGCCAGGGCTGGGCTGGGCTGGAGGGGGATCTGCGGGGCCTCCGAGGAGATCCAAAAGATCAGAGACCTACAGGGGAAGCAAGGGAGTGTTGAAGAGGGGGTGGCGAGGTTGGGGGGATTCCCATCACAGGGCACCAGTGCAGAGAGCTCTGGCAAAGGCATGCAGTGATAATCTGGGAAAGGAGAGGCAACAGAACCAGCACAGCCACTGCCGGGGGGGGGGGGCACATTAAAATAGGGCTGTGGGTGTTCAGACCACTTTAAAATTGCTGAAAGTATTTGTGGGTCACTTAGTGGTTTTTCAGCCAGTGGTTTAGCCATTTTTATGTTCTGTGCTAGATGTGGAAGCAAGCCAGTCAGCTGGGAGGCATATAAATGATAAAACCAATATTTAAAATTGATTAATTAAATATTTCTGCCACGGACTGCATGGATAAAGCTCACGAGCCACAGGTGGTTCACAAGCTGCACTTTCGAAACGCCTCCTTTAAAAATCAAGGCTTGAGTTCAGGTTTCACCCCCACCGACCCGGTTCGGTTCCAGTTCAGTTCAGCCTTTCTGTGGCGCAGCAACAAGCTCGCTGTCCGCCCAACTGATTCGTGTAAGGAAAGAGTCGAGATGATACAGGATTCCGGTTTTATAAAAGGAGGTGGGCCAAATTAACAGCTGGGCTCTTCAAAATCCAGCATTACGTTTGGGTTCTGCTGTGGTGCTGCCAGTCTAGGGGAAGCCAAGATTGACCATCTCTGAAAACCAAATCCTTATTTGGAATTGGTAATTCTGGATTACGCGCTGCTCCCCGCTCCAAAATGTCACCTTGCCGTCAAGTTTGGGGTTTGCCCTGCTCCCAAGTGCCCCCTGGTGCCAACCGCTTGCCAAAGTAATTCCCCACCTGGCCAGAGTCCTGTTGCTGGACGTCGCTGGGCGCTGGCGCCACCTCCAGGATTTGAGGAGCAACAGCGCCCTCTCTTCCATTCTGCTCTTTTTCGCTTCCTTCCTCGGCGTAGCCAGTTTTGTCGACTAAGGGCATCTTCTCCAGGACGGATGCTCTGGCAGGAAGAAAGGAAGAAAATGGAGAGATACGGGCCTTTTGTGGGGATTTATTTGGCAAGAGATGGGACGCGGGTGGCGCTATGGGTTAAACCACAGAGCCTAAGACTTGCCGATCAGAAGGTTGGCGGTTCGAATCCTCGCAACGGGGTGAGCTCCCGTTGCTCAGTCCCTGCTCCTGCCAACCTAGCAGTTCAAAAGCATGTCAAAGTGCAAGTAGATAAATAGGTACCGCTCTGGCGGGAAGGTAAACGGTGTTTCCGTGCGCTGCTCTGGTTCGCCAGAAGCGGCTTAGTCCTGCTGGCCACATGACCCGGAAGCTGTACGCCGGCTCCCTCGGCCAGTAAAGCGAGATGAGCGCCGCAACCCCAGAGTCATCCGTGACTGGACCTAATGGTCAGGGGTCCCTATACCTTTACTTGGCAAGAGAGTGGGGAAGCAGGGTAGGAGAGAGATTTTATCTGCCGGTGACTTGGCTCGGCTGTTTCCGCTGTCAACCCTCCTCACCCATCCTATGACCTGCGTGTCAGGAATAAAAGTTTCCAAACCAGATTTTGGTGCTGGTCTTCCTCTGTGGAGGTTTAGCCGCTGAGGGCTTCCTGTGAGCACCCACAAAGAATGTTTGCAAAGACTGTCAAGGCAGAAGGCCATTCGGAGCAAAGTTTTCAGCGCTCGAAGTTGGACAGGGTGAAATGGGGAAGCTAGCTAAAAAAATGGGTGTTGTGTGAATGGAAGCGCCCACACAGAAGGTCAGAATATGCAGAGCACCCGAGAACGAGAGCAGTTTCAGGCTCCCATCTTTTGCGAGGAGTACCTTAGGTGGTCGTACTTCCGGAAGAGGGCGTTGTACTCAACCGCCCGCTGCTGGAGCTCCACATCGTGGCAGCTGCAGTAAATGGAAACCAGGCTCCGGATCCGACTTCTCGAGACGGGCAGGGCAGGAAAAAAGAATTGAGGGGAAGAGGTTATGAGCAGCCTCTGCTTCGGGCAGAGAAGCAGGACACAGAATGAGGCGGGAAATATTACAGAGGCAAATCAGTTCAAAAGGCCTCACAGGATGGTCCAACACTTGCCACTGCTACACCCTGCCAATCGTAGAGTCGTAGGATTGTAGAGTTGGAAGGGAACCCAGGAGTCATCTAGCCCAACCCGCCTGCAGTGCAGGAATTGCGGAATCCCTGACAGATGGCCCATCCAACCTCTGTTTCCAAAACCTGCAATGAAGGAGAGCCCACTGCCTTCTGGGGGAGTCCTTTCCCCTGTCAAACAGCTCTTGCCACCAGAACACTCATCCTTATGTATTAAGTCAGAATCTGCTTGGCATTTGAATTCCGTGGGCTCCCAAAGATCACCAGTGGTTTAAATGTTTAATAGACTACAGTGGTACCTCGGGTTACATACGCTTCAGGTTACAGACTCTGCTAACCCAGAAATAGTGCTTCAGGTTAAGAACTTTGCTTCAGGATGAGAACAGAAATTGTGCTCTGGCAGCAGGAGGCCCCATTAGCTAAAGTGGTGCTTCAGGTTAAGAACACTTTCAGGTTAAGAACGGACCTCCGGAACGAATTAAGTACTTAACCCGAGGTACCCCTGTATTGTATTTTAATATTTTGTTGGAAGCTGCCCAGAGTGACTGGGGAAACCCAGCCAGATGGGCGGGGTATAAATATTATATTATTGTTGTTGTTATTGTTATTATTGTTATGACGTCCACCCCTGCCCCTGAGGCCTGGCTTAGGAAGAGGGGAAGTTGAGGCTGCGAGCCTAAACCAATCACACAATTCCCCACTCCTCCCAAAGAATCCTGGAAACCTTTGCTTGCTAAGGGTGCTGGGAGCTGTAGCTCAAACTACAACTCCCAGGGTTGCAGGCTATGGTGCGTCCGCAGCCTTAACCCGTGGCGAACCTGCGAGGGTGGGAATGTCGGCGGTGAGCTCACTTGATGTCGCTGCCCTGCAGACGGGTCCCGAGCTTCATGAGGGCGGTGAGGGCGTAGGCTCTGGTGCCCGGCAGCGAGAGGTGCGACTGCAGCACTCGCTCCAACATGGAGACCATTTCCTCTGGGTCCACCTGCCGTAGTGGGAGAGAAGGGGGAGAAAGAAGGAGGAGGAAAAGCCACAATGAAGTGGGGTGGTTTTTCCCCAGGGGGTGTGAGCAAACTTCCCCCACTCAATGTTCCCCGCAAAATGCCCACCCTCAATTTCTGACTCCTCACCTGAGTGGGCTCCACCTCTTCACAGCTGCCGTCCAATAAGAGGTTGCCGTATTCACCGATGCACCAGGTAGCGACTTGGACCAAGGGTTGCTGGGAGGGGGAAAAGAGAGAGGGAGGGCTCCAGCTGAAAAGGCTTTTCGATTAAGCAAGCCTACAAACCTGTACATTTGACGTGCATTTTAATATGCAATTCTGAAGGGTGGATTTCTTTTAGGGGGACTTTTTAATATATAATTTTATGGGTAATTTGAATGTCTTCTACTGGGATCTGCTGCCTCTGCTCGCCAACCTTTCATATCCTCTTAAAAAAAACACCTCCCACGTTATTTTATTATTATTTATTACATTTATATTTTCTCCCAAGGAGCTCAAGGTAGTGCACGTGGTTCTGCTCCCCCACAACAATCCTGTGAAGTAGGTTAGCTAAGAGACAACAACTGGCCCAATGCTGATAAGAGCAGCGTGACGACAGCCTTACATTTCTATTTGTATAGGAAGAACAGCTTAGAGGTTTTGGTGCAAAGCATTATAGAAATTCTGCTCAGTTAATAAAAAACTTTGAGTGGAACTCACTTGCAAGTAAGTGGGCACAGGATACATAGCCTCACTCTTCCCCTTCTGGTTCTCTATGCCCCGCTCCCCCATCACCCCCTCCCCAATCTCATACCTGAGAGATATCTTGGGTCAGGGCCTTGTATAGCTGTTGAACCGCATAGCCGTGAAGCTCCTTTGCCCCTCCGATGAGGTGGATGAGGTTGGGCACCGCGTCGTCACGTACGTAGGAGCCAGCCTGCAGAGATTAAGGAGAGGAACCGTGGGTGTGAGCTACGCTCATTCTCAGAGATACGTCTCTGCTTGGCCCTTCCTTCCCTTAAAAAGAGTTCAACAGATCCCTCCTCCTCCACACAAGCCCAAACTACCAAGGACTTGGCTCTGAAGGCACTCCAAGGAATCTGGGCTGCTATTGGTGGGCTCTATGTGAAGGGGGGAGGGCCTTGAAACTCACTTTTTCAACACACCTAGAATGGCAGTTTCAATGGGTGCTGGAAACAGGGAGAGGAAAATAAATATTAAAGCCTGAAAAATGTTCATAGTAGGGGGTGTTTTGGGTGCCTGAGAATGTCAGCTTTCTGTTTCTTGCCTCTCCCAAAAGAAAAGAAGAAAGTTTCTAGTCCAGATGGTGGAGAAGCTTCTTCAAACACAACCCCTTGCGAGAGGAAGGCCTTTCCTTGAGCCACACAGCTTTCCGCGGCTCCCCAAGGATCCTAGCCCCCACCCCAGCCTCCATCTTACCATGGTCAGAACCTGTAGGATGGTGTCGATGTGCCAACGCTTGCTGGGCGCAAACCTGAAGTAGGTGGGGGAAGAAAACGAGAAGAGCAGGAATGTCTTTAGACCTATTGCTCTGCCTGAAAGTGCCCCTCACGCTGTCAGAGCATGTCAATTTAAAGGGTGGAACTTAATTTTTGCTAATTTCTTCAGGAAGGGAGGGCCTTAAAAATACGTTTTTGGGTGTGAGGAATTCAAATCTGCTATTATTTTTGTGGTGGGACAACATTCAGCTTGGCGAATCTACGTTTGATTAGAAAGCACATAAACTGCTTTCCCAGAAAACCAAAGACTTTGATTTCGCCTTCTGAAAATGTCAGGTAATGCTGAATAATAATAAAAATGAACAATAATTTTTTTAATGTGCTGTATAATATAACTGCACGCGCTCGTTTGTAATTATTTCTGTGCAATTTTACATGCGTTTCACTTACCAAGGAGAACCAAATCTTATTAATTTAACCAAGACATCTTTTGAATTCCCAAGTCTTAGGTCACAGAATTGGAGAGTGGCAGGAATCCTTTGCCCAACGACCCTAAGATTAAGAGTCTCTTGCACTGCCATGAGCGCAAAAGCTGCAAAATTCAACTCCCTCCCCCCACCCAAAAAAAACCTGCCCTGGATTGCTCTACAATGCCCCCTACGGGCAACGGCCGGACCCGACTCACTTCTCAGCGGCCAGGAATATTCCGGAAGCGCAGTCCGACTTCAGCTCCGGAGCGCAGGTGTCCAGGAAAACCAGCAACTCTTTTGTGGTCGTCCTCACGTTGCTGCCGCTCACCAGGGCGAGGCTCAGCTGTAGGGCTCGCCTGAGGAAGGAGGGAGAAGCGAGCAATTCTCCCGACTCAGAGACATCGTCTCCCGGAGCCTCGGCCCTGTCTTTCCCCCTTGTCTTGTTGTAAACAAAAATCGCCCTTTTCCCTTACGGGGTATCCAAGAGCCCATTTAGAGTCCTTACATAGCTTCCCTATTGGTAGGAGAGAATAACAGAGGCCAACCAGAGAATATTGAGAAGCAAAGCAGCTAGTAAGCTTGGTCTTTATTGATCTGTTGCAACAGGGTGCTCCCCTCACCTGCAGGAGAGAGGAGCGACCCAGAAAAATGGCGTGCAAGGCCTTATAAAGACTTTTGAAATTGCCACCCTGTAGATCAAGACCACCCCCAGAAACATCATACATGCATCACAGAAGGGGTGTAACCTAAGACCACCCCTCAGATACATCGCACCTACATCACAGAAAAGGCGGTCTAAAACAGAAATTTGAATGTTGTTTTTCTCCTGTCTGGCAGGTTACTTGATTGGATTGCCAGGGGAGCCTGTCCAGTCTTTTGTAATGATAAATACTTAGTTCCTGGGCCAGGTCACAGGCTCACACCCTATTCAAATTACAGATAGTGTTGGTCTGCCATAGTCAAAATTAAAAAAATTCCTTCCAGTAGCACCTTAAAGACCAACTAAGTTAGTTCTTGGTATGAGCTTTCGTGTGCATGCACACTTCTTCAGATACACTTCTTCAGTATTCAGATCTGAATACTTCAGATTCTGTGTATCTGAAGAAGTGTGCATGCAAACGAAAGCTCATACCAAGAACTAACTTAGTTGGTCTTTAAGGTGCTACTGGAAGGAATTACCCTATTCAAACACAGACATACCCTTAAGACAGGATTTGTGAAGGAAAAGACAATGGGAGGTTTCCCACTTTGACCTTGCAGAGAAAACATTTGCTCAGTTTAGGAATCAAAACGACTTCAGGTCGGTCTTCCTGTGCTGATCTATGTACGTGCGGTTATGAACATTACCAGATATCGAAGACCTCGAAATTCCTATCACAGTCTCACCTCTTCACCGTGGGATCCGGGTCGGCCAGGCATTCAAGGACTGTGGCCCGGTGCCTCTGAACAGCACTGTTTTCTTCTTGCAGCAATTTCTGTAGAGATGTTAGAGCCACGTATCTAAAGGGAAGATTCCCCCCGACAAGAGAAAAATAAATAAATCACATCTTGAGAGGGAGAGCTTAATCCATCACATTTACATCCTGTGTTTCCTTCCAGGCGCTCGGGGCGATCCTTCGCCCTCGCTGTTTTATCCGCACAACAACCCTGCGAGGTGGGATAGGCTGAGAGAAGGGTGACTGGGGCCCAAGAATGCTTCATGGCCGAGCGGGAATTCGAACCCTGTTCTCCCAGGCCCTTTAACCAGGGAAGCGGCACAAAGAAGACCGTCCGCAGCCAATGAAGTCGGAAGCATTTCTCCTTGATTCGCTTCAAGATGGAAAGGGGACGCTGCCGGGTGGGAGGCAAGGGGGGAAACAGGCGGCTGTGGCATGGGCAGCCAAAATGGCGGCCGGCGAGGCCCTAAAACAACCTCTGTCAGGGCGGCCGGGAGATCCGAGCAAATCTGAATTAAGCGTGTGGCAAATTAATTTCACGCACTGTTTCAACGGGGAAGAAAAGACGCGCCGCGCCCCTGAGGATGCATTTTAATAGGCCGAGTTATCGCGCCGCTGCTTCTCATGCGCCGTGGAAAAGGGGTGGCTGCCTTATCTTGTGGGGGGGGGGAGATATTTGAGGAATTGCCTCCGTCCCTCATTTTCCCTCAGCCGTGAGGCCATTGGCGGCGACTCATGAGGTAACCTGAGGGTCTCTGGGCACGCTCCCTCTCCCAGACCGGCGTCTACAGAACGGGCCTCAAAGAATTAGGAGAAGGGGGCAGATCATGAAGGGGAAATAAGGGATCTGCAATGGCAGTGAGGAAGGCGAGTCGAGGGTTGAGACAACACAGCCCTATGCGCTGTGGGCCGGTGTGGGTCGGGGGCCAGAGCACTGGACCAGGAACCAGGAGACTAGGGTTCAAAAATTCGCTCGAGGCCCCTGATTGCAGGCGCCATCTTCCAACATCCTACCCTCTTCTCAAATTTCAGTGGTCCCAAGAAGATGTCAGGCCGCAGAATCAAAGAATCATAAAGGGTTCCAAGGGTCATCTAGTCCAACCCCCCGTGATGCGGGAATCGTGACTAGATCCTGCACGGCAGATGCCCTTCCAATCTCTGCTTAAAAACCTCTGTAGGAACCAAGCGCCGCGTTTTAAAAGGAGCCAGGGCGAAACGTGTTATAAGGAGACTCGGCCCCAAAATATATTTTCAAAATTCCGACAGGAAAATTTCAGGTGATTGTTGGGACGGCGTTTCCTCCCAGCTCTATCTGGGTCATTCCAGTGCTTTGTTTGTTTCGTGGTGGTTTTTGTACCTGATATTCCGGTCCTTGTTAAGGAGAAATCGCCCGAGGATATTTATAGCGAGAACCTGGGTGTGGAAAAGAGAAGTGTCCTTAATTCCCAAAATGTACCATTTGTATGAGCTGAGGGGGCAGAGGAAGAACGGAAAAGCTTCAGAACAAGCAGATTCTAGCTTGGGATAGCTGGATGTGGAAGACTTTGGGGCTTGGGGGCCGCACTCCCTCAAAAGCAACCTTTCAGGGGCCGCAGACCAGAGGCAGCAAGTGGGCGAAAGTGGCTAGAACAACAGATACAGGTCTTAGAATCATAGAATCATAGAGTTGGAAGAGACCACAAGGGCCATCGAGTCCAACCCCCTGCCAAGCAGGAAACACCATCAGAGCACTCCTGACATATGGTTGTCAAGCCTCTGCTTAAAGACCTCCAAAGGAGGAGACTCCACCACACTCCTTGGCAGCAAATTCCACTGTCAAACAGCTCTTACTGTCAGGAAGTTCTTCCTAATGTTTAGGTGGAATCTTCTTTCTTGTAGTTTGGATCCATTGCTCCGTGTCCGCTTCTCTGGAGCAGCAGAAAACAACCTTTCTCCCTCCTCTATGTGACATCCTTTTATATATTTGAACATGGCTATCATATCACCCCTTAACCTCCTCTTCTCCAGGCTAAACATGCCCAGCTCCCTTAGCCGTTCCTCATAAGGCATCGTTTCCAGGCCTTTGACCATTTTGGTTGCCCTCCTCTGGACACATTCCAGTTTGTCAGTGTCCTTCTTGAACTGTGGTGCCCAGAACTGGACACAGTACTCCAGGTGAGGTCTGACCAGAGCAGAATACAGTGGCCCTATTACTTCCCTTTATCTAGATGCTATACTCCTATTGATGCAGCCCAGAATTGCATTGGCTTTTTTAGCTGCCGCGTCACACTGTTGGCTCATGTCAAGTTTGTGGTCAACCAAGACTCCTAGATCCTTTTCACATGTACTGCTCTCAAGCCAGGTGTCCCCCATCTTATCCTTGTACAGGTTGCCACCCGAGCCGCACAAATCTCAAAGGTTTATGGAAACAGACGCACAGACCCCAAAGACCTCTCCATCCTCTTTCCAGGAAAGCGAGATTTATCACTGCGGTTCTCCAGCGAGGCAGAACTACCGGAGGATGGTGTGGCTTTGGGAGAGGACTTCTGGGGCCAAACAGAGACGTCTGGAGGGCCGTTTTGATATCAGGGGCCTGAAGTTCCCCACGATCAGTTTTGATCGTATGTGGGGTCTAGAAATGGGAAGCGCCATCATCGCACCAGGAGGCGCCCAGAATATTCCATTTGCACCCAAACAACCCAACATCCTCCCAAAAGATCTGAACGCAAGAGGTGCAGGATCAGCCCAGCCCACCTGGCCCGTACGAATCCCCCATACCCGTAGGCCGCTGGTCGAGCGGATGCCCATGATGGTCAGCACCGTCTCGTACAAGATGGCGTTGCCCACGTTCCGCGTTGTCTCCGTGTTGGTGGCCACCTGGGAAGAAGCGGAGGGGTTGGCAGCCTTGCTGGCTTTTGGTGTGGGTCGTTCCCCCGCCCCGCTCTCCCCCCGCAGGCCTTCACCTTTGTCTCCCTCTTCGCTGACGGCAACCACCCCCCCCAAATGGTACAGCCCTTGCTAACGAAGGGTTCTAGGTCATACAATCTAGACCAGGCCTAGCAAAGTTTTAATCGAAACGTGGAGGCTAAATGGACCCCCCGTTTTGTTCATGGTGAAGCGAACTCTGTTCTCCAGAGTCCTCTAAATGTCTCTCTTCCCTCCCTCACCCAGGGCACCCTTTCCAGCCCCAGCAACAACCGTTGGGCTCACCTGAGCCAAGGAATCGTTCATGGCGTCGCTGGCGTCTTCGTTGTCCTTTCCCAGAATCCTTAGCAGTCGCAGGATCTGTACCTGGGTGGAGAGATGTTATCAGGGAGGTGTGGATGGAGTAAAGCCCTGTTTAGGGAAGCTTTTAATGTTTAATAGACTATTATATTTTAATATTCTGTTGGAAGCCGCCCGGAGTGGCTGGGGAAACCCAGCCAGATGGGCGGGGTATAAATACAGTGGTGCCTCGCAAGACAAAAAGAATCCGTTCTGTGATTCTCTTCGTCTAGCGGTTTTTTCGTCTTGCGAAGCAAGCCCATTGACGGATTAGCGGATTAGAGCTATTAGCGGCTTTTAGCGGCTTATCGGATCAGCTGATAAGCGGCTTAGTGGCTTAGAAAAAGGGGGGGAGGGGGAAAAACCCGCAGGAACTCGCAAGACATTTTCGTCTTGCGAAGCAATCCCATAGGAGATTCGTTTTGCGAAGCACCTCCAAAACAGAAAACTCTTTCGTCTAGCGAGTTTTCCGTCTGGCGAGGCATTCGTCTTGCGGGGCACCACTGTAATAAATTATTATTATTATTATTATTATTATTATTATGAAGAGGAGGTGACTTTAAAAGGAGGCAAAGAGAGGGAAAGCTCCACTCTCTCCCTCAGCTCAGTCGCTGAGCAGTCAAACTCGCCACCCTTCTGGTCACGGAGGCATGCTAAGCCCAGCCACATTTTATTGTCTCACCCTATTTGTATCCCACAAGCTCGATGCCCCCTTCCCTCCCTCCCCATTTTATCCTCACAACCACCCTGTGAGGTAGGCTAGGCTGAGGCGCTGTGATGGGTCAAGGCCACCTGGTGAGTCACGGTTTGAACTCTGGTCTCCCAGCATCTGAACCACTAATCCCCACTGACTCAAGGCTACAGCTCCTGGTATTCCCAGGTGGTCTCCCATCCAGGTATTCACCAGCCCTGACCCTGCTTAGCTTCCAAGATCAGTCGAGATAGGGGTGTCCGGGCTAATACAGACGTCTCCCCACTTACGGGAGAGGGGTTCATAGCTGTCAACCATCCCTTATTTGGCGGGAAAGTCCCTTATCCCAGCGCCGTGTCCCGCTGCTGTCCCTTATTGATGATGTCCCTTAAATTTCCCGGGTTTCAAAGGAAGCAGCTCCTCTCCCTCGCTCCCTGCCGGCCCGGGAGGAGGGAGGCTCCAACTGGGTTTCTTGGCTGTGCTGCTCACCCAATAAGGAGTCTGAGAACGACTGGGGGGGTGGAGCTTGCATGCCTTGTGCCAATCAAATTGGCTGCGTTGCCTGGGGACTCGCCTTTGCTCAGCGCTTCCCAGCGGAGAGGGGACGGTGGTTTCCCTTGCTGCATCCCCTTTGCCGGGTTGCTGCACTGGGGAACCACCGCTTGAGGCTTCGTTTGGCTGCTGGCTGGGCTTTCTGCCTTTGGCTTTGAGGGGCTCAGAAGTTGAACCTACCTGTGCTCTGAAAATCCCTTATTTTGGCTGCTGATCCCTTATTTTCAAGGCTGCTGGTCCCTTACTTTCAAATCTGTAAGTTGACAGCTGGGGGGTACATTCCTGTGTACCACGTGAAACGGCATCTAAAAAGCCTGTAAACGTCTGCCATAAACCCACCACAATTGCTCCCTCCAAACCTCCTTTCTCAAATCCCAACAGACCTCCGAGGTCAGTGCAAAGGCTGACTGGATTGCAGTTGCAAAGGCTTCTGGGATTGCTAGCTGTTTCCCTGCTTCTTTGCCGAAGACCTTCCTTTTCCAACCAACTTTTAAGTGGAGTTAAAAAGATTAAAAAGGGTCCCAGCCTGTACCTGTAAATTGGATTTGAAATTGTTTTTATACCTGGTTTTTTTCTTTAATTGCTCAGTGTTTGTGCCCTTGAAACTCTCTGCGGGAAACAATTCTGAAATGCACTCCAGGTTCTCTTGAATTGCGGAAAGAAAGGCGAGACAGAAGCTCAGGGGATGAGGGGAGGTTGGAGGGGACGAGATCCTTTTACCTGCAGGAAAGGGTTGCTGATTCCTGAGATGCTGTGTTCCGGAGAGTAGCCGGCAACCACCAGGTTACGGAGCAGCCCCACTAACTGAGGCACAAACTGGAGGGAAACAAGAGAACATAAAAGCAGGGTTAGCAGAAGATCCGTCACAAAGCATCTGTCCTCCAGAGCCCTGCCTCTTGTTCCTCGCAATGCCCTCTCGCAAGAATCCCAATGCCCCTTCCTGTGGCGCTGGGTACCGTATTTTTCGCCCTATAGGACGCACTTTTTCCCCTCCAAAAATGAAGGGGAAATGTGTGTGTGTCCTATGGGGCGAATGCAGGCTTTCGCTGAAGCCTGGAGAGCAAGAGGGGTCGGTGTGCACCGACCCCTCTCGCTCTCCAGGCTTCAGGAAGCTATCTGCAAGCCTTGGGAGCCCGTGGGAGTTCCCGCCGAGCTCCCAAGGCTTGCGGATAGCAGCCTGTTTTGAGGGCTGGGGTCGGGGGAAGCTTGGGCTACCCCCGCCCCAGCACTGCGCCGGGGGGGGGGGAATAAAAAAAACTAGGTGCGCCCCATGGGCTGGTGCGCCCTATAGGGCGAGAAATACGGTAATTTCTCCTCCAATCCATAAAGCACTTTTGATCTCAAAATGGGGCAGTTCCAAAACCAAGGCAACTTCTGGTTTTTTGTTCCTCCTGACAGCACCGCCCTATTATACATGTAAGATCTGTGGACTTCAATGGGCCTTCCTCCCATGTAAGGTTGTTTAGGAGGGCATCCTCTGTTTTTTTTGGGGGGGGGGTTGTGGAACATTATTCCCGCCCTCCCAATTTATTTATTTGATTTTACATATTAAAATTTACAGTCACACCTTCCGAAAATACAATATTCCCATGAATCTTTGGACTTCTGTCCCTGGGTTCCGTTGTTAAGCCTTTTCTACTGCATCTTTTATACTGATCCAAATTATTTCCCCACCCCCTCCATGTATCCATAGTTCTCGTTACTTTACAACTGTTATTGCAATCCTGCTAACGATTTTAACTGTTTAAAGTGGTCTCCAAGGTAAATTTCCCTCATTCCTTATTAAAATTTTGGTCTTCCTGATTTCTGATCTTTCAGGTCATTTTTGCCATTTCGGCAGAGTCCGTCAACTTAATCTGCCATTCTTCCCTGCTGGGATTATGGTCTTCTTTCTGGGCTGGTAACATCCGCACAGCTGTCGCCACATACATGAACAGTTTTTTCTGTGTCCTTGGAGAATATTTTTTACTCTAAGGGCCACATTCCCTCATGGTCAACTGTTATGTACTGAGTTGAATAGGATCCAAAATGCAGCAGTCTGATTGGTCCTAGAACAATAGGATTCAGAATGCAGCAGTTTGATTGGTCCTAGAACAATGCAGCAGTATGATTGGTCCGCAGGAGCCACCCAATCCAGCTCCAGGTGGAAGTGAATCCACAACCTGATTGGCCTACAGGAGAATCCCGGAATTAGCCAATGACGTGGGGCCCATTGTGTAAATAATGTATATAAAGCAGATATTTTGGGGAAACAATTATTCCTCCTCACCACTATGAGCTGAATAAAGAGCATGATAT
Organism: Podarcis liolepis; assembly: GCF_965112155.1. Classification (NCBI taxonomy): domain Eukaryota; kingdom Metazoa; phylum Chordata; class Lepidosauria; order Squamata; family Lacertidae; genus Podarcis; species Podarcis liolepis. The sequence goes on along the minus strand of NC_139573.1, from coordinate 6,692,353 downwards.
CCACTCTTGACTCCGAGTATATTTCAGGCCGCATGCCACTGATGGGGGGAGCCAAAAGCAACACATGCAATTTTTACCTTTCTGTAGTAGGCCAGCTTCCACACATCCCCTTCCCTATCTCCCGTCCAGGCAAGCGAGAGTCATCCTCAAAATTTCAAGGATGGGTTCCAGCCAAAAACACGGGAGAAGGGTGGGAAGGGGCGTGTCCTGAGGGTGAAGGGGTGTGGCTTGGGAGGGTGTGTGGCCCGGGGAGAATCTCAAAGGCCAGATCCTTCTTGGGTTTGTTGCATGTTCTGGCCTGCCACAGCCCATCCCCATTTCCTGGTGGGCGCCAAACCAGTCCTGCTATGCGGGTCTTGAACCCGGGACTCAATGCATGCAAGGCACAGGCTCCTTGAACAGCAGCTCGCCCTCCCCCACCCTCCCCTGCTCAAAAGGCACATAGTCCTTGCGCATTAACTGCAACGGACGCAGGGAGAGTTGCCAAGCTCACAGCTGCCCCACCTTGCAGAAGCGGTCCAGGGCTTGCGGGCTCCGTTCACACATCTCTGAGATCAGCATGACAGCCCCGTGGAGGATGCCTGGGGGAGAGAGAGAGACAGGTAGGCCGGGTGCGGATCCTGCCCTGACTTCCTAAGTCCCGTCCCCTACCTTCCCAAGTCCCAGGCCCACCAAGGCTCCCCATATCCCGGTTTCTCTGCACCGCCAAGATGTGACAGGAGAGCGGCGTTTTCTTGAGATCTCCTTCAAATCGTTCCTTGAGATCCGCTTCTCTGGGGGAAAAACTCCCTCCTGGGTCCCTCCAGGCCTCATCTGCCCTTCCTAAGGGGGGTGGGTACTCATCCAAATCATGCAAAGATTAAAGGTAAAGGTAAAGGGACCCCTGACCGTTAGGTCCAGTCGTGGCCGACTCTGGGGTTGCAGTGCTCATTTTGCTTTATTGGCCGAGGGAGCCAGCATACAGCTTTCGGGCCATGTGGCCAGCATGACTAAGCCGCTTCTGGCGAACCAGAGCAGCACACGGAAACGCCGTTTAGCTTCCTGCTGGAGTGGTACCTATTTATCTATTTGCACTTCATGCTTTTGAACTGCTAGGTTGGCAGGAGCAGGGACCGAGCAACGGGAGCTCACCCCGTCCTGGGGATTCGAACCCCCGACCTTCTGATTGGCAAGTCCTAGGCTCTGTGGTTTAACCCACAGCGCCACCCACGTCCCTCATGCAAAGAGTAGCCCTACTGAAATCAACAGACCTGACTTATATCAATCAATTTTGGCGGGTTCACCGTGATCAAAACTGAGTCGAATACCCCTCTGAACTCTCCTCTCAACCTTCATCATCAAACACCCCTAGGAGAATCTCCCCCCGCCATCCCACTTCACCTCAGTCCTTCTCTTCTGCAACGGAGCAGTCGGCTCAAGCGTTCTGAGCAACCGAGGGATATCCAAGCACGCACGAGCGGGGACTTATTTCTTTATTTGTAGCTTTCTCCCCCAGCCCTAAACTCTTCGTCAGCAAAAGAAAGAAAGAAAAAGGCCCTCCGGAATGGCTTACACAGTGTCCAGTAATAAAACGCTCCTTGCCCTCTGACTTATAATTTAAGAGGCACGACACAAAAGGAAAAGAGGTTGGGAGGGAGAAGGAGAAAAGCAAACTCAGTCACTAGCTGCAAAGTTCTTACCAGAGCCCTTTCTGAAAGGCTCCCAGCAGCTTCTTTTCCGGTCAATGGGCAGGGCCAAGATGGTCTCCTCCCTTGCCATGACGGGGAGGGCGAAGAGGCGTCACCATAGCCCCAGCCGAAGGGACAAAGGAACTTACCGGTATTTTGTTCAGTCAACAGGTGTTCGCCGAGTCGAGTGAATACGTCTATAAGATCGGGCACCTTCCGGACAACGTGTACAGCACAGACCACGGCCTAGAAGCGGAGTCAGAGAGCAAAGGATTATGGGGGGGGTCCCAGTGTGCCCCACGGAACTGCCTTGCAGGCTGAGACCCTCCCTGCCCGCGGACTGTCTCGCCAGAGTGGTGCATGCTCTAGTTATCTCTCGCTTGGACTGCTGCAATGCGCTTTACGTGGGGCTACCTTTGAAGGTGACCCGGAAACTACAACTAATCCAGAATGTGGCAGCTAGATGGGTGACAGGGGGCGGCCGCCGAGACCACATAACACCGGTCTTGAAAGACCTACACTGGCTCCCAGTACGTTTCCGAGCACAATTCCAAGTGTTGGTGCTGACCTTGAAAGCCCTAAACAGCCTCGGTCCAGTATACCTGAAGGAGCGTCTCCACCCTCATTGAGGTCCAACTCCGAGGGCCTTCTGGCAGTTCCCTCACTGCGAGAAGCCAAGTTACAGGGAACCAGGCAGAGGGCCTTCTCGGTGGTGGCACCCGCCCTGTGGAACGCCCTCCCACCAGATGTCAAAGAGAACAACAACTACCAGACTTTTAGAAGACATCTGAAGGCAGCCCTGTTTCGGGAAGCTTTTAATGTTATTAGACTATTGTATTTTAATATTCTGTTGGAAGCTGCCTAGAGTGGCTGGAGAAACCCAGCCAGATGGGTGGGGTATAAATAATTTATTATTATTATTATTATTATTATTATTATTATTATTATTATTATTACCATTGGAATCTCAGCTTTTTAAAGAAAAAAATCTCAGCTGCGGGGTCTCACCTTCCTTCGCACGGAGGGCTGGCCAACCCTGGCGAGCTGCTCCACTTCGCTTGCCAAATCCCGGAACATGGCCACCGATCCCAGGGAGCCCAGCGTGCTCAGAGCTAAGCCTTGCACCCAGGCTGTGGGGTGCAGGAGGTCGCTATGGGGAGCAAAAGAAAGTGAGGTGAATGGAAGATGCAACAGTTTACCAAATATTCACATCCCCTGTCCGAACAGCTTCCCTCAGGCACACAAATCCCACCTCCATTATATTCCTTCCCACTTGAAATATACTCAGAGTCGCAAAGTGATTTCATGCTCTTTATTCAGCTCATAGTGGTGAGGAGGAATGAATGAAGGTCCCCTCAAAGTATCTGCTTTATATACATTATTTACACAATGGGCTGCACATGACTGGCTAATTCTGGAATTCTACTGTAAGCCAATCAGGTTGTGGATTCACTTATATCTGGAGCATGATTGGGTGGTTCCTGCCAACCAATCATACTGCTGCATTTTGGATCCTATTGTTCTAGGACCAATCAGACCGCTGCAGTTTGGATCCTATTCAACTCAGTTCATAACACTACTCATTCCCCACGTTCAACCCTCATTCCCTACCGATGGCCGCCATCTTTAACCAGGAGGAAAGGCTGGTGTTTTGAAAGACTTTTAAGCTGCCGTATTCTGGCTGGTATCCCAACATTGCATTTCAAGGAACCCACAGCGACCCAGTTCCCTTGACATGTCTTTCCCCAAGCCTCAAGAGTTGTTTTGAGTGGAACAGACAGAAGGAGGCAGACTCTCCTTCCTTGGAGGTTTTTCAGCGGAATTTGGGTGGCCATCTGTCAGGGATTCCTTAGCTGTGATTCCTTCATTGCAGGGGGTTGGACTAGATCAGGGGTCTGCAACCTTTAAGACAAAAAGAGCCACTTGGACCCGTTTCCGAAGGGGGAAAAAACTGGGAGCCGCAAAACCACTGCAACATTTAAAACAAATATATCTCCGGAGCCGCGATCTGACAGCGGGCGGGAAGGTCACGTCGGGACGGTGCGTGACTAACGCATGCACCACCCCCATGCGACGTCACAGCCAGTACAGCGCCCGCCACAGTGGGGAGTGTCGGGGCGCACAATGCGCGTCCTCCCCTCGCTAGTATCCGCCCCGGAGCCGCGGCAAAGGTGTAAAAGAGCCACATGCGGCTCCGGAGCCGCGGGTTGCAGACCCCTGGACTAGATGGCCCTTGTGGGTCCCTTCCAGCTCCACAGTTCTGTGATTCTGAATCTCAGCCTCCATTCCTTCAGAGCCCATAGTGCAGGTCCCTTCCCCTCCTTATAAATCTTCCAACTAGATTCCCAGGATTTTCACTGGAAGCACACCTGAATTGCCCACACTTCCAAATACCAGGTTGATACCTGTACATTTAAGGTGCTAGGACAGCACTTCGAACAACAACAATTTATTATTTATACCCAACCCATCTGACTGGGTTTCCCCAGCCACTCTGGGCGGCTTCCAACAAAATATTAAAATACAGTAATGCATCAAACATTAAAAGCTTCCCGAAACAGGGCTGCCTCCAGATGTCTTCTAAAAGTCTGGTAGTTGTTTTTCTCATTGACATCTGGTGGGAGGGCGTTCCACAGGGCGGGTGCCACCACCGAGAAGGCCCTCTGCCTGGTTCCCTGTAACTTGGCTTCTCGAAGCCAGGGAACCACCAGAAGGCCCTCAGCACTGGACCTCAGTGTCCGGGCTGAATGACAGGGGTGGAGACGCTCCTTAAGGTATATTGGGCCTTTGAGGCCATTTAGGGCTTTAAAGGTCAGCACCAACACTTTGAATTGTGCTCGGAAACGTACTGGGAGCCAGTGCAAGTCTTTCAAGACTGGTGTTATGTGGTCTCAGCGGCCACACACAGTCACCAGTCTAGTAACAAAGCCTTACCCCGGAATTATGGGAACTGTAGTTTGCTAAAGTTGCTGAGCGTTGTTAGGAAACCCCTATCCCCCCAGAGCTAAAATTCCCAGAGTAGACAGACAAGGGTTGACAGACATATCCGGGATTCTAATGATGAAATTAGAGTCCTGGAAGAATTATGAAAAATCGGCAAAAGATCAACAACTTTGGGGTTCATTTCCCCCGAAAAGCTCCACAACGGTTTGGGCGATTCCCCCCCCCCCCACAAAAAAGTTCAACAACTTTGTGTCTAGATATTTTACTTCTTGAAAAATGGCAACCTTAAGACAGACTGAATGTTAAACCACTCTGAGAACCTTAGCTCTGGAAAGGGAACAGGAGTCTCCTAAACAGCTCTTGTCCCCCCCCAACAAAACTACAGTTCCCAGGATCCTTTGGTGAAAGGCGTGACAGTTTGAAATGGTATCATAGCACTTTAAATGCATGGTGTGAATGTAGCCTTGGTTTCTTTCCCCTCCCAGTATAACCCTTAATCATAAGGGACGAGGGTGGCGCTGTGGGTTAAACCACAGAGCCTAGGACTTGCCGATCAGAAGGTTGGCAGTTCGAATCCCTGCGACGGGGTGAGCTCCCGTTGCTCGGTCCCTGCTCCTGCCAACCTAGCAGTTCAAAAGCACATCAAAGTGCAAGTAGATAAATAGGTACCACTCTGGTGGGAAGGTAAACGGCGATTGTCAGGGGTCCCTTTACCTTTATTATGTGCCATGGCACCCTGAGGAGCCTTGAATTGTGGTCAGGAGTGCCGCAGGCAACACTGGCCTCTGTCCCTCTTTCCTTCCCTCCCCCCTATGATGTCCTCTCACATTTCTGACTTTCAAAGGCTTGCCCAGATGTTTGTAGCAAAACTAATAAAAGCGAAAGCTGCCTCTGGGGCTGGCCATTGGGTGCTGGTTGCCAGGAGGTGAGACGGCCTTGAAGTAAGCAAGCAAGCGGGCGAGGAGCCAAGCCGGCCAGTCTGCCAGCCATTGCTGTTGGGAATGGACAGACAAGTGGGAAGGTGGGCAGGCAGGCAGGCATCATGCTGGCTTTTATTGTGCTTGCTGTATGCAATGCCTGCCTGGAAGCTGCGTGCCCAGTCCTGAAGGGGAGTCTTTCCACCACGCAGGCCTGGCCGCGCCCGCTGCTGCCACTACTGCCTTCCAAGCTGAGTAAGATGCTGGCCTCACCTTCACCTTTGGCCAGGCTCCAAAGGCTGGGGGCATCCTCTTCCCAGGCCCCCTGTGGGGCAGAGAGAGGAGGTGCCTGTCTTTGGGGCAGGGGCGGCGGCAGCAGCTGCCCAGAGGACCCCCAAAGAGAGTGGAGAGGAGAGGACCAGAAAGAACGTAGTTGGTCAAGGAGGCCGTGGATTCCAAAAGGCTGAAAACTTCTGCCCTAAATAATAGCTTTCAGTTCCCAAATTTGTACTAGTCCAGTGTGGGGGCACCCACTCTCTCTTTCTGCCCCCCCCCAACACTCTTTGGTTTCATCCCTCACTTCTTGATACTGTTGGTCAGCAGAAGGTGAGTGTCCTGCTTCTCATCTAATAGGAGGGCAGCGCCAAGGTAGCCGATCCGCTTTTCGTGGAAACGGTGGGAGGCGATTAGCTTCAAGCTCTCCATCTGGGTTCAAGACAGAATAAGGAAAGAAACACACCATTATTGATTACACCAGAACTACAATCTTCGACTGATTAAACCCCCAGGCTAAATCCCAGAACATTCTAGTTGGGGGTGTATCCCACTGGGACCTTTAAGGGTTGCTGTTCGGTGGTGATCGGCATTTGGGAATATCAGCAGAGGGGTTTTTGAGGGGTAGTTGCATATAAAGTCACTATAAGTGCATTAGCTAAAGAAGCTAAATGGAACTTGGGTTCGAATCCTCACTCGGCCATTAAGCTCACTGACTGACCATCTCGGTAGTGGCCTTCTTGGTAGTGGCACCCGCCCTGTGGAACGCCCTCCCACCAGATGTCAAAGAGAAAAACAAGACTTTTAGGAGACATCTGAAGGCAGCCTTGTTTAGGGAAGCTTTTAATGTTTAACAGGTTTTGTATTTTAATATTCTGTTGGGAGCCACCCAGAGTGGCTGGGGAAACCCAGGCAGATGGGCGGGGTATAAATAATAAAATTATTATTATTATTATTATTATCTGTTATCCTAAAACTACCTCACACGGTTGTTGCAAGCACATGTGAGGAAGATAAGTTGGGGGGCAGGGGGGTGGAACTTTGTACATCAAGCGCTGTATAAAAAGGTAAAGGGGCCTCTGACCATTAGGTCCAGTTGTGGCCGACTCTGTGGTTGCGGCGCTCATCTTGCTTTACTGGCCGAGGGAGCCAGCGTACAGCTTCTGGGTCATGTGGCCAGCAGGACTAAGCCGCTTCTGGTGAACCAGAGCAGCACACGGAAACGCCGTTTACCTTCCCGCCGGAGCGGTACCTATTTACCTACTTGCACTTTGACGTGCTTTTGAACTGCTAGGTTGGCAGGAGCAGGAACCGAGGAATGGGAGCTCACCCCATCGCTGTATAAATTTTATCAAATAAATAAAACACGCTTAGGATACTTTTGGAGCACTTTTAACAGCCAAGGTTCCCCCCCCCACAAAGAATCATGGGAACTGTAGTCTACCCCTCACAGAGCTACAATCCCCAGCTCCCTTAACAAACTACAGTTCCCCACATGCAGTGCGGGTGTATACCTGTCCAAAATGAGCAGGATAGCCCAGAATGTGGATGTAGAGCAACTTGGCTAAATTGGAGGCACGGGTGTCGGGCTCGTCTCCCCGAAAGGCCCCCCGAATCTTGGCGCTTTCTCGTTGGACCAGCTCCCGCTCCTCCGCCTGGGTCCGTGCACTCCGTATGGTCCGGATCAGGACCGGCAATGTGAGAGGTGCTTCCGGCATCCTGGAAGTGAAGAGCGGAATAATTTTTGGGGGGGGGCGGCCTTTGGCACGTGGCACCTGCAGGAACCTCAACTCTTACTCCTCAGCTCAAGCCCGAAAGACAGGAAGTAATAACAGGTTGCTTCTGAGAATGTGCAGAGTGCCTGTATTCCTTGGGTTTGGACGCAAGGCTTCCTGTTAGGAATGGATGCCAGCAACCTGCCGCTAGGTCTAAATCGCTTAACGCAAATTTAGTTCACACCCTTTGACGAGTAGTAAAAACGAAGTTTTCCCTCCCTCCAATACTTTCTTTCCACGTTTATGGGGAAGTAGAGGATTAATCCACATTTGCAGTGGAAAGAACAGAATTGAATTGGTTCCGTAAAGCGGCCCTTATTGCAGACGATTTCCGGATTGGAAATCAAAAGCCCTTTGTGGAGGCTTTAAGCTCAGTCGATATTTTTCTGCCCCCCTCAAGTCTCGAATTTCACTCCTGTACCATAAAAATCAGCCTCTCCCTGCCCTCAAACTGCCTCTTCAGTGTAGCCCTCACAACTGTGAATTTAAATTGAGCATAGCCTTTCAGATATTTCGGAGAAACTCTCTCCCCTTCCTCTTTTCCCTTAACCCCTCCTTCCACTTTGATGGACAGTTTAAAATGTGCATAGTTTGAATGAATCTGCATATGCATATGAGCTGCAGGCAAATTTAGTGGGCCACCAGACACCCCCACAGAACCCAAAGTCCCTCTCTTGCATGTTAGCACCCTCTTTTGGGATTATCACCCCCTTATCTTAACTCCCACCAGCACTTAATTTTTCATTCATTCCTTTTCTCTGGTCCTCTCCTCACCTGTCCAGAGATTCACTGCACACGGTTTCTTCTTCGTTTCACGATATTTTGGGGACACGCAGAGGGGCAGCTGGTGCCCCCTCTATCCTCCCCTTCTGCTTAGTCAACTTATTGCATTTCCGGACAACAGTCTGTTAACCAGCCAGGTAAACTCACCTGAACTTCTGCGGCTACCTGGACCCAGGGGCGCCCTCTGCTGGCCAGACCCAGAAAGGGACTTTTTCAATCGGATCCTTTTTTTTTTTAGGGCAGAGTTAGCCAAAGTTTAAAGCTATTTCGGAAGAGAGGGATCTGTTGACAGACAGATACGCCTTGAGCCAAAGAAGGGATCTTTCAGACAACCTGTTTATTGAGCACTCATCCTGATTTGTTTGTGCAGAGGTTATACAAATTGTGCCATGTGAACCTTATCCATTGCTTCCCAGTTCATTTTGCCATAGCTTTCCGTACTGCAAGAAGTTTGTTTTTGTTTCTTGTTTAAGCGAGCAGTTTGCTGTGCAAGAGTACCAAACCCACTTTAACTGTGCAACATGACTTTGCCAGTTTATGATCGAATTCCATATGCAAAACAGCACCAGTCTGGGAACAGACCATACCTACTGTTCATATTTAATGAATTTTTTAAATTTATTTTTTAAAAAGTTTGTAGTTTGTTGGGGGCTTATAAATATTATATATATATCATTAAAAAGGCACGGGTGGACTAGAGAATATGATCCAAATCCTGCATAGCTGGCCATGCATAAGAAGCAGATGTGAACTACCTGGGTGTACATTCACAAATACTTAGAGGATAAAGCTGTCAGTTAGCATGACAGCTAGATGCAGACTTTCCCTCCAGAGGAAGGATATTTTTGAATATCAGACACTGGGGGGAAACTGAGGCCTTTGGTCTGGTCCAGCAAGTTTATTCTTACATTCTTTGGATGGGCACAAAACCTTATGTTTCAAATGCCCTAGGCAAGTCTCTGATTTGCTAACAACAGGCAGCTCCACAACACTTTAAAAACACACCCAGTGCACATTTAAACCACGTGGCTTCCCCCGGTAAATCCTGGGAAACGTAGTTTACCCCTCACCGAGATACAATTCCCAGCACAGTCAGCATACTGCAGTTCCCAGGATTCTTTGTGAGGGCAGAAAATTGTGTGCTTTAAATGTGCGTCAAATGTGCTTTAGGTGTGTGGAATGCTCCCGGGCTACCTGCTCTCTCAGCAGAAGTGGCCTTCCACTTCTGCGCAACAGGCGGAAAGGCAGATGCCTGAATTTCCTCATTCCCTCACTCCCAGAGGGGGATCTTCCCTGTTGAAAGCCTGCTTGCTGCGTAGCTGTTAAAAAGATCACAAGAACCTTGCGAGGCAAAACACCACCACAGCAGCAGCAGCAGCCCTTTGGCCGTCAAGAGGATCTGAAGGGTGAAACTGTTGCTCTCCTGCTTCGCTGTGGCCCTTCAGTGGGTTGCAGACCTCCTGGCTTCTGCCCTCCAGGGCTCACAGAATCATAGAATTGTAGTCCAACCCCCTGCAGTGCAGGAATCTATGCAAAAGCATCCATGACAGGTGACCACCCAACCTCTGCTTAAAAACCTCCAACAGACCCTCCAAGTGTCCCTATTTTCCAGGGACGTTGTCCCGGTTTCTGATTTGGTCCCTCTTTTCCTTAGGACATCACTATTTTCATTGGCGAAATCTTGGAGGGCATGGAGATCTGACCCCCGAGCCATTTGAAGGCAATCTTGTATAGGGAAGTTTTTTTAATGTTTACAATACGATCATCTTTATTGTCATTGTCCCATACAGAACAACGAAATTGGAAAAAATCTACATCCGACATTCAAAAACCAACAAGCCTGCTATCCCAACCTGATTAGCCCCCTAAAAACTCTAATACCCCATTTTTAAATACAATATACTCCCACAGAGACTTCCTTACACTGCGTTTAAAACCAAAATCGCATTTGGATAGAAACTGTTTCTCAGGCGGCTAGTCCTAGTCTTTCTAACTCTGTACCTTCTTCCAGAAAACAGAAGCTGAAAGGGATCATTTCCGGGGTGCGCACTATTCTGCTCTATCTCTGCAGCTTTCTTATGTTTTATGGGTTTTTTAGTATATTGGAAGCTGTCCAGAGTGGCTGGGGCAACCCAAAAGAGATGAGTGGGGTATAAATAGTAAAATAATCATTATGGAATGGGACGTCCCTATTTTCATCGGAGAAATGTTGGAGGGTATGCTCCAAGGAAGGACAGCCCACCACTTCTTTTGCGAGTCTGTTCTACTGTCGAACAGCTCCTTCGGCTGGCCAGAGAGAGAGAGAAAGAGAAGCCAGCAGGACTCTATAATATCTCTCTGTAATGTTATATAATATATGAGCAGCCCAGGGACTTCTCCAATAAGGCTTTATGAGCGCAGCCATAGAGACGCGGCCAGAGCGTCGCAGCAGGTTAGAGGACTAGACCACGCCCCCCACTTCCTCGGCAACGCTCCCACCAACCACGGACATGGAACAAACCTCTAGACAGGAACTCCTCCACTGGGCTTCCGGTTTCGCTGACCCTTGGCGGAAGCGGCTACTGCCCTCCCATGGAGAAACCTGGGATTTGTGCATCGGACTTTCCCATTCCCACCCGCCCCCGAAACCTTCTTGGCGGAAATAAATAGTTCCGGTCCTTCGGGGTCCCCCCCTCCTGCACGTCTGAAGGCGGCTCCCTGCCTGGGTCGGCGCGGGGTTTTGTGCCTGCAACTGAGCTCTGGGTCAGACCGGGAGGCGCGGGGGGAAGGAATCGGCCAAGCCGAGCTGCCTTTGCTGCTGCAACAACCTGGAGTGGGATTTTATTTGGGGAGGGGCCGCAAAGCCTCCCCGCCCGGGCTAAGGGCTTGCAATGCTGGCGGCGGGCTACACTGCAGGGCTGTTGTGCGCTTACCTCTTGGCAGGGCCGGGGTCCGCAAGGCCCAGGCCCGGGGCTCCCGTTCAGCCGAATGAGCGGAGGGCGCCCAGCTGGCTGCCTTGGCACATCTTGAAGCGAGCGGAGCAATAGGTGGCAGGAAGCAGCCTGGGGTAAAATAGGCAGGTTGGCCCATAGGAAGGATTGCCTCAAAATATGCACTAGGGCAATACCTTCATTAGGCCGACCAAAATGTTCTGGTTTTTTGTTCTTATTTTGTGGTCTCTATAGCCACAGCAGGCTGTGTTGCAACCTTCTGAGTTTGACCTCATCCCCAAACTTGCCACATTTATTTTTTTTAATACCATCTTCAGGTGAAAGGGAATGCCCTCCCCAGGGAGGCCCGTCTGGCGCCTTCGTTACATATCTTTAGGCGCCAGGCAAAAGCGTTCCTCTCCTCCCAGGCCTTTGGAAAATAATAAGTCTGCTCTTCTAAACCGTTTCATGGTGTTGCGTGTATTGTTTTGGTCTGTCACTACAGGGTGTGTTTTTGTGTTTTCAAATTGCAAACCACCCCGTGATCCTCAGATGAAAGGCGGTACAGAAATAATATTAATAATAATATGTACCTTTTAAGTAATAATAGTGTTGTAACGAAGAGTACCAACGTTCAAGTTCTCCAAACAACCAGAAGAGCAATCAAAGTGATCCAAGGAGATAGAGCGACTGGCCTATGAGGAAAGACTGCCGCTTTTGCGGGGGTGGGGTGGTGTCATTGAGGGAAAAGGCGAGTAAGTAGTGGATGCGATAGAAGTTTATAGAACTGTGTATGTTATGTAGAAAGTGCGTAGCTAAAAGTCCCCCCCCCCCCAATAACACTAGGACTCACGGACATCCATTGAACCTGAATGTTGGGCATTTTGGGTGTTACGGCTAACCCCTTCCGTATCATGGGAAAGAATTGAGGAAATCCTTCATCCAGCACATAGTTAATCTATGGAACTCACTCCTACCTGAAGCGTAGGCCCCAATCTGGCTGGCTTTATAAGAGGATTCCACAAATTCACAGAGCGGGGAGCTACTGGTGGCTACCAGTCATGCTGGCTATGCTCTGCCTCTGTGGAAACTGCAGGAGAGGGGAATTCTTGTGCATGGGACCTGCTTGTGGGTTTCACTGATTTGATGGATGGATGGTTGGAATTTATATGCTGCTTTCCATTCATATGAATCCCAAAGCAGCTTACTAACAATAAATAACAGTGATGTAATAGAACATCAGGGATGTGGGTGGCACTGTGGGTTAAACCACAGAGCCTAGGACTTGCCGATCAAAAGGTCGGCGGTTCGAATCCCCGTGACGGGGTGAGCTCCCGTTGCTTGGTCCCTGCTCCTGCCAACCTAGCAGTTTGAAAGCATGTCTAAGTACAAGTAGATAAATAGGTACTGCTCCGGTGGGAAAGTAAACGGTGTTTCCGTGCGCTGCTCTGGTTTGCCAAAAGGGGCTTAGTCATGCTGGCCACATGACCCGGAAGCTGTACGCCGGCTCCCTCAGCCAGTAAAGCGAGATGAGCGCCGCAACCCTAGAGTCGGTCACGACTGGACCTAATGGTCAGGGGTCCCTTTACCTCATAGAACATCACAAGCACAGCATAAATCATGTATGACGTTACGGATCTGTGGGGACCCTCTTGGGGTGTAACGCTGGAAGCCCCTGCATCCTCGGGTTCAGGTTAGAGATAAGTGTAAATAAAACCATGTATCATAAAGACACCAGAGTCTCTGCTGCGCCTCAAAAGTTCATAAGGAAACACGGACTCTGATAAGCATGCCTGGTGCCCCTGGAATCTCACGCCACTCACGAGATTGGGGTGGTGTGTAATTAAAACATATGCCTGTTATCACTACACATGGCATAGCTCCCCCAAATGAAACACCCTTCCGTTTCCAAGCTTTTTATTAATATATTTTTATTAAATTATTTTTTTTCCTGCAAGACTTATTTAATGGTTTTTTTTTGTCAATCCCAAAGACACGAAATAAGAAATATCCAGTCAAAAAGGCAAACCAGGAAGAAGAGGGAGAAGAGGGCAGGGTAGGGAAGGGAAGTCTTCGGATCAAGGCCGGAGCAAAGCACTGGAGGAGACGGGGTGGGGGCAGGCGGTAGAAAACTCTAGGGAAGGGATTTTTTTTCCTGTTTTTTTTTTTTTTTGTCGGCTATACAGACATTCTCAGTATACACAGCACGCAGCAAAGGATCAGTCGCTTCCTCATGCAGAATCCAGGGAGGGGCTGAGCGGGAGATTCCTTGTGACGGACACCCCCAAAAATACACTAGAGGACCTCCGTCGTCATCCTGTATCTACCGATTCTCCTCTCTGGTTCCCAGTCACCCAGAACATGAAGGGATGCAGCAGGGGGGGCCCACCGAGCCTCCCCACCTGACTCCCTTTAAAGCCCTCTTTTTATTTTTTATTATTTTCTTTTGCCCTTAAATTGCCTCTCCTTGCCATCAGTAAGGCAGGACTTCCTGTATTGCACTCTTGAGCGCCCTGAAAAAGGCGGGACTTCCTCTTTTCCGCCCCTTTATTGCAGGGTCTCTCCTATTGCACTTCTTTCCAAAGGCACACAACTTTTGCCCCCATAGGGGTCAACTCTTATACCCTCTAGAAGGCAAGATCTCCCCTTTCCTCACGGTCAGGCCCTTCATTCTCCAAACCTCCTTCGGGATGGGACACCCTCCTTTTGCTCCTTTTGTCCCAGCGCTGGCCTCGTGCCACCCTTGCCCCGTGCAGGGGTGGCAGAGGGGCACCCCAAGGTGCTACACTCCCACCTGTCATATACACAGCAGGGCACCCTACCGTTTGCCTATCACCATTCTGCTGCAAGGGGAAAAAAGGGCAATTCCTAGTATGGCCTAGCAAATGCCCACTTTTCCATATTGGGACTTCCTGTATATGGGAATCGAGCAGTACCCCCTTCTCCGAAGCTGACAGGAATCTCCCTTTCACCCTCTCGTTAATTTATAGTGTTTTTATTTTTAATTATTCAAACGCTGCGAGAAAAAGGTTTATAAAAGCGTAAATAAAAAGTTCTCCTTTTTTGTTTTTTTGTTTCTTCTTTTGTCTGTTTTTGTTTGAAAAGAAGGTTCTGGTTCCCTCAGGGAAAGGATGTGGCAGAGAGAGAGAGAGAGAGAGAGAGAGAGAGAGAGAGAGAAAGTAAGAATATGAATGTGGAAAAAAGGGGGAGAAAGGATTTTGCAAACTCTGTTTAAAAGGAGCCCCATTCTTGGGATGGGTGTCCATTTTCTCCCGGCGCCATCTGCTGGTAGGAAAAAAAATGTGAGGAGGGAACAAATACGAATTGGATACCCTTTTCTTTAAGCAAACAGATCGCCCCCTTCTTTATACTTGTGTGGAGCATCTCTTGAGGGGGGGTTAATGTTCATGTGTACTGGAATGGTTGGGGGGCAGGGCTTTGTTAAGTATCAACCCCCCCCAAATCTTCCTTAGACGGTGGGGGGAGAGTTCTGAATCGACTCCTTAGGAGACAACGGGGATGCAATTTCATGGCAGGCAGGCAAGACTGGGGTCCCCTACAGTCCGTGGTCCCCAAAAATGTTTTAAAACCCCACAAGGCTCAAAACTCGCCCCCTTGGTCTCAACTCCCCCCATTAAGATAATTGTGAAAAGACCCCCCCACCCAGCCCGAGTTTCAAAGTGTGGGTTAAGAAAGATGGATTATGGAGCTGGGGTGAAAAGACCAGGAAAAAAGAGCAAGAAAAAACAGTGAAATCTCCAGTAGAAAGAGAGCCCTTCGTATGTAAACAATCTAGAAAGGTTGAGGAGGAGGAAGGAGGCAGCAAAGGGGTGGGGGGGTGTAAAGACGAGTGAAAAAAGAGAAAGGGGGGGGTTCCAGGAAGAAAGGCAGAGGATGGAGGAGATCGGAGTCTGTTACCAAACCGTCGTCGTGGGGCGTCGGGGGGGGGGGGGGAACGGGGTCAAAGGCACCCCCTTTGCCCCCACCCATCTCAAGTGAGGAGGAGGGAGAACAGGTAGGCCAGACTCACATCAATCAACAGGACAGCAGCAACGACCAATGGGTGGGCTCCCTGGAAGAGAGAGAGGGGGAAAGGGGAGGAGTCAGGCAGAAAGGCCAGCCCACATCCGCCGCAAACATAAAACGAAATTTCGCACAGATTCGAACATTCGCGCTCAATTCTCTCCCCCCTCTTTTAAAAAAACGTTTACTTGCATATTTCTGAGTACAGTGGTACCTCGGGTTAAGTACTTAATTCGTTCCAGAGGTCCGTTCTTAACCTGAAACTGTTCTTAACCTAAAGCACCACTTTAGCTAATGGGGCCTCCTGCTGCCGCTGCGCCACCAGAGCACAATTTCTGTTCTCATCCTGAAGCAAACTTCTTAACCTAAGGTACTATTTCTGGGTTAGCGGAGTCTGTAACCTGAAGCGTATGTAACCTGAAGCATATGTAACCCGAGGTACCACTGTACAAGTATCACTGGTGCCGATACAAACATTTAGGGGTGCCAAAACGTCTTCAGACTGTGAACATGAAGCCTTCAGATTAATCATTGGGACAAGCTATTTGTTTCTGAGTCCTATTCAAGGCACTTAACGTCGACATTGCAAATGACTAAATGATTTGGGGATCCCAAAACCTGAAGGCCTTTTTCCTCTTGATATCCTCCTGGTGTGGTTTGCAACGAAGAGCGGGGGGGGGGGGGGAATGTAATATAAATAAACCAAACCGAGGATCGCTAAGAAAGGGTCAGGGCTTGCTAGCCAAATAAATTCATAGCACTGTGGCAAAAATTCCCAGGATTCTTGGGTAGGGAAGGTGCAAAGCATATAATTTTCAAATTGAGGGGGGGGTACAGCACTGAGCTGGGTTGCTGCAGAACAGGGATGGGGAACCAGCCTCCCTCCAGCCATTCCTCCCCTGGCCATGTTGACGGGGGCTGATGAGAGCTACCAGTCCACCTGGAGATTAGGTTCCCCCATCCCTCCCTGGTCCTGAATGGGGTAACTGTGCCCCTGAAGGACCAGGTGCGCAGCCTGGGAGTCATTTTGGACTCACAGCTGTCCATGGAGGCGCAGGTCAATTCTGTGTCCAGGGCAGCTGTCTACCAGCTCCATCTGGTACGCAGGCTGAGACCCTATCTGCCCGCAGACTGTCTTGCCAGAGTGGTGCATGCTCTGGTTATCTCCTGCTTGGACTACTGTAATGCGCTCTACGTGGGGCTACCTTTGAAGGTGACCCGGAAACTGCAATTAATCCAGAATGCGGCAGCTAAACTGGTGACTGGGAGTGGCCGCAGAGACCACATAACACCAGTCCTGAGAGATCTGCATTGGCTCCCAGTACGTTTCCGAGCACAATTCAAAGTGTTGGTGCTGACCTTTAAAGCCCTAAATGGCCTCGGTCCAGTATACCTGAAGGAGCATCTCCACCCCCATCGTTCAGCCCGGACACTGAGATCCAGCGCCGAGGGCCTTCTGGCGGTTCCCTCATTGTGAGAAGTGAGGTTACAGGGAACCAGACAGAGGGCCTTCTCGGTAGTGGTGCCCGCCCTGTGGAATGCCCTCCCTTCAGATGTGAAGGAAATAAGCAGCTACCTTCTCTTTAAAAGACATCTGAAAGCAGCCCTGTTTAGGGAAGTTTTTAATATTTAATACTGGATTGTTTTTAACACTCGACTGGAAGCCACCCAGAGTGCCTGGGGAAACTCAGCCAGATGGGCGGGGCATTTATTATTATTGTTGTTATTGTTGTTGTTGTTATTATTATTATTATTATTATTATTATTATTATTATTATTATTATCCCGGGTGAAAAGGATGCAGACATCACCCAACATGTCTCCCTGGGGAAGGCTCAATAGCACAGCTGGCAAATGGAAGCTTTGGCACTGCTTCCTGCCCGTTTTCAGTTCTCCTGAAGCCACGCCTCGTAAGAGCGCTCTGTAAGCAATATCAAAATGGAACCTCCCTGTCCAGGAGTGATATATCTGAGCACCAGATTCCGGGTGGCAGCAGGTTGAGGGAGGGCCCTGCTGAGGAATTTGAATCGGAATATTGAGTCGTGATGAGCCTTGGCCAAAACTCTTCTTCAGCTCAAGTGCTCTGGTTTTTGGACGGACTGTGTAGTGAGCCCTCCTCTCGCGTTCCCCTTCTTGCTGCAGTGAGAGAGGCCGGGGGGGGGGGGTTCATTCGGGAAGGCGATGGGTGGGAGCTGCTCAGGCACCCCCAGCCTCCTTGCTGGGAAGAGGAGGGGCTAGCTATTTCTCCTCCTTTCGGCAGGGTGCCATCCTTTCGTGTGCAATTCCGCTCATAAATGAACAGTGGGGCGAATTACTCGGGAGTCAGCATTCCAGCCAGCCACGTGGGGATGCCTTAAATGGGGGGGGGGGAGGCACAATACACGGGACGGGTGTGGGGTGTCCACACGGCTCTTGACAACCACAAAGGGTGGGCAAATGTCCAAACGGATCCTTCGCCCGGATAACTGGTATCGTTTACTCTTCCTAAGCTCTTTGGGAAAGGGAGAGCGGCCCCTGGGGGGCGGCTGGACGCAGCTCTGCCCTCTTTGCTGTTCCCGACCAGGACCTCTGGATTATTTATGACCCGCAGTCCTGCTTGCCAGCAAAGTCCCAGTGCCCCCCACTGCGGCTCTCCAGCGATGGGCAGGGCCAAGCGTTGCTGCAGTAGGGAAGGAGGGACCAGAGAGGGATGCTGCTGAGTGCGGGATGCTGGTTGCTATGAGACGGGAGGAAGAATGCCGGCCAATCCCCATTGGAGGCCTGGCAACTAGGCTCCCCCCACCGCTCCGGCCCCTCCCATTTCTTCCTGCCAGTATCATCACTCCTAGGTCCAGGGGAAGGGGGGAAAAGGAACTCAGAACAAAACGTGGAGCTCAGGAAATAGAGAAAATGGAGGGAGGCAGGAAGAGAAAACAACGGAAGGGGACAGCGGTGGAAGCCAGACACTCTGTTCTCGAGGGCAGTGGGGCTTAGGAAGCAAAGGAATATGACAGTTTCAGGAAATGGGTTGAGAGGATGGAGGGTAAAAGGTTCTGATGAGGACCCAAAGGAAGGGGACTAGCTAGGATCTAATTGCTTCCAGTCTTTTGCAGCAAAAAATGGTGTCCTGTGGCACCTTAAAGACCTAACAATTGAACTGTTGCTTCCTCGGAGGAAGTAGGTCGGACCTATGGGGTCAGAATGGGGCAAGGACTCCCGGGTCTTATTCCTAGCTCCATGCAAGAGGGGCACAGTTACAGAGTCTGAATGTGGGGTGGGGTGCTGGGAAAAGAGGTTTGGGGGGGTTTCGATCCCCTGCTTTATAAAAGGGGAATATTTGGGGGTGGGAGCATCTGTGTATGCAGAAAAAGTGCTTTTTTCTTTCCGCAGATTGCAGCTCGACGCTGCGATTCCCACCATACTCTTGTGTTCAAAACACCAGGGCAAATCTCCAAGCCTCTGCAGGGCTTCTGTAGCCCCTCTGGGGAGACCCTACCTTAAAGAGATACTGAGAGACAGCACAGCGAAGCTCTACTGCCCCAGTTTTCGGTTTCGCTGCTACTCAGCCCAGGGATTTTAAGCTGCATGACACCTGAGAATCCCAGGTGGCTGCGGGTGCAAACTGGGTTATGGGAGCTGGGTGCCGAGTCGTCCTCTGGGTTCCTGGTGCCCCAGACCAGAGGGGGCAGCAGAAGGTGGGGCTGAGCGAGGCAGAGGTGGAGGAGAAATGTGATGTGAAGCAGGACATCCACCCCACCTATCCCCAAATTTCATAACTTCATTAGAAGCAGTGAATAGGCAGGAACCAAGTGCAAATACAGGGTTAACTGGCTCGCTATGTAGGGCCAAAGGGGAGGAGAAGCCTGTGGTGGGCGGGGCCCAGAGGCAAAAGTGGGCGGAGCTACGAATGCAAAGGTGAGCCTTGCACAGGTCCCTAGTTTCCACACTCCCACCTTGGGCTATCAACATATCATCCAAAACCAGTCCATATTGTGATATCAGTTTCATAATTTTTGACCTGGCAACATATTGCAAATCATGGTGTGTGTGCTATGCAAAAATCACAATGCAGGGAAAACTGTAAAACCAGCCAATATCTCTACAGAGCTCCTTTCTTATATCAGATGTTGTGATATATCGGTGTATCACAATATTTAGCTGGTGATATATCGTGATGTTGAGAACCAGGTATCACCCAGCCCGTGGCCTCCAGCCAAGAGGTATTGCCACAGACCAAAACACTTAAAAGAGGTTGCTAAGTAGGCCTGGTGAGAGGGGCGGCTTGGGAGACTCTCAAGGGCCATGTTGGAAAGCTTCGAGGGCCACATAAGGGCCACAGGCCTCAGGTTCCTCACCCTCGTTCTAGGGATTCAGAAAATCTTCCATGGCCATTACTCTATTCAAATCTGAGAAATAGTGACCCATATATATATAAGCATTTTCCACATCACTGGTGAGAAAATGAAGGGCTGAAATGGACGGTTAGCACACAGCTTATTTTGTGCCACAAAAACATAGTCCTGGCCCCTTTTAACAGAGGTTTTGTGCCTTTTAAGATCTGCGTGAGATGTAGACGTTCCACTGGCTCAGTTTTCCCTCAGCGTTCGAGGGACAGCTTCACGTGCTCATGGCCTGCCTACTAATCATCTGTCAAAACACACGCAGTGGTGGAAACCCTTTTTTGGAAATCGCAACAATGCCTGTGTGTTTGCAGTTATGACAGCACAGAAGCAACATGTTCTGCGATATCCAAACATGCCTCTCCAGGGGGCTCACTAGGCCTCACTCTCCCGAGGGCAAAAGTCCCAGCTTCCCTCCGTCAGGTTCTCCTATAAAGACAAACATGGATCCTTTCCCTGCTGTGGAAGCTGCCTCACACCATCCAACACAATTTTGCTGTCTCTGGCAGCAAATCTCCAGGGCAGAAAAATGCTATTTCCCACCTCCTACTCCTTTAGAACAGAGGTGGGTGAGCAGGGAACCTGAGGCCTGGAGAAGAAATGTGGCCCCTGGGCCCCTCTTTCTGGCCCTTAGGATTCTCCCAAGCCACACCCCCTCACTGGCCCTATTTCACACCATCTCTTGAGTCTTTCTGTCCGTGGCAATGCCTCTTGGCATTCATAGCCCCGTCCCACTTTTGTCCCTGGCCCCGCCCACCAACAGTTTCTCCGCCCCCTTGGCCACAACACTTAATCGGCCCCATCACCCTCCCTGAGGGTTTTTGCCTGCCTGGAATGTGCCCTTGAGCTCTGATAGCGCCTCGGGATGGATACAGAGGTTTGTATGTGTAAAAACGGGACGCGGTTGGCGCTGTGGGTTAAACCACAGAGCCTAGGACTTGCCGATCAGAAGGTCAGCGGTTCGAAACCCCGCGACGGGGTGAGCTCCCGTTGCTCAGCCCCTGCTCCTGCCAACCTAGCAGTCCGAAAGCATGAAGTGCAAGTAGATAAATAGGTACCGCTCCGGCGGGAAGGTAAATGGCGTTTCTGTGCACTGCTCTGGTTCGCCAGAAGCGGCTTAGTCATGCTGGCCACATGACCCGGAAGCTGTATGCCAGCTCCCTCGGCCAATAAAGCGAGATAAGCGCCGCAACCCCAGAGTCGGCCACGACTGGACCTAATGGTCAGGGGTCCCTTTACCTTTACCTATGTGTAAAAACACAGCTGTTGCCCCGCCCACTTTTGCCCCAGTCCCCGCCCACCACTGGCATGTGGCCCCTGCAAGATTCCCCTCCCTGGCCGTGTGGCCCTGGGAGCGAAAAAATCTCCCCACCCAAGTTTTAACAAACCCGGGACATTTCTGTCAGCGGAGGAAACGCTCTGCTGATAAGCAGCCGCCTCTTCTGCGACTGGGGAGCTGGGCGTCTCGTGGCCCCTGAGGATAGAGGGGGCCACATTCCAAGGCACCTCCGTCCTGTTTCACACCTTATGCAGCCTAGTGGGGCTACGGCAGCAGGAAAGTCATACGACCTGTGCTCTTACCTGCCTCTCCCTTCTCCGCACAGCTCCAGGGGGCTCCTCTCTCTCTGCCACGAAGGACCCCGTACCCCCAAGCAGTTCCTCGCTCTCCTGCTCTGGGGCCCCCGGACCTCCTGCTGGCGTTGGCTCCACCTGGGTCTCTGCAGGATAAGGCCTGGAAGCTGCTGCTCCTTCCTCCTCCTCTTCTTCCTCCTCCTCTTCCTCCCGGAGACTGCCGGAACTGCCGCTGGCGGGGCTGCCCAGCTGGGGGCGCCGTGGGGGCGCCCCTTCGTAATCTTCCTCCTCCGCCTCATAGCTGCTGAGCTGCTCCTGTTCCCCCTCCCACAGCCCCTCGGGGACGAACCCCGGTGTCCGGGAAGGGAAGCTTCCCCGGCAGCCCCACTCGTCCTCAGGGTCGGAGGCCTCCGGGGGGAGGTGCTGGCGGGGGCCTCCGTTCTCCAGGGGGGGCCAAGTCCGCCGAGGGTCCCCCCGCCAGGGCTGCAGAGGCGTCGGAGGGTAGCTGGGGGGCAAGCTCGGGTCCGGGGTGACGTCGGAGGGGGTGATGCCGTTCTCGTAGACCCGGGGGCTGTCGTACTCCTGGAAGTCCGTGTCGGTGCCTTCCGAATCTAGCCGGCCGCGGGGCTCTGGGGAAGGAGAGGAGCCTAGTGGTTAGAGCAGAAGGAGCCAGGGGGTCAGAGCCCTTGGTTCAAAGGCACAGGAAGTGGGACATTGCGAGGTACAGTAACCAGGGTGGCCAGGAGCTGGGGCAGGTGGTGGAAGGGCTCACACTCAGGATTCTGTCTCCAGGTGGAAGAGACCAAGAAGGGCAGAGCTGGCCGGTGGTATTTGATTCCTACTAAGTTAGCTAAAAGGAACGCGGGTGGCACTGTGGGTTAAAGCACAGAGCCTAGGACTTGTTGATCAGAAGGTTGGTGGTTCGAATCCCCGCGATGGGGTGAGCTCCCGTTGCTCGGTCCCTGCTCCTGCCAACCTAGCAGTTCGAAAGCACGTCAAAGTTCAAGTAGATAAATAGGTACCACTCCGGCGGAAAGGTAAATGGCATTTCCGTGCGCTGCTCTGGTTCGCCAGAAGTGGCTTAGTCATGCTGGCCACATGACCCGGAAGCTGTACGCCAGCTTCCTCGGCCAATAAAGCGAGATGAGCGCCGCAACCCCAGTCGGCCACGACTGGACCTAATGGTGAGGGGTCCCTTTACCTTTACCTTTAAGTTAACTAAAATGTATACAACAAGTTCAAATAGCTGCAGGAAGTGTAAAGAGAAAGAGGGTACCTTTTATCATATGTGGTGGCCGTGTAAGATAACAAAATCATTTTGGGAAATGATATATAACAAATTGAAGAAAATGCTTAAAATAACTTCTTGTTTTAAAAAAATCAGCAGCCTTTTAATTAGGAATTATAGGTACCAAGATCCCAAAAGAACAGAAAAGATTATTTATGTATATGACAACAGCTGCACGACTATTATTAGTCCAAAGATGGAAAGTAGTAACAATTCCGACTAAGGAAGAATTGCAAGGTGGACTATGCAGAGATGGCAAAATTAACTGGGAGACTCAGGAATCAAGAAGATAAGGACTTTAAAAAAGAATGGGGAAAACTAATAATTTACCTGAGAACACTGTAAGCAAATTAAAACGTTAGCTGGACTTTAAGAATCACTTGTAAAGCAACGAGGTTTATGTATAACATAGTTATGAGAAGTATGGAGAATATATTGATATCTAGACTGGTAAAAAAATTGTTATAATGGACCCATGTAAGGGGAGGGCAGTCACGAGATTCAGAGAATCTCATGGATTGATTGTATAAAGAATTTTGTTATTATTTTGCAATTAAAAAAGATTTCAAAAAAGAAGAAGAAGGGCAGAGCTGGCAACACAAGAAGTGGCCTTTCCCTGAGCCAGGCGATTGGGTTCATCTGCATCTCTCCAGTCTTTCATGCCGGAGTTCTTCCCAACCCTATTCGAGGATTAAACCTGCCACCTTTTGCATGCACTCCTGAGCTGCAGAGCTCCCCTTCCCCTGAACTCAGATCCAGGCATCTCGACTCCCAATGGGGTAAGTGACTATGGTTAGAAATTTTATCTGTCACCTTTATTTCCTCCATGTCATTGACTGGCTGGGTGCAGAGGAGGGGGGGGCACAAGTTGGGGAGCCCCCAAGGAAAGAAGGCTCAGAAGCATGGGGTTGGCGGTGGAGCACACAGAAGCTGAAAAGGAAACAGGGCTTTGTGAGTGGGGAGAGGCTGGGGCAGACAGCAGTCCAGACTCAGAGGCAGGAGAGGAGGGGGGCAGGAGACAGAGATGAGCCAGGCTGCTGAAGAAACCAGGGAGTCTCCCCCTCCTGCTGCAAACAGCTTCCCTCTCCCTGGTCTCCCAGGACACACAGAGAAGTGAAAAGAGCAGAGGAAAGACTGGTTGCGCTCAGACACAGTCTCCGATTGCTTGGGAAAACCACCCCAGAAAGGAGTGGACTTTGGGAGCTGTGGGAACGCAGGGGGACTTTCAGTCCTCGCCTCCCTGGGGCAAGACCTACAGGGAAGAGTTGATGGGATCGCTAGGCCTGTGCTGTTTTGGTTTCTTTGAATAAAGACACTGGTGGGTTTTTTAAATTGCCGGCCTTCACCTGACTCTGGCTCCTGCCATTCCAAGGAGCTTGAGGCAGGACACATCGGAGACACACACAGAGAGAAAGAAATAGAACACCATCAGCACACTTGGAACTTTGCTGAGTCCCTCAAGCAAAATAGAAAGATCTCTGCCTTCAAAGAGCTTACAGTAGCATTAGGGATAGAAACCAGGATTACTGAGCGGGTTGTGCGTCTCTCAGGAGGGAGCAAGGGAGGAGTCTAGGGAAAAAAGCTGATTTATGGTAGAAACCACACACAAAATCCTAACGTTGCATCAAAATCCCAACCTCTCTGCTGTGTCAGACAAAGATCAGTCCATGGACTCCAGAAAATAAGATAAGAAATACCCAAGTAATGCAGGGGTCCCACACGTACACCCCAATTCCTCTTGAAATGGAAAAATAAAAAGCACTTCTTACAGAAAAAATGGACGTGGGTGGCACTGTGGGTTAAACCACAGAGCCTAGGACTTGCCGATCAGAAGGTCGGCGGTTCGAATCCCTGCAACGGGGTGAGCTCCCGTTGCTCGGTCCCTGCTCCTGCCAACCTAGCAGTTCGAAAGCACATCAAAGTGCAAGTAGATAAATAGGTACCGCTCCGGCGGGAAGGTAAACGGCATTTCCGTGCGCTGCTCTGGTTCGTCAGAAGCGGCTTAGTCCTGCTGGCCACATGACCCGGAAGCTGTACGCCGCCTCCCTCGGCCAATAAAGCGAGATGAGCGCCGCAACCCCAGAGTCAGCCACGACTGGATCTAATGGTTAGGGGCCCCTTTACCTTTACAGAAAAAAATGTTCCCAAGGAAACAAATGGAAGTAAGGATGGATGAATCTACCAATTTTTGTTTCTCTGAGTTTCTCATTTCCCCAATATTAAGAACTGAAGAAGAGCCTGCTGGATGAGGCCAGCATCCTGTTCTCACAGCATCTGACCAGATGCTTGCTGGAAGCCTGCAAGCCTGACGTGGTGGCAGCCACATTCTCCCCCTCTTGTGATTCTCAGCAGCTGATATTCAGAGACGGAACGCCTATGACCGCAAAGCTAGAGCATAGCTTTTGATAGCCTTTGTCCTCCACGAAGTCATCTCATGTCCAGTTCTCCATTTTTCCACAGCAGCCGGCAAATCCATTCTTTGTGAAAATTCCTCAGCGTTTCAACGCAGATTCCAATTTTGTACACAAACATGCAAAGCAATTTCCCCCCAATAATCTGATCTGATCTAATCTGATCTCATGCATCTCCATCCACACTTTGGGTGGATTTTCTGCCCACATTTCTTGGCCGGGAAACTGCATTGCAAAATTCAGAGATGTGCAGATTTCAAAAGAGAGGCCGTGTTAGGTACGTTTTGCTTTTTACATGCAAACCTAGTCAAATTTCACCACCCCATATCCACCTGGAAGAGAGACAATCAGACATAGTGTAACCCCCAAAGCGTTCCTCCCGGAAAATTTGCCAGAGAGGCATTTATTTCCAGGGTAAACCCCCACTCCCCCCCCAAAAAACCACCCCAAACATCTCTCACCTGGCTCGGCTAAGATGGGCTGCAGTTCTTGAGCCAAAATTTTGGCCAGGCGGGCGGCTTCCAGGGCCTTCTCGGCTGCACCCAGAGCGGCGGCAGCCTTCAGACGAGCGTCAGCGGCTCTGCAAAGAAAAGAGGGCTTCAGAGAACTGCATGGTTGAGGTGGAGATGTGAGCATTTTTCTCACGACACCCTCAAGGCCAGCCCAAAACATATATTGGCTGCCTCAAGCAGAGCAGCAACTGCTGATCTCCCCCCTTCCAAAACAATAAATAAATAAAATTCAAGGTGTATTGTACACAAGGCCAACCAAGTTACTTTGTCACCTGGGACAGAAAACCAAACGCTTCCCCTTTCCTGGTGGTCAGGAAACAAAATACAACTTTTAAAAATGTCGAAATATATAAAATATATATAAAAGAAATAGTGTGCTATCTATTTGAATCTAGAACTTTTTAAAAATGACAGCCAAATCAGCTGCCTGAGGATTTCTGCCTTACACGGTCTAAGGCAAGAACTTGTGACCCTCTAGATCAGGGGTCAGCAAACTTTTCCAGCAAGGGGCCGGTCCACTATCTCTCAGACCTTGTGGGGGGCCGGACTATATTTTGGAGGGGAAAAAATGAACGAATTCCTATGCCCCACAAATAACCCAGAGATGCGTTTTAAATAAAAGGACACATTCTACTCATGTAAAAACACGCTGATTCCCGGACCATCCGCGGGCCGGATTCAGAAAGCGATCTGGCCGGATCCGGCCCCCGGGCCTTAGTTTGCCTACCCATGCTCAAGATGCTTTGTGGAACTCCTATCATCCCCAGCCATTACCCACACTAACTGGGGCTGATGGGAATCGTAGTCCAGCAAAAATGTCTGGAGTGCCCCAGGATCCCCGCACCCCAACCAGTCAAATGTTATGTCCAGCAATGGCAGACTTGGGCCTTTCAAATTTCAGTGGCACCCTGTGCAAGGCCAAAATCTGGCACACACACCCTGGTCTCGCCTTCTGCTCTGCACAACTCACTATGTCATAGTTGTGGCATGCTAGGCTCAGCGCCCAGTTCAGTGGCAATGACCGATCTCACTCCCTTTCCCACTTTTGTTTTACAGTGGTACCTCAGGTTAAGTACTTAATTCGTTCCGGAGGTCCGTTCTTAAGCTGAAACTGTTCTTAACCTGGAGCACCACTTTAGCTAATGGGGCCTCCTGCTGCCGCCGGAGCACGATTTCTGTTCTCATCCTGAAGCACTATTTATGGGTTAGCGGAGTCTGTAACCTGAAGCGTATGTAACCTGAGGTACCACTGTACTTACTTGCTTTGGGGTCCAGAAAAAGGGGGTGCGGCATTGTGATAATAAATAAATAAAAATGGACAACTAAATAGCAAAGCTTTTCAAGAACGCCTCTGCCTAATCTAACTCGGACCTCTTCCCGTTCTCTTGTAGGGCAAGAGGTTGATGGGAGTTGTAGTCCAAAAAAAAACCTGGAGGGCATTGCCACTTTAGAAGACCTTCAGATGAGTACATGGGGACAGGAAACCGAGACAGCAGGCTCAATCCCCAACCCACCAACTCATGAATTCATGTATGTGAAAATGCCTTTACGGTAGCAGCAAAACAGTCTGAGAAGCAACTTCTCCTACCTGAAACCTTCCAGAGGGCGGGAGGCTGGCAAAGGCATTGTCATTTATGCTGCCTGCCTTGGGGTTTTCTATTGAAAGGTATTGCAGAATTTGTAAATAGTATTTTATTTGTTATATATGCTATCTATCTGCCAAGGCTTTGAGACTCTTCTCCACATAGTCATCATCAGAGGTTTAATGGGGAGGTGTGAGGATGGCCTTTTAGCACCAAAATTTTGGGACGCAGTCTCTGGCAAGAGCCACCATGCTGCCTGTTTAGGCAGGCTCTGAAATATTATTTGTTTAAGACCAGCTATTAAGGTTCAATAACATGTTACTGATAGAGAACGTGTCAATTTCAACCTACAGTTTTAGTTCTGGTGCCTTCCATGGTGTCTGCCTTGTTTGTTTGTATTGATATTATAAGCAGCTTTGGACATAGGACTCCATGGGAAAGGGGGATATAAAGTGAATTAATAATAACTGCATGTGTCTAATAGCTATTAGAAACCACTGACCTAGTTTGCACAAAATGCTAAGCGGTGGTTTGTTAAACTATGGTTAACCAAAGAATGGTCTATTTGCCTGAACCACGCTTTGGTTACTGCCAACAAACCACAGTGCGAAGCCATAGATTGTTGTTGGCTTGCGAAGATTGGTTTATTTTAACTGGGCCCTGGTATCATGTGTAAATCCTGCCATAACTATGGTTTGCTTCACCATCCCAGAAGCTCGCTGAGCTATAAATGCCTGAGACAAGAGAGGCTGGAAAAGAAAATAAACTTTGGAGAAATAAGTCATGGTTTGCTTGTTTGTTCACCTGTGGGACAACTCGTGGTTAATTCATGGTTACTTAAATGAACTGTGGCTTAAACAAACCACGGTTTTGTGTCATGTGTAAACCAGGTCACTGTAGCGCCTGGCAAACTAATTCTGAAAATCTTTTGAACACCTCAAGCTATTTTATTGACTTTTAGAGAATGCATCTGTTAGGAAACCTGCTGCTTCTTAAAATATTTCCCAGAAAACAGAATTTATCTTTGGGCTCCTTCAAACACGATGAATGTTCTGCCATTCCTGTTTGGGGAAAGGATACACACAAATGCTGGCACTTTCATAGAATCATAGAGTTGGAAGAGACCACAAGGGCCATCGAGTCCAACCCCCTGCCAAGCAGGAAACTTTATTTCAGGATCTACTGCCCCAAAGAGACACAGCTGCCTCCTCCTTCCAAAGGATGATCGAGACCATCCTTTTCCAGTGGGATTTCTTTTTCTTTTTGACACAATACTGTGGTTTCTATTTTGTTCCTCTCCCCTGGTCTTTGTTCCATCTGCCAGCTGCCTAACTTTATCGTTGACATCGCCGCTCTCTTTTCTAATCTGCTGGTTTTCCTACAGATTTTTAATTTTTCTTGTATGCCGCTATGGGAGACCTTGGATGGAAAGCAGCAAAACAAACTCCTCTGGGAATCGGATCCTAGCAAAATGTGTCAAGCGTGAAACGGCCTCAACTCCTAGAAAACCGAGTCCCAGTTTCTTTTGTGACACAGCTCCTCTTTCACAGGAAGTCCGGGAGCTAAAGCATCGCTTTGCTTCATTTTTTTTAATAGTAAGCCTTATAAAGGAAGCCCCCCTCCTTTTTGCCCCCATGCTGTCTGTCTTTGAGCGAGGGGCATTGTACCACCATTTAAAATTTCCAGAAGTTGATAAGGATGAGAAACATCTAGGAGGGGGCAGGTACCCCTCAATCCCTTGCTGTACCCCAAAAGAAACACACACACACCACGTTCAACACATCTAAGCAGTGGTGCCTCAGAGGTAAATTCTGTCGGCGTCAGCGAGACTTGGCTCCTCGTGAGCGTCTTTAGAGTCAGCATTTAAGCATGGTGTTTTAATAGCTGCACGTCCCCAGTACGTTTCAAAAACCGTTTTCACAAAGCTAACCAAAAAAATATATATGAGTGAATTTTGCCAAGACTGCTTCGTTCAACAGCCAGTGCCTCTCCCACCCTCAGCCTGCTCTGCTCCTTGCAGAACGCACCAGTCTGCGTGCCCACCCTCACAACACCTTGTTTCTGATCACCCACGCAGCAACCTGCGAGCCACCTACACTTACAGTCTGCTTCTGCACAACGTAACAGCCCAACACCCCCACCCTCACCCTCCTCCACGTACCCTGTATCTCGTCCTACGGCTTTTACGCCTCCAAGCCAACTTCCCCCACCCTTTCCCCTCTGGGAACGTACCCTATGGTCTCCCCCTACCACCACGGGCAAGTGGAGATCACACCTGCCCAACTCATTCCCACCCCTCCTCCCACCCCTCTCCATCCCAGCCCAGCCTTGGTCCATGCCCAGCAGATGCTGCTGCTTGCTGTTGCCATAGCAGCCATTAGCCAATCACCTTGCCATTGGCCAGTTGCCTAGGAGACCAGGCAGCCTACACCAGGCTGCTAGGCCTTGGCGGAGCCTCTACCTCCCTGTTCTCCGCCCTGATAAGGCACACATTTTTTCCTCCCTTCTCTCTCTCTCTCTCTCTCTCAGGAATCTGCCTCACACCACGTCAGATCACTGGTCCGTCTAGCTCAGAATTGTCCACAATGACTGACAGCAATGGATCCCCAGGGTTTTCAGACCTGGAGTCTTCTCACAACATTACCAGGGTTTTGAAAGTGGGGACCATCTGTTTGCAAGAGAGATGCTCTGCCACCGAGCTATATGGCCCTTCTTTCTCTCCATAGTTGTCAAATTTTCCCTTTTCTTTCTATTCGGAATACAGTGGTACCTCGGGTTACATACGCTTCAGGTTACAGATTCCGCTAACCCAGAAATAGTGCTTCAGGTTAAGAACTTTGCTTCAGGATGAGAATAGAAATTGTGCTCCGGCGGCACGGCAGCAGCAGGAGGCCCCATTAACTAAAGTGGTGCTTCAGGTTAAGAACAGTTTCAGGTTAAGTACGGACCTCCGGAATGAATTAAGTACTTAACCCAAGGTACCACTGTAAGGGAATTTCCCTTAAAAAAGGGAAACGTTGACAGCTATGTTTCTCTCCCCACCCATACACATCACACACACTTTTCTGAAGCTTTGTGTGCGTGTGAAAAGCAGGAATTCAACAGATTTGCAAGTTAAAGGAGGGAGAGGAAGGAAGAATAGATGTTAAAGTGGAGGAACTGAGCCATGAGGAAAGCGTGTCAGATGAGCAGGGCAGCCTAAGAACATCTAAAAGACACATGGAGTCAAATGGGGGAAAATATATATATATATTGTGAAAGGGTGGGGGGAAATAAAAAAGAGGAGGAAATAAAAGTGAGTGGCGGCAGCCCTGGGCAAGCATCAAGAGCCATCAAAATGTCTTTGCTTTAAAGGCCAGAGATGGTCCTGATGCTCAGTCCATAGCCCCTCAAGAGTTGATATTCCTTTCACCTTCCAAGTGCCAGCTTAAGAAAAGTAAACTACTACTACACACAGGCTTTACGGTCTTCTCCCACCTATGGTTAATTACTTTTATAGCTTATTTTCCGCCCGGGAGGCATGCTTGGAGGAGTTTATAAAGGTATCCGTCCACGTCTGGGACAGGGATCCGGTTAAGGGAAGCTCTGCCAGTCCTGCTTTTAAAATGGCTGCCTCTGTGGTGAGGGAGGGGGAAAGATGGTTATCTTGAGCACCAGGAGTCAAGCACAGCCAGCTAGCAGCACTCCCAACTTCAGCTGGGCGACAGGGTTATAATCCTGCACTCCCAAACTGGAGGGAAGGGTGCAAAGTTAGGCAGGCAGAAGGACTCAGGCTATTTACGTAAGTCCAGATCTACAGGACAGAAAAAAGGCTTAGGCCCACACTTCTGAAGAAGAGCCCAGGAATCATCAGATAGATACACTTTTTTGGGGGGGGGGGAGGAAAACAGCCATCCCCAGGTGGTGAATTTTAGAATCCAAAATAAATTTGTGTTTTTTTTCGAAGGCGGAGATTTAATCTGCCCCCTAATCCCAAGCAAATATTAAATTTAGTGTGGGTCCCTCAGACCTATCGCAAAAATGTCAATGCGCCAGCGCGGTCGTAAACAAGCACCCTGTTTTCCCAATAATGCCCTACAGATCAATTCACCTTTCTCCAAAGTTACTGTTGCCCCAAGTTCAGTTCCAACACTAGCCAACAAAACATTCTTAAAAATTGCATGCATCTCCATAATGGGCTCAAATAAGCCCTTTTCTAACTTCGTGGGAAACTCGTTCCACCCTCTTATCTTTCCCAACTTTTTTTATAATCCTCCCCCCCCCCACCCCACAAAAACCCCTCAAGTGATCCATCTCCCATTGTAAAAACATACAAACATAAGAAGAGCTCTGCTGAATCAGGCCAATGGCCAAGCTAGCCCGGCACCCTGTCCTCAAAGTGACTGACACCTGTGGAAAATCCACAGGCAGGATTCGTACTCAAGACCACTCTCTACACCTGCAGTTGACAACAACTAGTATTCAGAAGTAATCCAAAAATCTACTGCTTATTGTTGATATCATTTTGCATATTATAACATTAATTTTTCTTTCAAAATTTACCTTATTTCTTCACTGTAGAGGCAGAGAATAGCTACAGTGGTGCCCCGCAAGACGAATGCCTCGCAAGACGGAAAACTCGCTAGACGAAAGAGTTTTCCGTTTTGGAGGTGCTTCGCAAAACGAATCTCCTATGGGCTTGCTTCGCAAGACGAAAATGTCTTGAGAGTTCCTGCGGGTTTTTTTCTCCTCCCCCCCCCTTTTTATAAGCCACTAAGCCGCTTATCAGCTGATCCGATAAGCCGATAAAAGCCGCTAATAGCGCTAATCTGCTAATCCGTCAATGGGCTTGCTTCGCAAGACGAAAAAACCGCTAGACGAAGAGAATCACAGAACAGATTCTTTTCGTCTTGCGAGGCACCACTGCATTGCGACGAGGAGCCCCCTGAATTTGTCTCATCCTCTTTTAGAGCCAATCTAGGCTGTCAGCTATCACTGCTTCCTGCAGCAGCGAGTTCCACAGTTCTCTCTCAAGACCAACACGGTTTGAAAGAGTTCGCTGGCGTGACCTCGGCTACCTCAGCGCCACATCCCCATAAAACTACACAGGAGGAGCCTCCCGGCACCTGCGCACCCACAAGCAACTTTTTTGCCCTCACCTGGCGATGGCCACTTCCTGCTTCTGCCGGGCCATACTGACCGCCCTCCTGGCCACTTCCACAGCCCGGTCCACCTTCTCCTTGACCTTGCTGCGGCGAAGCGGGATGAGGTTCTTCACCTTCCCACTCACTAGGCGGTTGAGCTTGTACTTGCCCTCTTCCTTGGAGCCGTCGGGGTAGGTCGTGCGGCCATAGCCGTGCCTGCGGTTGCCCAGCCACTCGCCCTCGTACCGCAGCCCGTTGGAGCGGCGGCTGACCCCATAGCCGCTGCGGCGGTCCACGCGCCACTCTCCGGCGTAGACCTCGGTGGAAGAGCCCTCGATGGTCAGCGTCGACGGCAGCTCCGGGGGCTCCGTCTCAGCGTAGCTGAGCGTGGTGGCCTCGCTCCCGGCCGAGCTGACCCCGGCCTCGCTCTTGAGGGACCCTCGCTTGCTCCCCAAGGAGGCCTTCGACTCGGCCCTGCGCACCCGCAGCCCGCTCAGGAGCAGGGAACGCCGGAAGAAGCCCCCCGATTTCTTCTTGGCGCCCTTGGGGAAGTCCGGATCGCCGGGGAAGGCCAAGACAAAGCCGCCCCTGGACCCCGAGGCCGGGCTGTCCCCGGGGAGCGGCGGAGGGGGCAGAGGAGGGGGCGGCAGGGGTGGAGCAGGGGCATTGGGGTCGGTCTCGCTGTGGAGCGACTCCAGAGAGGTGCGGCGCGGCGAGCGCACCAGGGCGGCTTGGCGGTAAGGGACGCTCTGGCGAACGCCGTAGCCGTGCCGCTTGCCAGACTGCCACTGGCCCTGGTAGGTCCCTGTGGAGAAAGAGAGAGGTTAGCCAGGTGAACAGGTTGGGGAATGCAGGAGACGCGTGAAGCAAGGAGTGAGGGAAAGGAAGAGAAAGTTGACCCAGTGGAAAGGAGGGGAATGATCCCCCAAACCTGCCAGTGTCTCCTAGGAGTACAGGACATGGGTCAGAGGTCCACACTATTTTTGTGGCAGGTGGAGAAGGGCTAAGGAATAAGGATGCAAAATAATGGTGGGCCTTATAGGAAACGTCCGCCTAGAAAGGACTGAGAAAACAAAGAAACAAGATGGAGAAGTGGGAGCGAGTTGATTTCGGTTTTGGGGGAGCCCATCCGTTTAGCATATTTCATCCTCAGGGGTGAAATGGCGGGTTTGGCTGAAGCGAGGAGTGGCATTTCCCAGGCTACTCATGAAACTGCATGGCCAAGCAGGGATTTGAACCCTTGACTCCTGGGTTCACAGTCTATCCCCAACACCTCTGTGATGGATGGACAGAGGGAGAAGCAAAGAGAACAGCTGGGTGATGAAGAACTATTGGTGTCCGTGTGGCAAGAGCGACAGAGCGATTTAGGGAACCGGAGAAGGAAGAGTTGGTCAAGCAATGAAGGAAGAGGAGAAATGGCGAAAAACAGTGTTTTGGTGGGTGGGGGAAGTGGGGAATGGGCCTACTGCCAACTTGACACTAGGACAAATGATGGGGGGCGGCGTGGAAAGGACTCCACCCTGCCTCAGGGCTTTTTATCGGCCTTCTCACCTCCGTCAGCGTACGTCTCCATGCCGTAGCCATCCTGCAGGCCCTCGCGCCACATGCCTTCATAGATGACTCCCGAGTGGCTCTCCCAGACGCCGGAGCGCCCCTTCAGCCCATGACTCCACTCCCCTTTGTAGCTCCACTTGCTCTTGCGCTCCACGCCCAGCCCACTCCGCTTCCCTTGGCTCCAGTGGCCTTGGTAGGTGTTCCCGCTGGGCCAGGTGTAGACGCCCAGGGATTCGAAGCCGCGGCTCCAGCGCCCGCTGTACTCCCCCTGGGCCCCGGGGCCTGTGCAGACGCCGTAGCCGTGCGCCCGGCCCTCCTCCCAGTCTCCCACATAGCAGCCGCCATCGTCAAACTCGAACCTGCCTCCGTTGGACATTCATGTAACGTATCTCCCCGGCCTGTCGGGCTCCAGTTACCCACGAGTCCCTGCGCGCATCTCCTCCGCTCCCCCTCCGGGGCGCCTCTACATGGCGCTGCCCCACACAGAGAGACCTCAGCCCTTCACGCCTCCTTCCTCGCAGCCAGGCATTGGGGAAGCCCTTCCTGCTTCTCTTCTGAGCTACGCCTTCAGGGCTACAGCCAGAGCGTGGGCAAGGCCTGGCTTTTTTTGGTTGCAGACATGTAAAGGAGCCACCGGCAGGCGGAGGCTTCCTGACCAGAGATTCACGAGGCTTCTCCGTTAGCTGGGACAGAGGAGAGCAGCTGGCTGCAGGAAAAGGCCAAGGTTTTAGTGGTTATGAGGCATGCAGTAGAGCAACACCTGTATTAAAAGTTAGCACTCCTCGTGCTACAGGCGTCCCCAAAGCCTTTGGTTTACCTGCAGGCGAACCCGGGGGTCGTCTTTAATTACAGAAGCATGGAGGTCTCGCTGTTTCTGCCGGTAGAGATGCAAGAACACGACAGCCGTTCCACAGCTTTCTGACTCCAAGCACACCAGCACTCCAAGAGATCTCCAGCTGTAGGCATACAAAAAGCCACACCTACCAAAACCCAGCGTTCTTCGGCTAGTGGTCCGTTGTGCTTTGGGAGCGAAAGACCCGAGCTGGTGTTGACTGTACAGAGCTATGGGGTCTTCAAGTTGTTCTTGGGCTGCAGTCATAGAAGGAGGGCTCTGAAACCAAGAGGATTTCTTTGGCTAGCACCAAACATTCCAGAGTTCCTAGAGGTCCCTTGTCTTCGGGGACAGTTTTCCTAGAGGTCTTCGGCAACAGGAGATAAGCACTCAAATCGGCTGTTTCCCGGCCTTCCACAGCTGGTGTCACAGTTTGGACAAGAGAGCTTAAAAGGGCCCTCTTGCCATTACAGGCAAGGGAGGGCCGCGAGGCCTTCGGTTTACAGGCATATACGGTGGTTAGGAATTGCGGAGTTATCGCGGTCGATGGAACTCCTTGGAATCTTATAATAGAGAGTAGACAGTCTGGGAGCTGACAGGCGGCTTTGACATTGTGTTCCCCAGGACCTGGTGGACGAGAAGAGGCAGTGGTACTGGCGTCGGTCAGCGAGCCTTCTGGAGGGCTCGGCTGGTTCTTGGCGGTGGTTATCAGGCCACGTGTGAATGGAGAAGCTGGGGTTCTCGGGTGACAGGCTGCAACAGGCGATGCTGCAGGCCTCCCTGCTTAGTGCCCAGCTGGGCGCATCGGGGGCTGTTCAGAGAAAATCGAGGCGCTCACAGGAACCGGGGAGCCTCTTCCCAGGGCGGAGGA
The DNA here is from genome assembly GCF_965112155.1 of Podarcis liolepis. Classification (NCBI taxonomy): domain Eukaryota; kingdom Metazoa; phylum Chordata; class Lepidosauria; order Squamata; family Lacertidae; genus Podarcis; species Podarcis liolepis. The sequence goes on along the minus strand of NC_139573.1, from coordinate 6,656,938 downwards.
GAGGCAGCGGGGCTGCCGAAGGAGACCACATGGTACAGCGGGTAGGGAACAACCTGCACCAAGAGACACATGGTTTTAGGCAAACATAACTGAAGTTGTCAGGGAGGGAGAGGCAGGCAGGCAGGCAGCCTTAGAGAGATGCCTTTTAGCATGTAAAGGTTTGTACAATGAATTAACTTTGGTGCTCTGTATTGGGATCAATCTCATAAGCATCACACACACACACACACACGTACGTACGTTCCTTTGCACCGCCGTGTGCATGCACACCCCGGCCACATACCGTAGGGTCATTTTTGTAAACAAGAACCAGAAAGCCCGTTCCGTTAGGAGCAGAACGTATTCGCGGCAGAAGCCAAGTTGACATCACTCTAGCAGAAAAGCGGAAAATCGCAGACACAGAAGGTACACACAGGTGATCAAATAGATCTCAGGGAAAAAAGCAGGGCACTCAAAACCTGTAAGTAGGAGAGGCAGAAGGGACCACTACTGCACGCTAAGTCAGCGTTATGTGCGCATGCACACACCTCACATATACAGAAATGTGGACACGCAAAACATTGTTTTAGCACAGGGGGGTAGAAGGGGAGCGGTTGTTGTATACACACCCCAGCATTCCTTATTAGCTGGCTGCTCATAGACATGTGCATAATAATTTAGTAGCCTGCAGATATGGAGACACAGGAACACACACTGTCTACTCTTCTGATGGACACAAACAGCATACAAAAGAGACCCACAAAAAGATGCAGGGGAAAAAAGCAGATTCCCATCTATGCACAACATGCACAAACCAAGCCTTGGCTACGAAATGCCAAAGAAAACAGCCCTGCCAAATGGAAAGAAATCTCTAGGAGAAACGGCACATTTGGGAATACAACATCGAGCGCCCAGGAACGGAAAGAACAGGTCTCAAATTTATTTCACGACTACGGCATGCAGAAAAAGAAATTGGGAACAACAGCTTGCAGATGCACAGGCTAGATTACCTAGATATATACACAAGAGAGTGGGGGAACACTGCAGGGCCACTTCCCAGACTTACCATGAGTTTATTCTGGAGCCAGCGGAGGAAAATAGGCACACGCTTCTAGAAAAGCGAGATAAGATAACAGACACACCCAAGCCTTGAGCGGGCGCATAGACAGGGAAGGAATCTCAGCTGGGAATACTGCCTGGCCGTGTCGGAGAGGTAATGCAGCCCAGCGTAGCAGGAAGGCAGAGAAGACGGTTTGTGTAGAAAAATAGCCACTGGAAACATGAGCCGCAGAGATAAAAGAGAGAAAAAGAAGCGGCAGCAAGGAGCAGCAGTGCTGAAATGTGTCAGCATAAAGGCTGGTGGAAGGAGTTGGGGGGGGGGAGAGAAATGAAAAGCCCAGCCAGAGGCAAAAAAAAAAAAAAAGAGGTAGACTCCAAATGGAGAGATCAGGTGGGAATAGTATGAAATATAGAGGATGGGGGGTGGGAAGGAGGGAGAGGAAGGCAGGCGAGCGGAGAGCAAGTGGAAATCCAGGAAAGGAGAGGCTGAAAATGTCAGCTGGAACGGAACATGAGAAGGAAGGAAGAAGGAACCAGGATAATGGAGATGGCAGGAGGCAGAGAGGACCTCAGGTGCCAGAGAAATGTCAGATGATGAACAAATGCAAGGCAAGGGAGCTGGCGGTGGGTGAACCCTCACCCAGACATTGGGGGGGGGGGAGGGAAGGGCAGCCTGTGGACCATATAACCCCCCTCCCCCAAAATGGAGGAATAGTAGTAGTATATATATTTATATATCTGGTGGGGTGAAGGAGGGGGAAGCCACAGAAGGCAATGTTAAAAGGAGCACATGTGAAATTCTCCCCCCCCCCCCGCCAAGAAGGGAGATGAACTGTCAGATGGGAAATGATCGGCGGCGGGGGTGGTAAGAGGAAGAAATGGCGAGGGGGGTGGGTAGGGAAAGGATCCAGATGGTGAGGGGGAAGTCTCCCAAGAAAACGTGGGCGTAAGTCTCCACCCTCCCCCCGAAAAAAAGGGGATGGAGGGATGTGGGGGTGGCAGTGCAGAGGGGTGTCCTGTGTTGTTAAAAGGGGGAGTCCTCGCACCAAGAAATCGTTTCCACTGCCTGCCCCCCACCTCAGGAGGGATCGACGTGAGGGGTGGCTTCGCAGCGTATAGTTTGGGGGGGCGAGAGAGGCTGTGCTTCAGTCAGGCTCCACCCTTGCTGAGAACCCCTTCCTTGGGGGGCTGGGGTTCCCCCGCACAAACAGAGGCGCCCACAAAAGGATTCAGTCAGAGACACACTTTTATTGTGAAAGTCGACAGAAAAATAAGGCACACTGGGAAACGAACAGGCGGAAAATCGCCACAGACCTGACCCTCCCCTCGCAAAAGACTTCCTGCGCCCCAATACTTTTCTGCAAAAGTGACCCCTAAAATCCGTAATACACGCACACAGACACCTCTCCCAGTTCTCGAGATTTTTGTTCTTCCAGAAGGGCCCCCCCAGTTACACAGGGAAGCATTTGTAAGCTGTAAGGCCCGGTTTTGCCAACCTGGGCCCCTCCATATGGTTCTAGACTACAACTCCCATCAGCCCCAGCCAGCAGAGGCTGATGGGAGTTGTAGTCCAAAAACATCTGGAGAGCCCAGGTTGGAAAAGACTGCTTTGGGTCATTCCCCATCCCAATGGGAACTGTGCTACCTGACGAACTTCATAGAGATTAGTGGCCCTCCAGCTGTTTTTGGACTACAACTCCCATCATCCCTAGTTAGAAGGAACAATGGTCAGGGATGGTGGGAACTGTAGCCCCAAGGCACCTGGAGACCCAAGTTTGAGAAACACTGATCTAGATGATACCAAAACTTCTTCCAACAAACCTGGACCAGGGATGGACTGTGTCCCTATAACTCCCTTTAATTTGTTTTAATTCATTTAAATCATTGTGAACCACCCTGGGACCTCAGGGTGAAGGGTGGGTAATAAACCAATCATAATTACCACCACCATACGGTATTTTTTAAAAACACATACGATCTCAAATGAGACCCAGAGATCAATTTCCCCCTTGCCATCTTCCCATTTATTAAGAGAGACGTCTGTGTCTCGCCCTGTCATCTCTCCTCTGGGGGAGCAACTGTGCCCCCCACTTCCAGTAGCCAAGCACCCCCTCCCCCCTCAGTCAACATCCCCACATCTTTATTCCTGGGGTGCATAGTGGGCAATGCGAAACCATCCATCTGGTCGTTCACATGGCTGAGTAGGAAGGCAGGCCGGACCCCCCCCCATCCCATTAGAGACGGGATGGGGCCCCCCCAGCCACCACCACGGTCTCCCCTGTGATGTAGTCGGCGTCCGGGGAACAGAGGAAGGAGACTATGCCAGAGCAGTCCGTCGGCTCTCCCATCCTAAGGAAGAGAGGGAGGAAAGGGAAACATCTGGTTAGCGGGCATTCCTGGTGGAAGCAAGGCAATGAAAGGATGTAGGGACGTGAAACAAGCCCGCAGGATCAGGCCAATGGCCCATCTAGTCCAGCATTCTGTTCTCACAGTAGCCAACTTGGGATGCCTGCATGCCGGACCTGAGCACAACAGCACTCTGCTCACATGAGATTCCCCAGTGAGTTGTTTTCTGTGGCCTCTTGACAGTGGAGGCAGAATATAGCCGTTGCCCAAGGGCAGGGCCGGGGAAAAGGAGGGGGCAGAGCCATAGCTGTCAACTTACAGATTTGAAAATAAGGGACCAGCAGCCTCGAAAATAAGGGATCAGCAGCCAAAATAAGGGATCAACAATTACTTCGATAAAATACATATTTTGTTGCGTGCAAATGGCTTTAGATACCTATTAGGTCCATAAATTACCATATAGCATATATTCAACACAAAAAAACCAGCAGCAATTTGTTGTTGACAAAGGACAGCTGGACATAGAAAGGGCCCCATTACCTTCAGTAGCTTATTTAAGGGACATCATCAATAAGGGACAGCAGCGGGACATGGCACTGGGATAAGGGACTGTCCCACCAAATAAGGGACGCTTGACAGCTATGGGCAGAGCCTGGTGGGGAAAGGAGATGAGGCCGAGGAATTGGAGGCAGGAGGAAGAAAGGTGAATCTAGGTAAGAGGAAGAAGATGGTGCCAACAAGGCCTGTGGATAACCAACCCCTAATCCAGGCCTGGATTTCATTGCTGTTCAACCCAGAACGACCGAGGCTGCAGCTGACAGATCACTCTAAAGTCTTGGGATGCTTGGATGTCCCTCGTTCCATTTCATTATCATTCTGTAAGTTTCTGCATCACCACCACTGCTCTGCTCTGCTCTGCCTTCCTGCGTAACCTGGAGAATTTCCAGAAGCAATTCCACAATTGCCACATGTGCAATTTTCTGCAGTTGTCTGTTTGCTTCTTTTCTCTCTCCCCTTTTTTTTTTAATTAGGCAACTAAAGCGCCTGAGAACCCTGATGCAATAACGATGCTTGCTTTTCGTGCACTGTTTAAACCAATGCGCAAATGCGCTGGGGCGCATTGGGGGGGGAGAGGAAGCACGCATGTGCACATGCGCAGTGGGCCAAGCAGAACACAGAAATAAAGTTTTAAAAATGAAAGCATAGTAAGATTGCTAAGTACTCCACGCGCACAGTCAGGTTATTCTAAATCATAGAATCATAGAATCATAGAGTTGGAAGAGACCACAAGGGCCATCGAGTCCAACCCCTTGCCAAGCAGGAAACACCATCAGAGCACTCCTGACATATGGTTGTCAAACCTCTGCTTAAAGACCTCCAAAGTAGGAGACTCCACCACACTCCTTGGCAGCAAATTCCACTGTCGAACAGCTCTTACTGTCAGGAAGTTCTTCCTAATGTTTAGGTGGAATCTTCTTTCTTGTAGTTTGGATCCATTGCTCCGTGTCCGCTTCTCTGGAGCAACAGAAAACAACCTTTCTCCCTCCTCTATGTGACATCCTTTTATATATTTGAACATGGCTATCATATCGCCCCTTAACCTCCTCTTCTCCAGGCTAAACATGCCCAGCTCCTTTAGCCGTTCCTCATAAGGCATCGTTTCCAGGCCTTTGACCATTTTGGTTGCCCTCCTCTGGACACGTTCCAGTTTGTCAGTGTCCTTCTTGAATTGTGGTGCCCAGAACTGGACACAGTACTCCAGGTGTGGTCTGACCAGAGCAGAATACAGTGGCACTATTACTTCCCTTGATCTAGATGCTATACTCCTATTGATGCAGCCCAGAATTGCATTGGCTTTTTTAGCTGCCGCGTCACACTGTTGGCTCATGTCAAGTTTGTGGTCAACCAAGACTCAAGGCCTGAGGAGACGTTTCAGTTGTGAGTGGAATGAAGTTTGTAATCCCGGCCCATGGGGTTCCCAATTAATTTGTTACATTTGCATCCCACCCCGCAAGAAGCTCAAGGCGGCATACATGGTTCTTCTCCCCCTCCCCATTTTATCCTCACAACAACCCTGCAAGGGAGGTTAGGCTGAGAGGGAATAACTGGCCTAAGATCACCCAGTGAGTTTAATTATTTGAACCAGCAGCCACGAAATTAAAAGACGCCTGCTTCTTGGGAGAAAAGCAATGACAAACCTAGACAGCATCTTAAAAAGTAGAGACATCACCTTGCGGACAAAGGTCTGTATAGTGAAAGCTATGGTTTTCCCAGTAGTGATGTATGGAAGTGAGAGCTGGACCATCAAGAAGGCTGATCGCCGAAGAATGGGTGCTTTTGAATTCTGGTGCTGGAGGAGACTCTTGAGAGTCCCATGGACTGCAAGAAGATCAAACCTCTCCATTCTGAAGGAAATCAGCCCTGAGTGCTCACTGGAAGGACAGATAGTGAAGCTGAGGCTCCAAGACTTTGGCCACCTCATGAGAAGAGAAGACTCCCTGGAAAAGACCCTGATGTTGGGAAAGATGGAGGGCACAAGGAGAAGGGGACGACGGAGGGCAAGATGGTGGGACAGTGTTCTCGAAGCTACCAGCATGAGTTTGACCAAACTGCGGGAGGCAGTGGAAGACAGAAGTGCCTGGCATGCTCTGCTCCATGGGGTCACGAAGAGCTGGTCACAACTAAACGACTAAACAACAACTCCTCCCAGGTGCTAGTCAGACACTAAGTAGGAGAGAGAACTTTGTTGGAAGAAAGAACTGTTCAGACCCGGTTACCTCTAAGCTGAGGATGTTTTTAAGGGTGCTGTGATCTTCAATTCAAAATGTTATGTCTTTCGCACCTGCAGTGGCGTAGCATGGGTTGTCAGCACCCGGGGCAAGGCAAGTAATTCGCGCCCCCTAACCCGTGGATTTGCGCCCCCTAACCCTAACCCCCAGATGTTGCGCCCGGTGCGGCCGGCCCCCCCTGCACCCCCCACGCTACGCCACTGCGCACCTGGAACCTGCATGGGTTCAAGTCAAGGGGAAAAACTGAGGCCACACTTGGGCCTTTTTAGTTTGTTTAAAGGTATGTCAGGGTGGTGGGGAGGAGAGATGACAGACGTGTATAAAAATTATGCACGGTTTGGGGAAAGTGGATAGAGAAATGTTTTTCTCCCTCCCTCATAATACTAGAATTTGCGACCATCCAACGTAGCTGAATATCGCTAGCTTCACAGCCAGGCAAAAGGAATTACTTTTTCACACAATGAACAGTTAAACTTTGAAATTTTGCCCCCTGCCCGCAAGAGGTGGCGACGGCCACCCATTTGAATAGCTAATAAAGAGGATTAGACAAAATTCATTACCCGCGGCCCTGTGGGATATCTTCAGGAGAAGAAAAGGCTAAGGAGTAAACCCTACACAAATCTGGAATGAAGTTCCTAAGGGGGTTGGATGGCGCCTTGCAAGTCTCCTTCCGGCAACTCCTGCAACCAGGCTGCTGCCAAACATATTGCTCTGCTTTCCTTTGGACCACATCAGCCAGGCTGAGAGGGGGGGTCTTGTTGTCTGGCAGCCCAGGACCCCCAGAAACACCACCCAGGCCTGCGCCCCAGAGAGGCCATTTTGGTTGCTGCTAACGCAGCAGAAACCATGCTGGAGGCAGCAGTTACAAGTTGCGGGTCTCTGCAGCCGCAGCGGGTGTTGCGATTCTCCAGTGGTTCGACTCTGCCCACGGAGGCACACTCCATTGTCTTTCCAGACAGGTGGATGCATAAAATGAGACAAATTCATGGGGAAAGTAAGGCGATCAACAGCTACCAACCAGAATGGCTAGGCTCCACCACCCGTTTGGAGGCAAAAAGAGCCAGTGTGGTGACGTGGTTAAGAGTGGTAGACTCGTAATCTGGTGAACCGGGTTCGATTCTCCGCTCCTCCACATGCAGCTGCTGGGTGACCTTGGGCCAGTCACACTTCTTTGAAGTCTCTCAGCCTCACTCACCCCTCAGTTTGTTGTGAGGGAGGAAGGGAAAGTAGAATGCTAGCCGCTTTGAGATTCCTTAAAAAGGGTAAAGGGACCCCTGACCATTAGGTCCAGTCGTGACCAACTCTGGGGTTGTAGCGCTCATCTTGCTTTATTGGCCGAGGGAGCCGGCGTACAGCTTCCAGGTCATGTGGCCAGCATGACTAAGCCGCTTCTGGCGAACCAGAACAGCACACAGAAACACCGTTTAACTTCCTGTCCGAGTGGTACCTATTTATCTACTTGCACTTTGATGTGCTTTCGAACTGCTAGGTTGGCAGGAGCAGGGACTGAGCAACAGGAGCTCACCCCATCGCGGGGATTCGAACTGCCGACCTTCTGATTGGAAAGTCCTAGGCCCACAGCACCACCCGTGTCCCACTTGGGACTCCTTAGGGTAGTGATAAAGCAGGATATCAAATCCAAACTCTTCTACAATAATGCCCATCACTGAAAATTGCAAGTGGGGAGACTGTCGTGGCACTCACGTCCTGCTTGCAAGTTCCCCCTAGGGGCATCAGGATGGCCACTGTGAGATCAGGGGCGAGGTGGGCCCTTGGCCTGATCCAGCTACAGAGATCTCCTCCTGCTCTTCTTCAACCAGCCTCAAATCTGTCTGCCCATTCTAGAGTCCACCGGGTGGCCGTTGGCTCCCAGATGAATTTCCCTAGGCGACAGCACCACCTATGGGGTCAAATTCCTGCAACCCCATTCCCCGGCCCTCGACTCCAGCCTCTCACACCACTGTTGCCAGCACCGAGAGCCCATACGAGGAAGGGGCACCTCTCCCCATCTGACCCTGCAATTATCCTCTGAGGCTCTTTCTTTGCATGCCTCCTCTGTGAGAGCCCTGGAGGGCAGCAACATGAGAACGGGCTTTTTCTGCGGTGGCTTCCTGCTTTTCGGATGCTCTCCCCAGAAAGGCCTGCCTGGCACCTTCCTTACATACCTTGACTTTTCTCCCAGATCTTTGTTTAAATAGCCAATCTATGGCCTTTCAAACCTTGCAGGGTTTGAAAAAACTGCTGCCTGTTATGTCATGTACTTTTTGTGTTTTTATATTGTAAACTGCTCTTTGATACTCATAGATGACAGGTGGTATAGATATTTAATAAATAAATGGCCTGCAGGTTGTGTCAGGACTCAGGCCTAGCTAGAGCTGCTTAAGACACCGTGGGGCCTTAATCCACATCCATCTTGATCAGTGTTGTCTACTCTAGGCGGCAGCAGCTCCCCAAGGGTTGGGAGGAGGGGGTAGGCAAGAGGGCTGGACCGTGTGCTTCAAAACAGGGGCTCTCTTCAAGCATAATTGCAGTGTGTGTGTGTTGGGGTTCTTTTTGTGGGTGAGTAGGGTGGAGTTCCGCAGGTGGCGCTGTGGGTTAAACCACAGAGCCTAGGACTTGCCGATCAGAAGGTCGGCAGTTCGAATTCCCGTAACGGGGTGAGCTCCTGTTGCTCAGTCCCTGCTCCTGCCAACCAAGCAGTTCGAAAGCACGTCAAAAGTGCAAGTAGATAAATAGGTACCACTCCAGCGGGAAGGTAAACGGCGTTTCCGTGCGCTGCTCTGGTTCGCCAGAAGCGCCTTAGTCATGCTGGCCACATGACCCGGAAGCTGTACGCCGGCTCCCTCAGCCAATAAAGTGAGATGAGCGCCGCAACCCGAGTTGGTCACGACTGGACCTAATGGTCAGGGGTCCCTTTACCTTTACCTAGGGTGGAGTTCATTGCTGTGGAGGAAAGGGTTAAACCTCCGCACCCCATGCACTGTGACACACACCCCCCCACACCAGTAACTGCCCGCCCCATTTCCACATTGCAATCAGGCTTGCAAAAAAATGGTTTTTGTAGGAGACTTTTCAAAAAAAACCTAATGGCTCCGTGTTTGCAGCAGGCGGGTTTCCGCGATACTTGCAGAGAGTGCAGCTGGGGAAAGGAGGGAAGGGCTAAACCTCCTCTGCCGAACTGTGCTCTCCGTGAAAATCATCCCTGCCACCCACTTCCATGCATTTATAGCCTTTTCCCAGCCTTTACTGCTGTGGGTTTGGGGTGGCGGCAGGAAGCGAGTGAATCCGTGCTTCTGGGGAGGGGCTGTAGTTTGGCAGCAGAGCACGCCCCCCCAGAACACAAATCAAGGTTTTTAGGCTTATCATAAGCTGGTTAAATAATAATAATAAAGATCCCACAATGTATTAACATTTTGTCACTCGCTTTCATACCGAACCTCCAGATAGGGCTGGGAATGAATGTTCCCGGACTGAAATCCAGGAGAGCGGCTGCCAGCCAGAGTTGACAATACTGAACTAGGTCTGACTCAGGATGAGGTGGTTTTGGATGTATAGCACATTCTGCATGCAGCGGTGTGCTATGTGCAACCAAGTGCGCCAGCTGGGGCTCTCCACAAAAGGCTCTTCACGAAAGAATGTGGCTCTCAATTTGAGAACGGTTCCCCAACTCTGCCCCTAACAAACGTCAAATGGCTCAGGACCGCAATACCTCAAGGACCGCCTCTCCCCCTATAAACCGACCCAGACCCTGTGTTCATCTTCCGAGGCCCTTCTTCATGTGGCTCCTCCGTGAGAGGTCGAGGGCAGCAATACCAGAACAGGCCTTCTCTTCAGTGGCCCCCGCTTGTGAGAAACTCTCCCCAGGGAGATTCGCCTGGTGCCTTCATTATACACCTTTAGGCGCCAGGCAAAAAAACCCCCCCATTCCTCTTCAACCATGCCTTTGGCTGTTTAATATTCTACAGGCTTTTAAATGAGTTTGTGGGAGGTGGGGCTTTGTTGCTTTTGATTATTTACTAGTGCTTTTATCTTGGGTTTGTTTTTTAAAATCATCTGAACCTCCCCAAGATCTTTTGATGAAGGGTGGTATATAAACCCAATAAATATATAAACCTAGAGAGACACCAGAGACCAGAACTGAGACTTTTTGCATACAGATCAGACCCCCTCTGACACAGCCAAGCCCCATTCTTCAGATGCATTCCACTGGAAAAAAAGGTAAAGGGTAAAGGTAAAGGACCCCTGGATGGTTAAGTCCAGTCAAAGGCAACTATGGGGTTGCAGCGCCCATCTCGCTTTCAAGCCGAGGCAGCTGGCATTTGTCTACAGACAGCTTTCCGGGTTGGGTGGCCAGCATGACTAAACCGCTTCTGCCGCAATGGGACACCGTGACAGAAACCAGAGCGCATGAAAACGTCATTTATTTTCCTGCCTATTTATCTACAGTGGTACCTCGCAAGACGAATACCTCGCAAGACGAATGCCTCGCAAGACGAATGAGTTTTTCGTTTTTTGAGTTGCTTCGCAAGACGAATTTCCCCATGGGCTTGCTTTGCAAGACGAAAACGTCTTGCGAGTTTGTTTCCTTTTTCTTAAAACCGTTAAAACCGTGCTTCGCAAGACGAGTTGCTTGTGCCCAACATTAGTGGGTGGGCGAGGGGCTTCTTTTAAAGGGGCCTCAGGGCCCGGCGGCCAATTCAAGTGATGTGGTACAGTCCCCTCAGATTCCGTTTGTGGCCCATAGCTGGCCCACAGACCTGCTGACCAGTGGGTGTTTGTTTGTGTAGTGAACGTTACCTCCGTATCCTCATGGTTTCCATCAATTTGTCCCCCATGGTTTTGTCCTGCCAGAGCTGGAAAGAGAAGATGCCCAGTCAGTTTGCCTCTATGATAAAACCAATACCCTGAATTTGTGCCTGTAGGTGAAGACATAAAAAAAATAAAAATAAAAACCCAGCCCAATTATGACAGATTTCAACTTCTGTTGACTTTGGGTTGGATTCAGACAGACAGCACTGCTCTAAACATTTCTGTCTTCGTGGGAGTCCAAGTCCAGCCCGAATTCAACGAGGCTCGCTCCCAGTTTTAAGTGCGTATAAGATCAGAGCTGCAGTTAGTTACACCTTGCTCCCGTTGAAATCTATGCCGTCAGAGGATAGGGTGCAAGTGAAACGCTTTAAAAAATAATACATTATAGAATAAAATAAATAAAAAACCAGAAAATTAAAACAGACAGAAGGGGCAGATAAAGAATCTCATTAAAACCCCCAAGAAACAGGAATATCTTGTCAGGTGGAATGAAGTGGAACAGACCTCTTCACCTCGGTCTTTGACACTTGAAACGATCCGTTTTCAGAACCCACCCTATTCCTGCGATTGTGATCTGTTCTGACTGCTTTACATTTTTAACTGTTGCAACCCAGCCTGGGAACGGTTGATGAACAGCTAGTAATAAATGTGGTTATAAACATAATCTTTCCAGGCAGGGAGTTCCAAAAGCTGGTCACTGACACACAAGATGGCTCTCTCTCTCTCTCCCCGCCCCCCATGCCCCAGCCAGGGGTACCTCAGGTAAAGGTGGGACATGTGAAAGATTGCAAAGGGTGGGCAGGATCTCTCGCGAGAAGCACGCACACACACTACAGCATGGGTTCCGTGATGGCGGAAGAAAGGCAAGGGATAAATACCACATTTTTCGCTCTATAAGACGCACCTAGTTTTTGGAGGAGGGGGGGGAATATTCTTAATCCCAGAAGCCAGAACAGCAAGAGGGATCGCTGCGCAGCAAAAGCAGTGATCCCTCTTGCTGTTCTGGCTTCTGGGGTAGCTGCGCAGCCTGCATTCGCTCCATAAGACGCACACACATTTCCCCTTACTTTTTAGGAGGGAAAAAGTGAGTCTTATAGAGCAAAAAATACAGTAAATAAACAGGAGGCACCTACGTCCACAGCTTCCCCGATACTCACAGGTGAGCTGAACTTGGTGCGGATCAGGCCGGGAGCCAGTGCGTTGATGCGGATGTTTCTGGGGCCGAGTTCGGAAGCCAGGGTGTGTGTGAGACCCAGGAGTGCTGTCTTGCTGACGTTGTAGGGGCCCAATCCCTAAGAGGAGGAAGAGATTTCAGGAGGCTGACAAGACCGTTCCCCTAAGGCGGCCTTCTTCAACCATGGGCACCCAGATGTTGTTGCACCGCAACTTCGGTCCTCTTCCTTGGGGAAGGGATGCAGGCCATCAATGTGGATGGCTTTCAAAATTCAGGGAGGAGAAGGCTATCAATGTTTACTAGCAATAGCTCCAGCTTGGCAGAGCCGTTCCTGAGTTGGAACCAGTTGCTGGGAATCACAAGAGTGGATGGCGTTGGTGAACTGATGTCCTGCTTGCATTTTTTAATATATAATTTTTATTAAATTTTCTGTCTTACAATTTAAAGTATTCATTTATACACCCTTAAGATACCAGTGACTTCCCTTCCTCTCTTTCCATGGTTCATTTTACATATCATAAATCCCTGCATATTTTACAGAAACTTCAGTTTTCCATTATAACAACCATCATAACTAACTTACACTGTTGAATTTATCTTAATGCTGCCGGTGTTTTCAGCTGTACAGTTATTTCCCGTACAGTGGTGCCTCACAAGACGAAATTAATCCGTTCCGCGAGTCTCTTCGTCTTGCGGTTTTTTCGTCTTGCGAAGCACGGCTATTAGCGGCTTAGCGGCTATTAACGGCTTAGCGGCTTTAAGAAAAAGGAAACAAACTCGCAAGACGTTTCGTCTTGCGAAGCAAGCCCATAGGGAAATTCGTCTTGCGGAACAACTCAAAAAATGCAAAACCCTTTCGTCTAGCGAGTTTTTCGTCTTGCGGGGCACCACTGTATATTCAATAAACGTTTTCCAATCTTCTCTAAACATATGTTCTTCTTGTTCGCTTATTCTATATGTTAAGTATGCAAGCTGTGGATATTCTGTCAACTTAAGTTGCCATTCTTCTTTAGTTGGGACCTCACTCGTTTTACATTTTGGGGCTAACAAAACACGGGCCACAGTAGTGGCATACATAAATAACCTTTTGTGACACCCGGGAATTTCAGTCTGAATTATCCCCAACAGAAAGGACTCTAGTCTGGTTTTTGGGAGGGAAAGCACTTTTAAACATTGTTTTCAATTCGTTATGGATCATTTCCCGGTACTCTTTTACCCTTTTACAAGTCCACCACATATTAAAGAACGTTCCCTCCACCTCTTTGCATCTCTAGCACTTATCTGATTCAGTCTTATACATCTTAGCAAGCCTACTCGGAGTTCAACACCATCTGTAAATAATTTTCAGGTAGTTCTCCTTCAAAGAACATGCTGTAAACTTCAAGTCACTTTTCCAGAGTTTTCCCCAGAGGTTAAAATCTATATTGTGACCTATTTACAAAGGTCACAACACCAGGCAGGTGTGGCAAGGTGTACAAGAATTAACAGGGTATAAATCCAAGGACTCCCTGGCAGACGAGGGAGGGGCATCCCTCGCAGAGGATTTGAATGCCTTTTTTGCCCGTTTTGAAGTAACATCTGCAGCAACACCTGTTGAGGCTTTACCAACACCACCACCACCACTCCCTGTGAAGGCTTTGCCATCATCACCACCATTACCATCCTCAGTACAAAGGAATATAGTAGACTCTGTGGAAAAAGAAGAGATGAGGAAGGTGTTGAAGGGAATCAACCCAAGGAAGGCCACAGGGCCGGATGGGGTAGCTGGAAGGGTATTGAGAGACTGTGCAGATCAACTAGCAGGAGTTTTCACTGGGATTTTAAATCGATCCCTAGCCCAGGCTATTGTTCCATCCTGCCTAAAGTCCTCTATTATCGTTCCAATAGCAAAAAAATATAACCCGGAAGATCTGAATGATTTTCGTCCAGTAGCACTCACACCTATAATCATGAAGTGCTTTGAAAAGCTGGTACGAAATTATGTCATTGCCTGCCTACCAAAGGGACTGGACACATTCCAATTTGCTTATAAAACGAAAAGATCGACAGAGGACGCTGTGGCGATTGCCCTCCATGCCGTCCTTGCACATTTGGAGCAGCGGGGGGTTATGCCAGACTGCTTTTTTTAGATTTCAGCTCGGCATTTAATACCATTCTACCACAACGTCTGATGTCTAAACTGGAAGATCTGGGGCTTCCGTTATCACTTTGTGAGTGGATATTGGACTTTTTGTCAGACCGCCCCCAGAGGGTTCGGTTGGGCCCTTATACCTCTAATATGCTTAAGACTAACACAGGAACACCACAGGGATGCGTACTCAGTCCGCTCCTTTATATTCTCTACACGTACGATTGTGTCGCTACTCACCCTAGTAATAGGGTTGTTAAATTTGCAGATGACACAACCGTGATTGGGCTCATCCATGAAAGGGAGGGTGAAACGGATTATAGAGATGAGGTGGAGCGGCTGACAGAGTGGTGCAGAGCTAACAACTTGCTCATAAATACAAGGAAGACAAAGGAGCTTGTGGTGGACTTCAGGAGACAGAAGAGCAACGTCCAGCCACTTTTGATTGATGGGGTCTGTGTGGAGAGGGTAACAACGTTCAGATTTTTGGGCACTGAATTACAAGAGGATCTGTCCTGGAGTGTCAACACAAGGGGGCTTGTGAAGAAGGCGCAGCAGAGACTGTACTTTTTGAGAATACTAAGGAATAACCATCTTTCGCAGAAACTGCTGCTTGCCTTCTATCACTGTGCCATTGAGAGCGTGCTCACTTATGGCTTATGTGTGTGGTACGGAAGCTGTACTACCCAGGACAGGATGGGGTTGTGCAGGGTTGTTAAGGCAGCAGAGAGCATTGTTGGCTGCCCACTCTCCACCTTAGAGCAGATTTATGCCACAAGGTGCCATAGGAAGGCACTGGACATAGTAAAAGATCCATCGCATCCTGGTCACTGTCTCTTCGAGCTCTTGCCGTCGGGACGGAGATACAGGACGATGAAGACAAGAACGAGCCGTCTTAAGAACAGCTTCTTCTCCAGAGCGATCTTGGCCCTGAATGGGAAGCCCGGACTTTGAAAGTCATCTAATCTCCCTTGCTGTATTATACTGTATTGTTTAATTAGTGTTTTTATGGAGCAGTCAAGTAATTTCATTGTCCCCGAAGGGGGCAATGACAATCAAGATATTATTATTATTATTATTATTATTATTATTATTATTATTATTATTATTATTATTTCCTATTGGGGCATCTGGTTAGTCACTGTGAGAATAGGACGCCGGATTAGATGTGCCGCTGGCCTGATCCAGCAGCTGGGATCTCCTAATGTTCTTACTACAGGAAGGGATGGGGAAGGTCTAGACCCAGAAGGACAAGGGCAACGTTGGCAGAGGAATGGAAAACAGCTGACTCACCGGAAACGGGGAAAAAGCAGCGATGGAGGAGACGATAACGATGGAGCCACCTCTGTAAGAAAAAAGCAGGTTAACAAGAGCGAATGAGGATGGAGGCTGAGAGGAGTCATGATGGGGACCACGTAACGTGAGGCGGACATCTGAAAGGAAAATTCGGCTGCAGAAGTGAGCCCTGAGGAAGGGTGACGGTGTCAGGACCAGGGAGAAGGGTGGAGTTCACCTCAGAAAAGTTGCTTGTGGTTCAAGTGTTGGCCATGGATCAGTGAGTCTTGGGTTCAAATCTCCACTCCGCCATGTAACTCACTGAGTGCTTTGGGGTCCATTATCACCTGAGAAATCAAACCTCTCCATTCTGAAGGAAATCAGCCCTGAGTGCTCACTGGAAGGACAGATCCTGAAGCTGAGGCTCCAGTACTTTGGCCACCTCATGAGAAGAGAAGACTCCCTGGAAAAGACCCTGATGTTGGGAAAGATAGAGGGCGCAAGGAGAAGGGGACGACAGAGGACAAGATGGCTGGACAGTGTTCTTGAAGCTACCAGCATGAGTTTGACCAAATTGTGGGAGGCAGTGGAAGACAAGAGTGCCTGGCATGCTCTGGTCCATGGGGTCACGAAGAGTCGGACACGACTAAATGACTAAACAACAACATCATCACCTGAGAAAATGGTTGGTGGTTACTGTTCCCTGAACCCACAGAGGGACTGAAAAAGTCTCAAACAAGGGTGTTGGCCATGAGGTCTAGCAACATGGCCTCAACTCTGTACCAGATAAAGGGCTACCGAGTCCCTCCCCCCAATAATTCCTCAGATGTGCTCCATAGTTCCCCCCAAATGTCAGTGGCCAAGCCACTGAATGGCTTCTGGCCTGCCTTTATGAAAGGTGACCTTCTCCGCAAGTCCCACAGGTCAACAGAACGGAGGCCTTTCCCCATCAACAGAAGGTGGGTGGACACAGGAAGGGCTACAGAAGTGGGACGTTTCACAATGAGGACCAGAAACTTGAAGCAGACATGAAGCGTGACACGGAGCCTAGGTGAGGAGCCAGAAGCTCACCACAGAACAGGTGGACTTGCAAGGAGATCTTCGTGGTTATCTGCTTGATTGGTGACCAGAATATAGACAAGAATTTTATCACTGCCACAGAAGACCCCTTGCCCAACCGCCAAGTTGCCTCTTCCACAACACACAAGCACAAAAACTCACCCCCTTTTCTCCATGTGAGGTACGACCAGTTTGATCAGAAGGGCTGCGGCTTTCACGTTGATGTCGAAAATCTAATTGAAGATGAAGGAAAGGAGGAAAAGGCTTTTAAAAACCGGTCACTTGCAAACCTCTCCCACCCACTGCCTAATCACTTTCCCCCTTCATTGTTTTTGTATAATTTATATATCGTTTGACTGTAAAAAAAGCTAAAGGCAATAAAATCAAGAAAAAAAATCACAACCGTACTTAAACACCCACCCACCCTGCTCTCTGAAACAAGGAGCTGAGAGAGGCCTTCTCTCCCTGAGCAGGAGGGGTGAACCGGCCATCCAGTCCCCCGCAGGGCAATGGTGTACCAGGATTTATTTATTATTTATTTTTTATCATTATTGGACGCGGGTGGCGCTGTGGGTTAAACCACAGAGCCTAGAACTTGCCGATCAGAAGGTTGGAGGTTCGAATCCCCGCGATGGGGTGAGCTCCCGTTGCTCGGTCCCTGCTCCTGCCAACCTAGCAGTTCGAAAGCACGTCAAAGTGCAAGTAGATAAATAGGTACCACTCTGGCAGGAAGGTAAACAGTGTTTCCATGTGCTGCTCTGGTTCACCAGAAGCGGCTTAGTCATGCTGGCCACATGACCCGGAAGCTGTATGCCGGCTTCCTCGGCAAATAAAGCGAGATGAGCGCCGCAACCCCAGAGTCGGCCACGACTGGACCTAATGGTCAGGGGTCCCTTTACCTTTTTTATTATTATTATTATTACACACAGCTTTCCCCTCCACAGAACTCAAGGCACATAGCTCTCCTCCCCATTTCACCCTCACAGCAGCTCTGCGAAGTCGGCTTAAGCTGAGAGCGAGTGTGAATGGATGGGACCCAACATGAGGCAGCTTCCTGCATCCCAGCCTTGGTTCGAGCAACACTGTGTTTCCCAGAAGCCTCTGCTCTATGCCAACTGTGCCGCATCACCCCACTGGCTGAGCTCATGCCCCTTTCCTGCCCCGAGGGGCTCATCCTCAGCACCTCAGTCCTTTCCCTCCGCCCGCCCCGAACCCCTTACCTTGTCCCAGACTTCTTCTGTGGCGTCCAGAGTGGAGCCAAAAAAGGGATTCACTGCCGCGTTGGAGACCAGTATGTCGATTCCTCCGTGGCGCTCCAGGGCCTGCAGCACAAGGCACAGAATGAGCAAGGCGAACACACTACAAATACAATAAATAATAAATAAATAATAATAATAATAATAATAATAATAATAATTTATTTATACCCCACCCCTCTGGCTGGGTTTCTCCAGCCACTCTGGGTGGCTTCCAATTGAATATTAAAATACAATAACCTATTAAACATTAAAAGCTTCCCCAAACAGGGAATCTCTGTTTAAAAACCAAGCCCCTCATAGAACATCAAGACAGCCTGGCTGCCGGGCTCAGGCCAAAGGGGGGGGCACCTTCTAGTCACAGAACCATACAATTATAGAGTTGGGACCCCCAAAGGTCATCCAGCCCAACCCCCTGCCATGCACCCAGTCTTCCCAGGGGCCAACCAGATGTTGTCTGAAAGAGACCTTGAGGTGGCAGTTTTTAGGATTTTTTTAAGTGTTTTCAGTTTTTTTGTGAAAAAATGTTTTATTATGAATATGTTTCCTTCAGGAGGAAAGGTGGGCTATAATAATAATAATAATAATAATAATAATAATAATAATAATAATAATAATAATAAATTTTATTTATATCCCGCCCTCCCCAGCCAAGGCCGGGCTCAGGGCGGCTAACAACATATAAGTTGAATACAGTAAATAAACCAATGTTAATAATGCACGCAACGCCCCGCTTCGCAGCACCCCACCCCTCGACAAACATTTCAATCCTACGGGATGCAAATTTGACACAGAGCTGCCCTGTTTGTAACGCAATGAAATTTCTCCTTGCCTGGGAGCAAGCAGAAGCCGTAAAACAGGTCTAGCGACAGATATCTTTGGATAGGAGCTGTTGGAAAAGGCATGCGCACAAAAGCATGTGGCAAAAAAATAAATCCTGGAAGCTGTAGTTTACCACCTCCAGACCGCTAGAATTCCCAGCGCCCTCAGCAAACTACAGTTCCCAGTATTCTTTAGGAGAAGCCCCATGCTTCAAATGTGTTTTATTAAATGTACAATGCGTACGCTGCCATAGGGCACAGCCACCTCGCCCTGCTCCTCCCGATTCTGAAACCAAAGAGTCTTTTATCGGTGCCAGCCAAATCAGGGATACCCCGTTCCTGGGAATCTATAGGTCTCCTGTTTCCCCATACAGTGGTACCTCGGGTTAAGTACTTAATTTGTTCTGGAGGTCCATTCTTAACCTGAAACTGTTCTTAACCTGAAACACCACTTTAGCTAATGTGGCCTCCCGCTGCCGCCGCACCGCTGCTGTGCGATTTCTGTTCTTATCCTGAAGCAAAGTTTTTAACCCGAGGTACTATTTCTGGGTTAGTGGAGTCTGAAACCTGAAACACATGTAACCTGAAGCATATGTAACCCGAGGTACCACTTTCCTTGGGAGAGAAGAGTCAGCAAGTCCACTTTAGAGACTTGTATAGTCCAACTCCTCCTGAGAGTTGGATGGGATCGAAGCAGGCGCTCTACCTGCTGTGGAGTGAAAGGCCATTTGCTCTCTTGAAATCAGAGCAGAAGAGAATTTGAGGATAGCATAAAATAATAATAATAATAATAATAATTTATTATTTATACCCCGCCCATCTGGCTGGGCTTCCCCAGCCATCCTGGACGGCTTCCAACAAAATATTAAAATACCGTAATAATTTAACTTAAAATAAACTTGACCCTCTTTGATTGGGGAACGGGGGAGAAGAGGAACAGAAACGGAGTGTGTAGGGCAGGCTCAGCCCCAGAGATTTTGGTGCCCGAGGTCGGTGGGTGGGTGGGAAATGCCACACAGTTTTCAACTAATAAAGGTGCAATCTTCCAGAACGTTCTCCTGTGCAAGCCTCGGCTTCTCTGAGCCAACATGGTCAGGCTGCCTTTGTGCGAGACCTACAAAATGGCTGCCTGGAGGATTCTGGGAGTTTTCTAGGCTGCCTACTCTGCTTGCAGCCGTTAGCTTTGCCGTCACCCGTCTGGAGGGCACCCAAGAGTCTTGGAGCGGCACATTGCAGGAGAAGACAGAGACGGATGGTGGGCGTCCACCATTACTGGTCATCCTATGAAGGGACCCTGGAGGGCGCAGTTCAAAACCCGCCATTCTCATTCTGAGGCGGGCCACCATAAACAAGAAAATAGGCCGCATCAATGCCATAAATTGAAATCATAGTACTTTAAGCAGTCGTGGCTTCCCCCAGAGAATCCTGGGAACTGAAGTTTATGAAAGGTGCTGAGAATTGCTAAGAGACCCCAATTCCCCTCACAGAACTACAATTCCCAGAGAAACTATTGCTAAACCACGGTAGCTCCGTGAGGGGAACAATGCTCAGTACTCCAAACTACAGTTCCCAGGATTCCTTGGGGCGAAATCATTCAGTGCTTTAAATATGCTCCCCCCCGCCTCAAGACAGCCTTGGCTCTCACCGCGTTGATAAGGCGCTGTCTGTCTTCGGCCTTCCCCACATGGCACACCAACCCCGAGACGCTCAGGTTCTCCGTCTGTAGCTCAGCGACGGCCCGGTCGACGTTGGCTTGCTTGCGGCTGCTCACAACCACGTGGGCGCCATCTTGGGCCAGGCGGCGGGCAATTGCTAAGCCAATTCTGTCAAGAATGTATAAGTTTACAGTGGTACCTCGGGTTAAGTACTTAATTCGTTCCGGAGGTCAGTTCTTAACCTGAAACTGTTCTTAACCTGAAGCACCACTTTAGCTAATGGGGCCTCCTGCTGCCGCCGCGCCGCTGGAGCACGATTTCTGTTCTTATCCTGAAGCAAAGTTCTTAACCTGAAGCACTATTTCTGAGTTAGCTTTTGTGTAACCTGAAGCGTATGTAACCCGAGGTACCACTGTATTGAGGAAATAAACGAGACGGGGGGGGGGGGAACTGTCTCCCCAGAAAAGGAGATGGGAACCTAAGCCTACACTGGTTTTCAGCACAAAGCTGGATATATTTATTACTGCTGTTTATATAGTAGTGATACCTTGGTTTACAACCATAATCTGTTCCGGAGGTCTGGTTGTACACTTTCGCCAATGGGGCCTCCGAAAAAAATGGGTTGTAATAATAATAAAAAGGGTTGTAATTTAAAAAAAGGGACACACACTTCAGGGTTTGACGTGGTTGTAATCCAAAATGGTTGCAAACCTGCCAGACAATAAATGTTGGAAATGTAAGGAGACTGAAGGAACATTTTTTCACCTTTGGTGGACTTGCCCAAGGGTCAAGGCTTTCTGGGAAATGATCTATAATGAGTTTAAAAAGGTATTTAAATATACCTTCCCTAAGAAACCAGAGGCCTTCCTTTTGGGCATTGTCGGCCAAAGGGTGTTAAAGAAGGATTGAACTTTCTTTATGTATGCAACAACAGCAGCAAGAATACTCATCGCAAAGCATTGGAAGACTCAAGATTTGCCCACTCTGGAAGAATGGCATACGCAACTGATAGACTACATGGAATTGGCAGAAATGACTGGCAGAATCCGAGACCTGGGAGAAGAGACAGTGGAAGAGGACTGAAAAAGTTTAAGGACTATTTGCAAAAGCATTGAAAACTTTATGAATGTTAAAATGATGCAAGATACAAAAGCAATATGGCATTAGTAAACTAGTGGAAGGGAATATGAAATAATTGAACTATAAGAACAAATATGAAATTGGAATAACATTATGTCAAGTATAAATATTTAAATTTTTGATAACAAGAGGTAAAGTTGGAGACATAATTGTTGAAGTATATAATTTAAAATAATTCTTAAAAGAAGGTGAAGTATTGCGGAATATGATTTTGTAATCAGGGAAACAGAAAAGGGAGACGTGAGGGAGTCATGAAAGATGATTATGAAAATGATATTCAAGAAAATGAACTATTTTCTTTTTTAATGTTTTTTTTGTCTGTATTTTGGTATGTTTCTTATGCCTTTTTTTGCTTTCTTTTTTCTTTTGACTTAAATATGCTGTATTGTTTGAATGTTTTAAAATTCTTAATAAATATCTTATAAAAAAAACCACAAAACGGTTGCAAACCAAGGTACCACTGTACTATTGATGTGCAGAAGACTTGGAGAATCGGTCTAGGTCCCTGCCCTGAGGAGGTTACAATCTATAGTTCAACATGGTGTGTGTGCGTGTCTGCAATTCATAGAAAGGGAAGAGAAGCAATGCCAGTCCAAGATGGTGACCGAGGCAAAGGACAAGATATCCCGCCCTTCTGTTCCATGTATAGAAGCCAGCTAGATTGGCAGCTGAATCTTACAGACAGCTCAGTTGGCAAAGCATGAGACCCTTAATTTCACGGTCATGGGTTTGAACCCCACATTGGGCAAGATTCCTGCAATGCAGGGGGTTGGACTAGATGATCGTCGGGGTCCCTTCCAACTATGATTCTATCTTAAGGCCTGTTCACACCATACACTGAAAAGTGCTGTGATACCATGTTAAACTCCCAATGAATCTTGGGAGCTGTAGTTTGTTAAGGGTGCCAAGCGATGTTAAAGGTAAAGGGACCCCTGACCATTAGGTCCAGTCGTGGCTGACTCTGGGGTTGCAGCGCTCATCTCGCTTTATTGGCCGAGGGAGCCAGTGTACAGCTTCCGGGTCATGTGGCCAGCGTGACTAGGCCGCTTCTGGCTAACCAGAGCAGTGCACAGAAACGCCGTTTACCTTCCCAATGGAGTGGTACCTATTTATCTACTTGCACTTTGACGTGCTTTCGAACTGCTAGGTTGGCAGGAGCAGGGACTGAGCAACGGGAGCTCACCCCGTCGCGGGGATTCGAACCACTGACCTTCTGATCGGCAAGTCCTAGGCTCTATGGTTTAACCCACAGCATCACCTGCATCCCTTGCCAAGCGCTTAAGCGACCCCAACTCCCCACACAAAACTACAGTTTCCAGAGTGGTTTAAAAATGTTCCCTCTAATTAGTTAATCATTGAGAGCTGGTTGTAATTTAGTGGCCAACAGCCTAATCCTGTGAATGTTTACTCAGAAGGAAGTTCCATTATATTCAACAGGGTTTATCACTGGTTAATTGCTGAAAGCTCTTGGCTCAAATCTCAGCTTGGTCTTTAACCTTCAACCCATGGGCTGTGTATGCACCATAGATCTGAACCCCCTGCCCCCCAAATCCTGGGAACTGTAGTTTACCACTCACAGAGCTACAGTTCCCAGCATCCTTAAACTAGTTTCAGGGATCAGGGGTGGTGTGTCTCGACCAAAATTGATACAATTGTGCCCAAAATAAGCACCAGTGGCAGCACTGCTTCTCTGCCACCTGAGGCAGTGGTATCAACCTGCCTAATGCCTGGGCCGGTTCCCAAAGGGATTCTTACACACGCTAAAATGCATGATGCGTTTGCACTCATGATCTTAAGAGACCCGATCCAGGCACTTTTCAGGGGAATAACCACTGCTCATCTTTTCAGGAAAGGACTCTTAATGGAAGGTGCAAAACTTTGTTCATTGAAAACACACGATTAAAACAAAAATGCTAAGGCGTTCTGATCTTTAGAAGCAGAGCTGGATACGGCTTTTAGGAAACACTACCTTAAAGACTTTCAATCGGATGCTTTGAGGGTTTTAAAAATCTCCGTTAAAACTCGGGTGGGTTCCCGTTCAGCAACAATACACACACACACACACAGACACACTTATCCCTTAAGCAGAGCGGCAAGAATCCTCTTTTTGTCTCCTCTTCAAAACCGATCCCGAGGGCTTAACGCGACTCGGAGATTAGCCGTGAAGACGTCCCCTCCCTCAATTCCACCGCCAGCGAAAGATGCGCCGGGGCAAGAGTGCCACTGAGAGCGCGCAGAGTGCTTCTGCCTCGCGGGCACCCAGATCCCCCCCTGCAAAAAAAAAAAAAAGCAACTCCTTCCAGAAAAGGAGCCGAGCCCCATCGGAGCTTACCCCTCGGTGGAGGCGGTCACCAAGGCCACCTTGTCGGCGAGGGTCCCCCGCGCCTTGGCCCCGGTGCTATTCATCCTCAGGAGGCGACCGAGCGCTTGCTTGGGCTGCGCGGAGCTGGCGAGGGCGCGCAACATCCTGGCCTCGCGTGGGTCCCGCCTCCCGTGGACTCTGGCTCCTGCAAGAAGTCCAAAGTGGCGAGGCTCCAAATCCAGCCTCCTCGCCTCTTCTCCTCCTCCCCTAACTTAGCACCGCCTGCATTGCAACAGACCCGTTTGCGTTTGCATTGCATTGCATTGCAACATTGGGCTCTTGCCCAAATCAGGGCTCAAATCTGCCCTTTGCTCGCTTTCCGGCTGCGCGTCGACTCCTTTGCAACAAAGGATCGCCGCCCCGCCCCCCAACTCCTCACCTGAGATCCTCTACCCGCGTGGGGAGAAACAGGAAGGGGAGCGCCCAGTTAAGCAACCGAGGGCGTCTAAGAAGTGGGAGGGTTTAGTCCCTATTTAAGCACTTTCGCTTTAAATGGGGAGCGCGCGCGAGCGCCCTCTGGCGGCCGACAGCCGCGGCCGGGCCGGAGGGGAGCGGCGAGGGAGGGGCGAAGGAGAGGAGGCCTTCCTAGCACCGCGATAACTCAGCGGGTGAGGCTCCCCGAAGCGGGAGGAGGGTACCCGACGCGTCTCTGAAAGAGTCTCTGCTCACGCCGGACTCCCTGTAATTATTCGGGAAGGAAAGGGGGAAAATTGCATCCTGCATTTTTTTTAATTGTATACCGCCTTTCAGAGAGCCAGAGTGGTGTAGTGGTTAAGAGTGGTAGATTCGTAATCTGGGGAACCAGGTTTGTGTCTCTGCTCCTCCACCTGCAGCTGCTGGGTGACCTTGGGCCAGTCACACTTCTCTGAAGTCTCTCAGCCTCACTCACCTCACAGAGTGTTTGTTGTGGGGGAGGAAGGGAAAGGAAAATGTTAGTCGCTTTGAGACTCCTGAAGGGGAGTGATAAAGCGGGATATCAAATCCAAACTCCTCCTCTTCTTCTTCTTCTATGTTATTATAAACAAGGCGGTTTTACAAACTGGAGAAACAACGACATAGACAGCAAAGATCCCACACGTAATAGCAATCTGATTCAATACAAAAAAAGTCACAGTAACTTTAAAAGTGAGAGATTTTACTTTCTTGGGCTCTATGATCACTGCAGATGATGACAGCAGATGGTGACGAAATTAAAAGACGCCTGCTCCTTGGGAGAAAGGCGATGACAAACCTAGACAGCATCTTAAAAAGCAGAGACATCACCTTGCCAACAAAGGTCCGTATAGTTCAAGCTCTTATGGTAGGGTTGCCATATTATTCCCAAAAGTAAAAATCTGGACAAAGTTGTTCAGTGTTTTGGGGGTGGGGACATCTCCCAAATAAAAATAAGTTTTTTTCTGGATTTTCAAAGATTTTCAAAGCATTTTTCTTTTTAAAAAATCGCCCTAGTTGCTCGGAAACCTATGTCTAGGTTTCCGAGCACAATTCAAAGTGTTGGTGTTGACCTTTAAAGCCCTAAATGGCCTCAAAGGCCCAGTATACCAGAAGGAGCGTCTCCACCCCCATCATCCTGCCCGGATACTGAGGCCCAGCTCCAAGGGCCTTCTGGCGGTTCCCTCATTGCGAGATGCAAAGCTACAGGGAACCAGGCAGAGGGCCTTCTCGGTAGTGGCGCCCTCCCTGTGGAACGCCCTCCCATCGGATGTCAAAGAGATAAACAACTACTGTACCTGACATTTAGAAGACATCTGAAGGTAGCCCTGTTCAGGGAAGTTTTTAATGTGTGACATTTTAATGTATTTTTAATCTTTGTTGGAAGCCGCCCAGAGTGGCAGGGGAAACCCAGCCAGATGGGCAGGGTACAAATAAATAATAATAATAATAATAATAACTTCTTGCTGTGTGGAACTGACTTCCCTTCCTAAATTCTAATGTGGAATGTATAGGATTTTCACCACAGAGATGCTAAAGGCTAGACTAGCAGCCTTCCCCCGCACCCGGTACCCTCCAGACATCCAATTTCTTGAGCTTTCATCCTGATCTGCTTGTCCATAGCTTTAATTGCGCACCCAGAATTAATTCTGATTTGTCTGCAGGGTGTTTATGCAATAGCTATTACTATGTTATTACTAGTTGTTACGCAATAACTATTACTATAACTATATATCTGGGTTTTCCCAGCCATTTTGCTAATTTGGTGGAAATCCGCCCATTTTGACAGTCTGATTAAAACTCCTTATGTACGGCAGCCCTAACACACAGGGCTGGACTAGCCCTCTCCTGCTGCGGCCCTTTGCCTGGCCACGGCCATTCAAAGGTGTATTGTTCCTGGTGATGGAGGCTCATAGCTGTCAACTTACAGATTTGAAAATAAGGGACCAGCAGCCTCGAAAATAAGGGATCAGCAGCCAAAATAAGGGATTTTCCAAGCACAGGTATGTTCAACTTCTGAGCCCCTCCGAGCCAAAGGCAGAAAGCCCAGCCAGCAGCCAAACGAAGCCTCAAGCGGTGGTTCCCACAGCGCAGCAACCCGGCAAAGGGGATGCAGCAAGGAAAACCGCCGTCACCTCTCCGCTGGGAAGCGCTGAGCAAAGGCGAGTCCCCAGGCAACGCGGCCGATTTGATTGGCACAAGGCATGCAAGCTCCACCCCCAAGTCGTTCTCAGACTCCTTATTGGGTGAGCAGCGCAGCCAAGCAACACAGTTGGAGCCTCCCTCCTCCCTGGCCGGCAGGGAGGGAGGGAGAGGGGCTGCTTCCTTTGAAACCCGGGAAATTTAAGGGACATCATCAATAAGGGACAGCAGCAGGACACGGCGCTGGGATAAGGGACTTTCCCGCCAAATAAGGGACGGTTGACAGCTATGCTTCAAGTGGCAGTGAGTTCCACAGTTTTAAACTATGCACTTTGTGCAAGTGACTTTATATCCTCTGCCCTGAATCTTCCAGAAGCCAGTGTTGGGACTGATTGTCGGAAACCACAGGAGGGGAGAGAGGGCTTTTGTGCTTGGGAATTTCTTAGAGGCCCCAGGGTGACCAATTTGGGAGCAGAATTCTGGACTGAAAGGGCCCCTGCCATACAGAAACAACTTTATACAAGCAGGGCTCAAATACGAAAGTTTGGTTGTGCTTAGACTCACCTTGTGAAGAATACAGAGAACATGAAGATTTGAGGGATTATGAAACAACCTAAGGAAGGGAAATGATGGAAGAACAGGTGTAAAAGCGAGCAAGATAACTAAGAGACGTGCGGTGAATGCGGTGGAAGTCTTTTATAATATTTTAACTAGGATTTATATATTGTAATGTTTGAAGCATGAATTTGGTAATATTATTGGTTATGAAAGGTATTTTTTTGGTCTTTTGTCTTTTTTTTAGTTTGCATTTTGGAAAACATGTATATAAATGTGTTTACAGTGTTATGTATTGTTCTTTGTTTCTCTTTTTCTTTTCTTGTAAAATTCAATAAAAATTAAAAAATTTAAAAAAAGGGCCACTGGCCTGATCCAGGAGAACTCCAGACATCCTTTTCACCACTCATTAATGGCAATTTGTGTTCATGATGGTTAGAAGGGTGTTTTCACCTCATCCTACTTCCAATACTTTTTGTGCTTGCAAAGGTTTTGGGGCAGACCTACTGCTTTGTTTCCAATTCGTGCATGCCCCATAATTCCCTGCTGAAATCCTTTTCATACCACAAATATTCTGGGTTTTTTGTTTTTTGTTTTAATTGTCCCGCTTTTGCTGCACTGCAGTGCAGAAGTTGCCCCTCCAAATGGCAATAAAGACATAACCTTGGGAAAGTCTCGTTGGCCCTCTGCCCTTAACAGATTTAGAGCACTCCCTCCCCCTTTTTTTATTGGGTCTGTTTCGGACTACAATTCCCATCACCCCGCAGCCAGCACACCTACTTCTGGGTTGCAACTCCCCTCGGTTGCCGTGCAAAACATCTGCAAGGCACCGGGATGGCAGAGGGTGATTTAGAGTACTTTTTAGCAAATCCTCAAACAAGAGCAGGATTTTATTTATTTATTTATTTTTAAAAAATCGTATTAGTTTTAATTAAAACAAACATCGTATAAAAATAAACATTGAAAAGAAACTTTTAAAATAAAAAAACAACTGTAACACTTTTCATGCTGTTTATTCTACTAATATAATATCCAAATGTGGGATTTCTCAAATCCCTTGACTTCCCTCTCCCCTCTCCATGGTTCCGATATTTCATTATTACCATATTTTTTGCTCTATAAGACTCACTTTTCCCCTCCTAAAAAGTAACAGGAAATGTGTGTGCGTCTTATGGAGCGAAGGCAGGCTGCGCAGCTATCCCAGAAGCCAGAACAGCAAGAGGGGTTGCTGCTTTCACTGCGCAGCAATCCCTCCTGCTCTTCTGGCTTCTGAGATTCAGAATATTTTTTTTCTTGCTTTCCTCCTCCAAAAACTAGGTGCGTCTTGTGGTCTGGTGCGTCCTATAGAGCGAAAAATACAGTAGTTCATGCATGTCCAAATTGTATTCTCCATCTATTTGTATCCAACTCTATCTTTCATTAGACTATTGCAAATGTTTTTTAGAATCCTGCTGATGTATCAACTTGTATACAACGCTTTGATAGATATGCAATAAATACCGGTACTTCCCATTCGTTGCAAGAGCAGGATTTTAAAAGAAACATCCACTAGGGGTCATCTGGACACACCATCTCCTTCTCTCTCTGCATCTTAAGTGTACGGCAGCTGTTCTTAAGCATCGAGAGCAGACCTTTCTGTATACCTTTTTGGGGGTCTCTCTTGCAGATGTATGAGACGCGGGTGGCGCTGTGGCTTAAACCACAGAGCCTAGGACTTGCCGATCAGAAGGTTGGTGGTTCGAATCCCCGTGACGGGGTGAGCTCCCGTTGCTCGGTCCCTGCTCCTGCCAACCTAGCAGTTCGAAAGCACATCAAAGTGCAAGTAGATAAATAGGTACCACTCCAGCAGGAAGGTAAACGGCGTTTCCGTGCTCTGCTCTGGTTCGCCAGAAGAGGCTTAGTCCTGCTGGCCACATGACCTGAAAGCTGTACTCCTGCTCCCTCGGCCAATAAAGTGAGATGAGCGCTGCAACCCCAGAGTCGGCCACGACTGGACCTAATGGTCAGGGGTCCCTTTACCTTTACCTTATTTGCAGATGTGCTCCCCACACCTGAGGCTGACTTTCCTCCTATGCAACAGAAAACCACTAGGTGATCACATCAGCAAATTAACCTTTCAACAAGTTCACTTCTGTTTGTAATGTTAACATAGGGGTATATAAGCAGCAAGGGGGGGTATGGAGTGTAGAGCAGGCATAGGCAAACTCTGCGCCCCCCAGATGTTTTGGGACTACAACTCCCATCATCCCTAGCTAACAGGACCAGTGGTCAGGGATGATGAGAATTGTAGTCCCCAAACATCTGGAGGGCTGAGTTTGCCTATGCCTGGTGTAGAGAATGGGGAAATGTGTGGCATTGCTTGAGAGTCATAGGCCTGATGATCTCTGAAGGGCTTTTAGTTCCCCCATCCCAGGCACAGATTAGTCATAGAATCATAGAATCATAGAGTTGGAAGAGACCACAAGGGCCATCGAGTCCAACCCCCTGCCAAGCAGGAAACACCATCAGAGCACTCCTGACATATGGTTGTCAAGCCTCTGCTTGAAGACCTCCAAAGAAGGAGACTCCACCACACTCCTTGGCAGCAAATTCCACTGTCGAACAGCTCTTACTGTCAGGAAGTTCTTCCTAATGTTTAGGTGGAATCTTCTTTCTTGTAGTTTGGATCCATTGCTCCGTGTCCGCTTCTCTGGAGCAGCAGAAAACAACCTTTCTCCCTCCTCTATGTGACATCCTTTTATATATTTGAACGGGTCATGTGGCCCGCATGACCCAAGCCGCTTCTGGCGAACCAGAGCAGCGCACGGAAACACCGTTGACCTTCCTGCTGGAGTGGTACCTATTTATCTACTTGCACTTTGACGTGCTTTTGAACTGCTAGGTTGGCAGGAGCAGGAACCGAGCAACGGGAGCTCACCCCGTCGCAGGGATTCGAACCGCCGACCTTCTGATCGGCAAGCCCTAGGCTCTGTGGTTTAACCCACAGCGCCACCCGTGTCCCTATCCTATATATGTTTTATAAAAAACAACAACCCAGAAATAAAGGAGAGATTACCCCCTTCCAAGGGAGTCCATTCCACTACCGAACCATTCAGAAAAGCTCTTCCTAATGTCTAGTCGAAATCTCACTTCGGTTCAGGTCCTGCCCTCCGGAGCCGCAGAAAACAAGCTTTCTCCATCTTCTAGATGGCGACCTTTTAGATATTTGAAGATGGCTATTGCATCACCTCGCTTGCTTCTGGGGAGAAAAGCAATGACAAACCTAGACAGCATCTTAAAAAGCAGAGACATCACCTTGCCAACAAAGGTCCATATAGTAAAAGCTATGGTTTTCCCAGTAAGTGATGTATGGAAGTGAGAGCTGGACCATAAAGAAGGCTCATCGCCGAAGAATGGATGCTTTTGAATTCTGGTGCTGGAGGAGACTCTTGAGAGTCCCATGGACTGCAAGAAGATCAGACCTCTCCATTCTGAAGGAAATCAGCCCTGAGTGCTCACTGGAAGGACAGATCCTGAAGCTGAGGATCCAAGACTTTGGCCACCTCATGAGAAGAGAAGACTCCCTGGAAAAGACACTGATGTTGGGAAAGATGGAGGGCACAAGGAGAAGGGGACGACAGAGGACGAGATGGTTGGACAGTGTTCTCGAAGCTACGAACATGAGTTTGACCAAACTGCGGGAGGCAGTGGAAGACAGGAGTGCCTGGCGTGCTCTGGTCCAGGGGGTCACGAAGAGTCGGACACGACTAAATGACTAAACAACAAAATGGCATCACCTCTGATTTTTTAAAAAGAAAATACATTGATCGGACAGACCCGTGTGTGTTTTTAACACGCAGGGTGCAAGTTCCTGAGTGAGAGATTTTCAGCGGTTCTGCCTGGCTGAGGAAGTGGAGGGCTGTGAACTGGCCCCAGCTTTATTTATTTATTACATATATATCCCACCTTTCCTTCAGATTCCTCAAGGAATCCTACATAGTCCCCCTTCTTCCTGTCTTATCCTCACAACAACCCTGTGAGGTAGCTCAGGCTAAGAGACAGAGACTGGGCCAAATTTCACCCAATGAGCTTCCTGGCTGAGTGGGGATTTGAATCCCTGAGTACAGGTTTGAAGCCTGGCTTCCCAGGTCCTAGCCCAATGCTCTAACCACTACACCACACAACCACCTCACCATTAGGCAGAATGAAGGCCCTCCCAACCACCCTTCTTTTAAACTCTACATTGGTGATGATTCGCACTCAGGGTAGTTACACACAATCCTTTTACAGTATTACTGTTTGTACCTGCAACAGTTTTGGAGACGTTCACTCACTCTGCGTTGCTTCTGATCGGTGCCTGTCCTGTAACTTCTTGCTGAAAATCCTGAAATCTTGGAGAGCTGCTGCCAATCAGTGTAGACAAAATAATAATAATAATAATAATAATAATAATAATAATAATAATAATACTACATTTTATTTATACACCGCCCTCCCGGCCAGAGCCAGGCTCAGGGCGTCTAACACCAATAAAATCACAGTAAAAACATAATGGGGGGGGGGACCAATTTAAAATACAGGTTAACATGCAATTTAAAATGCAGCCTCATTTTAAAAGTAGCCGATAGATCAAGACCATAAAGGGAGGGCAACATAAGGGTCAGACTGAGTCCAAACCAAAGGCCAGGCGGAACAGCTCCGTCTTGCAGGCCCTGCGGAAAGATGTCAAATCCCGCAGGGCCCTGGTCTCTTGTGACAGAGCGTTCCACCAAGTCGGGGCCAGTACTGAAAAGCCCCTGGCCCTAGTTGAGACCAATCTTTTTTTTTTAAAGCTATTTATTGAAAAAAAAAATTTAAATATAAGAAAAAATGAAAAATAAACATACAAAATAATAAACAGTTAAAAACACACATTAATTTTCAATAACATAACTTCCATACCCTTATTTCCTCCAACCTCCTCATACTTCCCTTCTTTGTATTCCAGTTCAGTTTGTTAGCTCAGCAAATCCTTACCATAAAATTTTTACCCATTTATAATCCTTTTTTTTTATATCTCCTAAAGCATTACAGCTGAAAACTGCTTAATTTCTATCCAACATCTCTCTAACATTCATCAATTTTACAATATTTCTTTAAGTAGTCTTTAAATTTCTTCCAGTCTTCTTTCACCGACTCTTCTCCCTGGTCTCGAATTCTGCCGGTCATCTCAGCCAGTTCCATGTAGTCGATCACCTTCATCTGCCATTCTTCCAGAGTGGGTAGATCTTGTGTCTTCCAATACTTAGCGATTAGTATTCTTGCTGCTGTTGTGGCATACATAAAAAAAGTTCTGTCTTTCTTTTGCACCAATTGGCCGACAATGCCCAAGAGAAAGGCCTCTGGTTTCTTCAAGAAGGTATATTTCCCCTTGCAACTTGGGACCTCCAAGGTGTTGTCATTTGTGGACCTTAAGAGCTAGCTGGGCCCCAATGACACGGCATGGTTTATGGCACCTCCTGCCGTTCCAATGCACCAGCTCAATACCTACAGGTGTAGACATGCACCTATCTAATAGAGGTTTCACGGAATTATAGTGTCAGAAGGGACCCCAAGGGTCATCTAGTCCAACCCCCTGTGGTGCAGAAATCCCAGTGAAACCATCCTTGCTTTGCTAACTTGCTTGCTTGTTTCTAAAATTTGTATACTGCCCTCCACCCATAGATCTCATGGCAGTTCACAACCTAAACACACACACACACGATGCACAATTAAAAATAAGAAGGCAAATAGAATTTTATTATTACGGTCACAGACCAGTTCCGGGTCACGTACAATATCAGGAAACTCATAAAACACAACAGGAATACATGGAATTGCAATTGGGTACAACAGAGACAATTCAGATATAGCAGCAGTGAAAAAAATTATTAAATCTTGATCACTAAAATATAACCTAAAATTATCATTTTGGTAGTACAGCTTGTTGTTCCCTAAGTTTTATGGCAGTCGCACAGAATTTGGCCACCCTTAGCGTGGTCTCTAGATCCTTCTCCTCTACCAGGAGCTTTAGACATTGGCGTTCGGACCCATTTGGAGATTTTTGTATAACAGGAGTGAGAAATACCGAGCGTGTATCCCCATAGAAACGAAAATAAGAAGGTGGGATTGCGGGGGTCAGACTAGAAGACCTTTGGGGGTCCCTCCTCAGCGTCTACAGATTTTTTTCCCCCCTCCCCGGCTACCTGCTCAGGAAAACCCGCTTCTCGCTTCGGGTGGGGTGGGAAGAAGGCGCTTGGCCAGGTACTGGGGTGGGGGTGGGGGGTGGAAGGGACCCAGGCGTCCGAGGAGCAGGGCGGGGCGGGAGGGAGGGAGTCTGCCTCCAGCCCGCCCAGCTGGTCCCCCGAGGGAGAGAGAAGGAAGGGGGGGCGGAGGGAGAGGGAGATCGGGGAGGCTGCGCAGACGCGCTCGCTGCCACCGCCGCCCTAGCCGGGCATGTGCCGGCTTCTGCCGCAGCCGTGATGGCCCAGGCCGGAGGGGAGGTCGCCCGGGAGCTGCAAGGTAGGGACCTACCTTTTTGGGGGGTGGGGGGGATGGAGTGGAGAGATCCCCCCCGCAGGGCTTCCCCTCTCCCCATCCATCCTCATCCCCGCAGCCCCCCGCACCACCCAGGGCACAATCTTTGGCGACCCCCCTCCTTCTCTCACCATCCCTCCAGCAACACTCCTCACCCCCCAAATACCCCGGGGAGAAATGGTCTAAAGGGTTAAATCCACCCCCCATTAAAAACACCTGTGGGTCCCCCTCCCGCACGCTGCCTCTCCCCCCCCCAATTCTAGCGCCCCATAAAGATTTAGGGCCACCCTCCTCAGTTCCCACCCTCCCCGGGGAAATCTCTCCCCTCCCCCCCCCGGGTTTGGAAAAAAAAACCCTTTACCTGCGTCCCTCTCATTCCCCCCCCTCTCCAACAGGTGAATTGGCTCTTCCCAAGGCACCCCCCCTAATTCTCAGGGCGAGCAAATGGTTGCTGCCCCAGAAACCCCCCCCCCCACATGGTACTCAACCCCATCGCAGGGAACTATGTTGGCTCCTCTTATTATTATTATTCCTGCCCCCCATGGATGGAGGGGCACTGCTCCATGCTCTCTCCCCCCCCAATAAGGACACTCCAAAGCTCCTAGCCGCTGCCCCACCCAGGTCAAGAGCCCCCCCCTCACTCAGTGCAAGGAAAAGGTCTCCCCTCCCTTTCTACACCTTCAGCCCCCCTTCAGTCGCCTCCCAACCCAGTTCCTAGGATGTGACCACTGTGATGCAAGCTCCCCCCACAGATATACTCACCCCCCCAGCTGAACCTCCAAGCTGTCTCTGTGCTTCTCTCAACACCCCCCCCCCCAAAAATAAATCCCACAGTCTTCCCAACCTACCTATCACCTTCCTGTCATTCCAGCTCCAGGGATAATCCAAAAGTCCGTGGGGATCAGTGCGTAAATCCTGCCTGCCCCCCATCACCCCACTTCTCTCCTCCCACCCCCTTGAAAAATCGCCTCCCTCAACCCCAAACCTTCCCCCCCTCCAATCTCCTGCAAGCTCTCATCCAAGGGGAATGCCCCCCCCCCTGTTTGCAGTTGCTTTTATGGCCATTGCAATTCATTTCTCTGCAAACGCCCCCCCCCCTGCACAATTCCCTGTTCAGGGGCCTGGATTTTCCCCTGCCCACCCCCTTCCCTGGTACTTAAGCCCCTTCCCATCTCTCTCTCTCTCTCACACACATAACATTCAATCTTGCAGGCTGTATCACTTAATGGCTCTTCAGGAGATAGCTGGGTCTCCCCTGGGGATGGGGGGGAGGGGGGCGGAGGAAGGGCCAGAACTCCTGGGTTCTTTCCAGGGGTAGAGTAGAGTGGGGGTGGGAGGTAAGGGGCGGCCCTGATCCAGGACTCCTGGGTTTCCGCGCTGGAAAAGGGAGCTGTTTCTCTGTAGCTGCTCACACCTTCTGCTTGCTATAATAGTGGATTTATTGCTGAAGGCTGCCTGTGGGTTAATGGGATGTCTCTTGAGGCTGTATAGGCTCTGGTGTGCCTCTCTCTCTCTACACACACACACACACACACACACACACACACACACACTTCCTGCTGTTGTCACTCCTGGCATGTCCCTGCTTGGGTATCTGGGAACAGGGAGGAAGAGAAGGTGTCGAGACACAACTGGGATGGTGTGTTTGTTTGTTTGTGTGTGTGTTTTGCAATATCCCTTTTGTGTGCATGCATGCGCACGGACGCACACCAAGGATCTCCCCAGGAGTCAGAGAGAAGCACGCAAAATCATGCACACGATTCTATCCCCCGAAACTGAAAAACACCATTGACACACCCAAAGTTCAAGTGAATTTCTCATCTGCCTATCTACTACTTTGATCTGTTTATCTGCCTACCTGCTGAGCCGGTGGTGGGTCATAGGAGAAGCTGGCTGCTAGCAGCTCAGACTGCTTGCCCCCCTCCAGCCCAGGATTGTGGACTCTGGCTGAAAGCTCTTTTCCAGGGTGTCAGGTGGGGCGGGGGGGGGGAGAGGTCTTTCTGCCCCCCCCATCATTACCTGGCATCTGAACCTTCGGAGGGGCCTGAAATGGGCCCCTCCCCAAATAGATCTGAGTCCGACAAATGCCATTCCAAACCCCCACCCCATATATCCACATAATCTGGCCTTGCCCAAGCGACCCACAGTTTACTCACAGGGGTCGGCTCCCTCCTTCCCGATCTCTGTTTCCATTTTTCCAGCCTGTCTTTTTAAGGCTGGGCTTCGATGTTAGTCCTACTCAGAGGAGACCCATTGAAATGAACAGGCCTCAGTTTGCCCCCAATCCCATCTGTTTCTTGAGTGTGCGAAAGGAAACAAATTGAAGGAAGCTTATCCTTTTTTTTTCTTTTTTACAATGCTTTCCTCTGGTCAATTTCAGTTGCAAAAAAGAGAGAGCGAAAAAACCTGTGTGTGTGTGTTTATGTGATGCTTATGAATGTTCTAGATGATAGCAGGAGAAGCTGCGAGCGCCTTCGGCATCTTCACACACACACACACACACACACAATGCAACCGCTTTGCTTCACGACAACAACAACGAAAAAACACATCTTCGCTCCAGAAGGAGAGCTTCCGGGGCTTATGCTTACGACTTCAGAAATCCAGTTTCCCATCTCGGCCACGTGGCGAGGCGGAAGGTGCTCTCTGCACGTGCTCAGAGGCATTCTCTCCCCTTGCAGTCACTGCACAGAGCCCGGCAGCAGGTGTTAAGTAAACACTGTGTTGCTGCTTTCGCCTTCTGCATTCATAAAAACCAGGCAGGGATGCTGTAGGGCATGACACACTTGGAAGGTGCAAAGGCGATGTCACACCACTTCCTGGGATTTCTCTCTCTTACACACACTTTCACACACACACAGCCTGCCAGATAGTAAATAAAATGAATGGAGACTCCTGTATTTAAAGCAGCGGGCACACATGACTGCTGTGTCTAAATGGCTGCTTTCAACTCCCCCCAAAATGAACGGGTGGAACTCAAAGCAGTGGCGGAGCAGACTGTATCACTTCACTTGGCAAAGAGGGGGTGCCGCTGTGCTATTCCCCCCCCAACACACGGGAAGGTGTCATTGGTCCACCCAGCTGAGTAGGTCTACACCACCGTTCTTCAACCTTGGGTCCAAAAACGCTGTTGGACTACAAAGCCCATCACCCACAGCCAGCTTAGGCAGCGGTCATGGATGATGGGAGTTGTAGTCTAACGACATCCGGGGACCCAGTAGGTTGCATGACACCCAAAAGATGCTTCATGAAGCCGTGGCTCATTGGTGGGGAGGCTGTGGCCCCCTGAAGCATGTTTGACCACAACTCCCATCATCCCCGAGCTGTGGGGCACATAGCGGCCAAAATGTTATTTAAGGTAACTTACTATATTCCTGAATCAGACCTAGACCAGGAAGGGAGACCTCCCCACCATTCCTTTAAAAGAAATTCACTGTTAATTTATCGCTTGCACATTTAACAAGGGACAGAGAAAGCGAAGAAACGAGAATTAAAAAAGAAAAGGGAAAGGGAATGCAATCATAATAATATAAAAAAAATACTAACTACAGCAGTAAAATGTTAGAGTCAGGAATGCTTCTGAATGCCAGAATGCCAGAGGAGAGGAGAGGGATCTTGTGTTCAAATCCTGATTGCAGGTTCCCCACAGGCTTTCAGCAGGCCCTCCTTATTTTCTTAAATCGCCCTGCGGACACAGCAAACATCCAGACATGGATCTTAAATTGAACATCATCCCTCCAGGCACCATAGAGGGATCCAAACAAGTTTGATGCCTACATGAAACAAGGAGCCGAAGCGCTGAGGCCCTCAGACCATTGTGTGATAGTTGGCAGTGCTTATCCTTCCAACACATAACTCTCGGAGCCAAGTCCCCTTATGTCGTCCCATCAGCCATAGCGACTGAGGCCGACGGGGGTTCCTCAACCACATGCCTCCTCGACCTAATGACAGGACCGGCTCTGGCGCCCAACCTAAACAGAATGCCAACCTGGTGTACAGCAGCTCTGAAAAGACTGGAAGTTTCCTTTCTGGCCCTTTCCCTAATGATTCCCTGTGTGAAGTCCATCTTTTTCAGAGCTGCCCCTCTCTGGGTTGGCATTTTCATTCAGCTATCCACCGTGACCCTGAGTTCCCTTTCTTTGGTAGTCGCCACCAGCCCAGGCCCCTGTCACTGCATATTTGAGGGGGTGTGTGTTTACATCCCTTTACATTGTATTTCCTTTCCCATTTTAACCCCCATTCCCCTGGTTTGGAAAATTCCTTTTGGAGCATCTTACCATCCTTTTGGGACGTGGGTGGCGCTGTGGGTAAAAGCCTCAGCGCCTAGGGCTTGCCGATCGAAAGGTCGGCGGTTCGAATCCCCGTGGCAGGTTGAGTTCCCGTTACTCGATCCCAGCTCCTGCCCACCTAGCAGTTCGAAAGCACGTTAAAAGTGCAAGTAGATAAATAGGTACCGCTCTGACGGGAAGGTAAACGGTGTTTCCGTGCGCTGCTCTGGTTCACCAGAAGCAGCTTAGTCATGCTGCCCAGATGACCCGGAAGCTGTATGCCGGCTCCCTCGGCCAATAAAGTGAGATGAGCGCTGCAATCCCAGAGTCGGCTACGACTAGACCTGATGGTCAGGAGTCCCTTTACCTTTACCATCCTTTTAGGTACGCGGGTGGCGCTGTGGGTTAAACCACGGAGCCTAGGACTTGCCGATCAGAAGGTCAGCGTTCGAATCTCCAGCCACTCTAGACAGCTTCCAACAAAATATTAAAATACAGTAATGCATCAATATAAAAATATACAGAGCCTAGGACTTTGCCGATCAGAAGGTCGGCGGTTCGAATCCCCACGACAGGGTGAGCTCCCGTTGCTCGGTTCCTGCTCCTGCCAACCTAGCAGTTCGAAAGCACGTCAAAGTGCAAGTAGATAAATAGGTACTGCTCCAGCGGAAAGGTAAACGGTGTTTCCGTGCGCTGCTCTGGTTCACCAGAAGCAGCTTAGTCATGCTGGCCACATGACCCGGAAGCTGTATGCCGGCTCCCTCGGCCAGTAAAGCGAGATGAGTGCCGCAACCCCAGAGTTGGCCACGACTGGACCTAATGGTCAGGGGTCCCTTTACCTTTACCTTTACCATCCTTTGGGGGGGGGTCACCTGCAAATGTGGGTCACCTCACTGCTGACCCCTAAGTTGAGCAAGTTCAAAAGCACAAGTCCCCCTTTAGATCCTTAGAGGACACCTACTTCCCTCCGTTGTGAGAACTGTGAATTTGGTCCCGATCTGTGCTTCCTGTTCTTTAGCTAGTTCTCCATCCCTACTCATCCTCTCACTCGGTTGCTCCTAAGATGACGAAAAAACCTTTGGAACTTGTTGGAAACTCTTTTAATGTCCAAGTGCACAATGTCTACCCAATCAACACTCTCCTCGTGCTTATTGATATCCTCAAATATCCCCAAAATGTTAGAGAGGCGGGACTTCCTGTTACGGAAGCCATGCTGCTTTTTCTTCAGCAAGGCTTGTTCTTCTTCGTGCCTGAGGCCTTCCGCCAGTTTACCTGGAATGCCGCATTAAGCTAACTCTATAATTTCCCGGATGCTCCCTAGATCTCCTTTAAAAAAATTAAAATAAATCAGTGTTAGATTGGCTACTTTCCAGTCCTCTGATACGAAGACCGACCTAGGATCAAATTAACATATTTTTGTTAGAGGATCAGCAGTTTTGCTTTCAAGTTCTTGGGTGGATTCTATGTATCTATACGGAATGATTTGTCAGTTGTTCATTTTGCCAAGCCTCTGCTTAAAGGGAAAGGGAAAGGGACCCCTGACCGTTAGGTCCAGTTGCGGACAACTCTGGGGTTGCGGCGCTCATTTCGCTTTATTGGCCGAGGGAGCCGGTGTACAGCTTCCGGGTCATGTGGCCAGCATGACTAAGCCGCTTCTGGTGAGCCAGAGCAGTGCACGGGAACGCCGTTTACCTTCCCGCTGGAGTCGTACCTATTTATCTACTTGCACTTTGACGTGCTTTTGAACTGCTAGGTGGGCAGGAGCAGGGACCGAGCGACGGGAGCTCACCCCGTCGCGGGGATTCGAACCGCCGACCTTCTGATCGGCAAGTCCTAGGCTCTGTGGTTTAACCCACAGCGCCACCTGCATCCCAACCTCTGCTTACCTTACACAAAATCAGTTTTTCAGATCCCACTCCACAGAAAAATGGGTTCAGGCATGGGCGTGTGTGTGTGTGTCCTACATCATCTTAAGTTAGACACAGATTAATCCTGCTTTTCTATAACCTCCATTTTTCTCTCCTTTCTCTCCCTTGCTGCCTAGTGGTCCAGCCACCCCCCCCAGCCCCTGATGCGTTTAAATATACTGTTTTGGTTGGCTTTAATGCCTTTATCAATATGCCTCCCAGATTTCCTCTTCACTTCCTTGCTCGCCAACGTCACATTTGCTTCTCCAGGCTTTGTGCTTCTTCTTTTTCTGTTCTCCGCAGTTGGGCAAGCCTTCAGTTTTTTTTGAAAGAAGCCTTTCTTCCCCTTTTCATAGCTTCCTCGACGCTGCTAGTTAACCACATTGGCATCCGCTTCAACTTGACGGCATTAAAAAACCACTAAAAATTAGCTTAAGCTTCTACTAGGGTGGTTTTAAATAAGCTCTGTGCAGTTTGGAGAGATTTTACCCACTTTATCTCCCCTTTCAGCTTTCCTTCTATTGCCTCCCTCATTTTGGAGAAGTTTATTCTTTTGAAGTCAAATGCGGCTGTGCTTGGAATCATATCTGGCTGTTGTCTGCTTGCGTTTGTGTTGAATTGCGTTGCCGGTTGCTGCTTCCAGTCGGTTCAACGATATGCCCATCTCATACCAGGTTCTAGGTGCTACTTTAATTATTATTATTATTAATTAAAATTTTATACCGCCCTTCATCCAAAGATCACAGGGCCATACGCAACGTATTAATATAACACTTCCTTCTCTTGACGCATTCCTTTTTTGATAATAATTTTTATTAGTTTTCAATTACAACAATCCAATAATATCCTCATTATAACAATGCCAAATTATAATACAATTAGTAATGCCGATCATTGCCAAATTATACAATTTAGGTGGGCCCCCCTTGTGCCAGAATTGATGATTTGATTATTCTCTTTGTTTCTGCATTCCTTATAAATTTCAATTACACTCCAGTCAAAATACCAATCCCTTATACCGCAACTGCAGTTTTAACTACTTCCATTCATCTTGATGGATTTCTGGTTTCCTTCTCCATCTCAAGATCACCCTTAGATTTCTGGTTGGGGGATTGTGGAATTGTGCCTCCCCAGGGCTCAAATTATTTCCGATTCAGTATTCCTACACACAGTAGGTGTAAGAGGTAATTTAGGTCATGCTTGCACCATGAGCCAAAAACCCTGTCATAGCAGTCCTGGGGAATCCTGGGAAGTGTAGTTTGTTAACCTTGCTGGGAATTGTAGCTCTATGAGGTCAGCAACCGTCCACAAACTACAGTCCCCACAAGTCTTTGCAGGAGGTAGAGAAACTGTGACAGAGTGGTACAAGAGTGCTCTAAATGGATGTTGTGTCTGTGACGGACTGCTGCTGGAGAGGCAACTTACACACCGTCCGAAAGCAGGATAAAAGAGGGTTCAGATCTGCGTAAAATCTGTATATTCTGATTCCTATGCAAATTTAGAAAGAATTGCTGTAATTTAGATAGAAGTGTGATACATCTTGTCATAGTGGGGGAAGCTATGTTTGTTGTTGAAGTGCTAACTGTTGACGGGCAATTTTGCTCTCCCTTCTTAGGGTTTTGTACTGGTTTTGTACTGGACAGCCTTTCAAATAGAGGAGCGCCTGTCTAAAGTAGGGCAGCCGGCCGCAGTTGCTTAATACTACTACTAATAAATTTATTATTTATACCCCGCCCATCTGGCTGGGCTTTTCCAGCCACTCTAGGCAGCTTCCAGCAAAATATTAAAATACAGTAATGCATCAAACATTAAAAGCTTCCCTAAACAGGGCTGCCCTCAGATGTCTTCTAAAAGTCTGGTAGTTGTTGTTCTCTTTGACATCTGGTGGGAGGGCGTTCCACAGGGCGGGCGCCACCACTGAGAAGGCCCTCTGCCTAGTTCCCTGTAACTTGGCTTCTTGCAGTGAGCGAACCGCCAGAAGGCCCTCGGCGCTGAATCTCAGTGTCCAGGCAGAACGATGGGGGTGGAGACGCTCCTTCAGATATACTGGACCGAGGTCGTTTAGGGCTTTAAAGGTTAGCACCAACACTTTGAATTGTGCTCGATGTGCTCCTCACTCCTCCTCTGACATGCCAAATTCTCTTTCGCTTTGAAGATTTCCTAAAGCGAACCAGGAAACCGTGGTTTGCGAACCAACCGTGGTCTCAAGGCATCTAGGGCCGGCTAGTCTCAGTGCAGATGCAACAGTAAACTGCGGTTATAGCAAACTATGGAAGGGAGAAGGGGGAATTTGCATGTTAGGTGGGAAGAGGAAAGGGGAGCATGCAAGCTTCTGCCACATTCCTGCTTGTGAAACCGTGGTTTGGCGTGCAGAGAGGATTGCCCCTGAAACCAGATCGCTATCACCGCCAGAAGAGTCGAGGCTCTTACAGCTTCACATCTGAAATC
This sequence comes from Podarcis liolepis, assembly GCF_965112155.1. Lineage (NCBI taxonomy): Eukaryota > Metazoa > Chordata > Lepidosauria > Squamata > Lacertidae > Podarcis > Podarcis liolepis. The sequence goes on along the minus strand of NC_139573.1, from coordinate 6,614,800 downwards.
CCAAGACCTGCAAAATGTCTCAACCCACGCTGCTCCTTGATGCGCCAGCACGGAGGAATAATTTATAAAGATGCCATCAGTAATCCAAAACACGGACCTCTCTGCTGGGACTGGCTCTTAAAGAGCGTTCAGGAAAATGCAGATGTGTGCGGCGCAGAGCAAATAGGAATCCGTCTCAAATCATCCCCCCACCCCCGTCTCACATGCACAGCGCTAATGCTGCTTTTAACCAAAGCACACCAGCTCTAAGCGCCCATTTAAATCCCCTAATCCGGCTCAAAACAAAATTGCAAAGGTGACCCTACCAAATCACTAAAAGGACACGCCGCAGGTTGGTGTTGCTGTGTGTATATTTTTTTATTAAAAGGCTGCAGGCATCTGCCAGGGCTTTCGGTGTGGAGCAAAGGGGCGTTTGTTGCCTCAAGCCTTACGATATGCATTGGCAAAACTTCCTCCCGTCTTGAGGTTTTGTTGCCCAAGAGCCTCTCTGGGTGTTTTTGTGTGGGGGAGTGGGATGGGTTGCTTCCCCCCCACCCCTTTTCTTGAGACATAGCACAGTTCAGACAGGAAGAAGCCAAGACATGGAAATCTAAAAATGAACACCGTTTCCCCTTTTCCCTGAGCATAATTGCTCACGAGAGAAATTAGGTCACAGCACCCCAATCCTAGATGCTTCTTCTTCTTCCCAAAAAAGGACACTGTGAGGGTTGCTGCTGTTGCGATCTATTTGTCCCGCCTTCGCGCTGAGAAGCACTGGGGCCAGGATTTGGGGAGGGGGCTTGGCACCCTCTGATGAGGTATAGAATCATAGACTCATGGAACCATAGGCTTGGAAGGGACCCCAAGAGACATCTAGACCAACCCCCAGCAAGGCAGGGATCTCAACTGAAGCATTCACAAGAGATGGCCTCCCCACCTCTGCTTAAAAACCTCCAAGGAAGGAGAGTTCGCCACCTCCCGAGGAAGGCCAGCTCCTTACTGCCGGAAAGTTCTTTTTGATGTTTCGTTGGAATCTCTTTTCTTGTAACTTGAAGCCATGGGTTCGAGTCCTACCCTCCAGAGCAGGAGAAAACAAGCTTGCCCCACCTTCCACATGACAGCCCTTCAGATATTTGAAGATGGCTGTCGTATCTCCTCTCAGTCTCCTCTTTTCCAGGCTAAAGATACCCAGCTCCTTCAACCGTTCCTCATCAGGCTTGGTTTCCAGACCCTTCATCATCTTGGCTGCCCTCCTCTGCACACACATTCCAGCTTCAATCCTGGCACCCAGAACTGGGCACAGTGTTCCAGCTGTGGTCTTGAGCAAGGCAGAATTTGGGTGGCACTATTACTTCTCTTTATCTGGACGCTATACTTCTGCTGATGCAGCCTGGCATAGCATTAGCTATTTTGGTGATGCATCACACTGTTGACTCGTGTTCAGCTTGTAGTCCACCAAGACCCCTAGAATCCTTTTCACATGTACCGCTGGCAAGCCAGGTGTCCCCCATCTTATATTTGTGCACCTGGTTCTTCCTGCCTAAGTGCAGGAAGTGCACCTGACATTTGTCCCTACTGAAATTCGTTTTGTTCGTTTGGGCTCCAGTTCTCCAACCTATTAAGGCCACCTCAAATCCTGATTCTGTCTCCTGTGGTGTTGGCTACCCCACCCAGTTTGGTGCCACCTGCAAATTTGATGAGCATCCATCCCCTCAATTCCTATTTTGGGAGAGCTGGCACCTAGTAGGCCACGCGCTGATTCTCTGTGGAAAGTGGAAATTGTTGCACCCTTAGGGTGGCAGACCCTGGCAATAGTCTCACCATACCACTTTCTGGAGCTTGGCCCTGCCTCTAGGGAGCTATGGGGAAAGGGAATGGTTCCCCCCGCCTCAGGCTGGGCTGAGAGAATGAATGTGAGCAGCTCGGGGTATTGAAACAGGCCGAGTCAGACCGATGAATCACACAGATTCAGCAGCCATCTTCCCCTGGGGACGGGTGTTTGGTGCCCGTAATACCCATTACACAGTTTGGGAAGTAGCTGGTGATTCGAGAGATTGATGGCAGAGAAGGGCTATGGTTGGCTAACAGCTAAACCAGGTGATTCAAAACATCAGTGATCAGAAGCAAGATGCTTCTGAACAGCAGTTGATGTGGGAGACCTCTGCTGCCTTGTGGGAGAAGAAAAGTCTCAGGAGTAGTAGTAGTAGTAGTAGTAATAATAATAATAATAATAATAATAATAATAATAATATTTATACCCCACTCATCTGGCTGGGTTTCTCCAGCCACTCTGGGCGGCTTCCAACGGAATATCAAAATACAATAACCTATTAAACATTAAAAGTTTCCCTAAACAGGCCTGCTGCCTTCAGATGTCTTCTAAAAATCTGGTAGTTGTTGTTCTCTTTGACATCTGGTGGGAGGGCGTTCCACAGCGCGGGTGCCACCACCGAGAAGGCCCTCTGCCTGGTTCCCTGTAAACTTGGCTTCTCGCAGTGAGAGAACCGCCAGAAGGCCCTCGGCACTGGACCTCAGTGTCCGGGCAGAACGATGGGATGGAGACGCTCATTCAGTAAACTATACACAAATCCGTAGTCCTTAAGACAGTTGGATGGCGCCTTGTTCACCTCCTTCCAGCAACTCCTGCAGCTGAGTTGGTGCCCAATGCCTTGCTCTGCTTTCCTTTGGACCACATCAGTGAGACTGGCAGGGGGGTCTTGTCGTCTGGACAGCCCAGGACCTCCAGACACCCTGGCCAGGCTTGTGCGCCAGGGAGGTCACTTTTGTGCTGCTAGTGCGGCTGTTTGTGACTTCGCCCCCGGAGATACACTTCATTGTCTCTGGAGACAGACAGATGCCAATCACGCAAGCCAAAGATCAGACAGCGCATAGTTCAGCTATGGAATTGGCTCCCACATGGTGTGGTCATGACACCAGCTTTGACCGGGCAAAAAGAGGATCAGAGAAATTTATTCTCACATTCTTACACCTAGATCAGGGGTCGGCAACCCGCGGCTCCGGAGCCGCATGTGGCTCTTTTACACCTTTGCCGCGGCTGCGGGGAGGATACTAGCGAGGAGAGGAGGCGCATTGTGCGCCCGACACTCCCCACTGTGGCGGGCGCTGTATTGGCTGTGACGTCACATGGGGCGGTGCGTGCGTTAGTCACGCACTGTCCCGACGTCACCTTCCTGCCCGCCCACTACATTGTAAGGGGCATGTACGCCGGTCACTGCATTGAAAGGGGGCATGTACGCTGCTCACTGTTTTGAAGGGGAGTGAAGAACACACACACACACAAAAAGGTAACTTGTTAATTTAACGTTTATTTCCATGAGGAGGAGTAATTCTGAGGGGTCAAACAAAGAAATAATAAAATAGTGACAAAAAAGTTATTTTTATAATGACGAGTTTTGCGGCTCCCAGTTTTTTCCCCTTCGGAAACGGGTCCAATTGGCTCTTTTTGTCTTAAAGGTTGCAGGCCCCTGACCTAGATATACTGGAGGGGTTGTGCCTCAGACCCTAGACGCTTGTCGTGCGAAGCCCAGTGTCCTATTGCAGAGCTATGTCCCGTCCCCCTGTTGAGGGAAGGGCATGCTGTGTACGCTCAGAGGCACTCTTTTTGCCGTCCACTCGGTGTGTGTGCTCAGGAGACGAATTCTGGTTGCTTGGCTACTTATGGCCGGATGGAACGAGGGATTCTTCAGATGAACAGTTGTGAGAATGGTGCTAGGTGGTTGCTGTGAGCTCTCAGTACAAAAATATGATCGGGGTCAGCAAACTTTTTCAGCAGGGGGCCAGTCCACTGTCCCTCAGACCTTGTGGGGGGCCGGACTATAGGTTGCCACGATTATGACCCGCATTTTTGGCAAAAACACTTACTGGGACCAACCCCAATGTTGCCCAAATGTGATTTTTTGGGGGTGGGGGTGTTCCCTCATACACCCACGCTGCTTCCTTTGCGTTTTACGCATTGACAGTTATTATTTCTCTCGTAAGGCGGGTTAGGGGGATGAGGTGAGTGCGCCATTCCCGTCAGCCCTGGAAAGTGTGCACACATGTGTGGGTGAAGGGAAAAGCCGTTGGCCACGCTAAGTCAGGCCGGCGCCGCTCAAGCAAAAACGTTCTTTTACCCGCGTGAGAGAAGACGAGGCGGCGGCGGCTATTTACCTTTCCATGGCTCACACCGTGTAGCTAACAAGCGCCCCCCCCAGCAGAGCGCATAAGTGCTTGAGAGTGCAGCTGCCCAGGCGCTCCCCGCTTCCTTTGGTGGGGAGCACCACCGCCACAGACACCAGCGGGTGTTGCTCCCGAGGCGTCTCCGAGCTCCTGTCGCCGCAGCTGCCCTTCCTGAGGTCAGTCGCCCACAGCTCCATGGTGGAAATCCGAACTGTGGCTCCTTTCCCCTCTTCCCCACCCTGGAAGAAAAGATTGCTGTGCGAGTGCGACGGACGGAGAAGGTGCCTGTCTCAAGCAGCCGTCCTCCTCACTTTTGACCCCCAAGCCTGGCTGAGTCGCAAAAACCATGGTGCGCGCACTATGCTGGCTGCCTGGATTCCCGGACCGTCCGTGGGCTGGATCTAGAAGGCAATTGGGCCTGATCCGGCCCACGGACCTTAGTTTGCCAACCCATGAGTATGATCTTGTGCTAAAGCAGCGGTTCTCAAGCTGTGGGTCCCCAGATGTTGCTGGACTACAACTCCCATCATCCCTGAGCTCTGGCCTTGCTAGCTAGGGGTGATGGGAGTTGTGGTTCAACAACATATGGGGACCCACTGGTTGAGAAAGGGTGTACTAAAGGAAGGCACTGATCCTAATCTATGGGGATGCTCATAGCTGCAGAGCAGTGACTGCCCAGCCCAGAAGAAGGATGTTGGGAATCCCAAGCAGACTAGAAGGCAAGCGAAGGCAGGGATCAGCACCTTGGAGAGCGATCTAGGTGTGAGTTTCAGGACCATGGCCAGCGATCCTGCAGCAGAGGTAGGGCATGCATGTTGTCTCAGCAGAGCAACTGGCAGAGGCCTTGAGCTATGCATTTACTGACTGAGGCTCTGCCCCCTGAGAGTTGCGTTGGGCCAAGTAAAGAGCTCCTGCCTTCCTCTTTGACCAGGGGTTGGAGGGTGCAGAGAACCTCTTTCAGTCTGAGGACTGTGTTCCATGGCGAGCAGCCCTCGGGTTGTGGGCAGGGCCAGAGGCAGAAAGTGGGCAGAATGACAGAGGCATCTATTTATTTCATGTAGTTGGTGACTGTGCAGCCATGAAAAGGCCAGCGGTTCCTACAACCCCTACGCTTATCTCTCCCATTCTTCATCCAGGCAAGCAAGAGGTGTTGTCACACACCCGGGGAGGCTCCCGAAGGCCTGATAGAGAGAGCTGGAGGGCCATATTCCCATCCTGCCCAAGATCTTGGGGCTTCATAGAATTGTTGAGTTGGAACAACTCATCTAGTCATCTAGTCCAACCCCCTGCAATACAGGAATCTCAGTTCCCAATTCAAGCTGTGCAGATGTCCCCTCCGGGTTCTTCTGCTCCTTCAAACAGTCTGTCATGCCCTCCACCAGCTCCACTCAGCATCCCCAATGGTCAGGGAGAATGGAAACTGTAGTTCAACAGCGTCCGGAGGGGACCCTGCTGGCTTCCTTGAAGCTACGCACTCCTATGCTGGGGGCCTGGTCTATTGATGGAAGCCACGACACTTAGGCCAGTTTGAAAAGCCGTGAGGAAAATGGCCTCTAAATGGCATGGCAACTCCTAGTGCTGCTACTTGCCTTTTATATTCCTTGATCTTGCCAACACTCTCCCTAATGGTCTTCAGCCAAATTTGATTTCCCATCTAGGCCTTGCCAGCAGCAATATTGGTTTCCTTTCCCCTAAGATGGGGAAACCACCCAGGGGGGAAGCAGGTTTGATATTGCTGGAGCGTAAGAAGCCGTCTCGGGTAACATTAGTTTTTCCACCACACTGGCTTGGATCTTGTCCCAAAATAACAAGCTGAGGAATCAGACTGTAGTAATATCGCAGGCTAATTTCTTAGCAGAAGGTCTATTCTCCGATCTTAATGTCATCTCTAAAACAGATGGCAAACAGTCGTTGCTCTGCGGGGAAGGGGAGAACTCTGCATTTGCTCAGAGGCATCTTATCATTGTCATTATTATTATTCACTCACTCATTCATTCATTCCCTATGGGGAAGGGCTTTTAGCTCAGTGCATGGAACATCGGTTTTGCAATCAGAATGTCTCAGGTTCAGTCCCTGATAGGACTGAGAGAGCCATGCCTGAAACCTCCAACAGCGGCTGCCAGTCAGTGCAGACAGTACTAAACTAGAGCTAGCGTAAGGTAGCTTTCCATGATCTTATATTGTTCCATTGTCGTTCGCGGTATTTAGCTATCATTATTATTCTCAGTATTGAGCGGATTAATCAATCAAGCTTTAGTTTGAGTCGGAATCCGCTCATTCTCTTTTTGTCGTTTTCACCCTGGGGGAGGGGAACCCCAGCCAGTGTGGAAATGTTGTAAGGGGAGAAGAGTCACCAGTGGGATTTCTGCCTATCGTGCAGCTGCTACGTAGAGGTAACATGAAGCAGACTGAGCCACTTGTTGGACTCTTGTCCGCCCAAGCCGGCATGACCATTGGAGTAAGGCATTATGGGAGTTGTAGTTCAGGGCAGGGCAATCTTAAATAAGGCCCATTAGTAAGCCCGACTGACTCACTAGCAGGGATGTGGGGCACAGATTTGTTTCGTTTCTCTCTTGTTTCTCTCCCCCCCCCCATTATGTTTTATGGTAGTTTTATTCATGTTAGCCGCCCTGAGCCCGGTTCTGGCCAGGGAGGGCGGGGTAAAAATAAAAAATTATTATTATTATTTATTAAATGCAACCCTACCTAATTTATTCTTTACAAAACAAGAGGCCATCTGAAACACAGCCGTGGACTTCATGGCAGGGTGTGGATTTGAACCCGGGTCTTTGCAAGCTCGGGGCGCAGGTGGCGCTGTGGGTTAAACCACAGAGCCTAGGGCTTTCCGACCAGAAGGTCGGTGGTTCGACCCCCCGCAATGGGGTAAGCTCCCGTTGCTCGGTCCCTGCTCCTGCCCACCTAGCAGTTCGAAAGCACGCCAGTGGAAGTAGATAAATAGGTACCACTCTGGCAGGAAGGTCAACGGCGTTTCCGTGTGCTGCTCTGGTTCGCCAGAAGCGGCTTAGTCATGCTGGCCGCATGACCCGGAAGCTGTACGCCGGCTCCCTCGGCCAATAAAGCGAGATGAACCCAGAGTCGGCCATGACTGGACCTAACGGACAGGGGTCCCTTTACCTTTACCTTTGCAAGCTCTCGTCCAACACTAACCACCATGCAATGCATCATGCAGCCTGGCTCGATGGCACGAGTCGCCTGTAGTTATTTGCTCCGTTCCACCATTTTTTTCCCCTTTTGGTTTGGGCTGATCGGGTAGGGGAGCTAATATGGCGTATGAATTGCGGACCTGCATTCGGACACGACCGAGGGGGTTTCAACCGGCCCTGATCATCTCAGAAAGACATATCCGACCTGGGAGCTTTGTGGGCCTCACAACGCCTGTGTGTGAGAGGTGGTGGTAGGGAAAACCTCAGGGAGGCCTCGAAGCCTCTTTCCCTTCTCCAGAGGAACTGGGTCCTCCCTTCCTCAGCTGTCAGGACCAATTTGTCTCGGCCGCCAGGCCTGTCGCCTCCAATGCTTCGCCCCAGTTCCCTGCACACCCAGCGAGGACACCACACACACAAAACACACAAACACACGCTCATTCTCTTTCTCTCAGCTCACACCAGACAGAGGCGGCCGGTGGCCTCAGTTTACCCCGAGGCGTTGTGAGTCGGAAAGAAGCGGTAGTGGGGGACGGTTTCATCCTGTACGCTTTTGCTTGGCTGAAGCGGAGAAGCTACCCGGAGCGAAGCCATTGATTGAACGGCGACTGCCTGCCTCTGGCGGGTCGATCCGAGCTCCTGAAAAGTCCTCCCTTCAGCTCCCAGGACAACGCGATGGAGCAATGCCATGAAGAGAATTCCTCCGGGCATGCGCAGAGCGCCTTGCTGTATTCCACGTCGCTCCTTAACACATTTGGGACCCCCGGATCGGGGAACGTAATTTGCAGGAGTCCTTGAGCCCCCCAGGACCTCTTCCTTTAGAAACTATGTGTAGGGTTTAATTTGATCAAGAGTGCAACATCTGAAGGCCGCCCTGTTTTTAATGTTTAATACTGTATTGTGGTTTTTAATATTCGGTTGGGAGCTGCCCAGAGTGGCTGGGGAAACCCAGCCAGATGGGCGGGGTATAAATAAATTATTATTATTATTAGGGTCTCTGTGCCGTAATAAAGAATATTTATTTATTTATTTATTTATTTATTTATTTATTTAAATTAACCCCAGAATCTCTTTCTTTTAAAGTTTTTGCTACAAAGGCAGGGGCCCAGAATGCTTGAAAGCCTGATAAGAAAGAGACCACTATTATTTTATTTACCGTACATTTTTATCCAGATTTTCTTATTCCCCCTCCTGTTTTATCTTCACAACAACCCTGTGTTGTGGGTTGGGCTTAAGAAAGTGGCTGGTTTAATGTCATCTAGTCAGCGTCATAGCTGTGTGGCTATTTGAATTTGGGTTAGGAAAGGGCTAAAAGGATGTAATTTGGGGGGGGGGGGTGCATAATCTCTCCAGATTCTCAGTCACATTTCGTTTACCCCTGGTGTGTAGAGGCTGAAATCATGATTATAACTTTATATCCAGTGGGGCATTTGTATGTTCTGGAAATGTTGCAAAATCTGCAGAATCTAACGTGTGTGGTTTTTTTTTTTTAAAGAAAAGTGATTTTCATATTTTGCTTCAGGACTCAATCTTTGAAAAGCTTAAATGCTTTAAGCAGTTGCGTAAACATTTTCCGGGAATACCCCAGGATTCCTCACAGGCAACTCTGAAAACTAGGAGAACAGATCAGTCTCTTAGTTCTTTTTGCAGACATGAAAAAATACGTTTAGAGGCAGCAGTTACCTTGGTGGGGGAGGGAAAGGCACTCTGCACGAGCTCAGTGGCACCCTTCTCATTTATTCGTTCCCAAAATCCCAGACCCTTGCTTTTCTTTGGAAAGCTGACCTGAATTTCACTAAGGGAAGGGCAGACAGGGCAACTCAGCGACTGTCCTTCCTTCCTGACACTGGACAGCGGAGGCTTATAGGCTCTGGCTCCCCCTACTGGCTGCCTCCTTGCATTCTGCCCAACCAGCCCCATTGAGTCCCAGCCTCCAGATCCTAACCTGCTCCGCTTCCTTTCCAGACAGCATCCGGAAGTTCCTGAACCGGCCTCCCATCCACCTGCTGGTGAGGGTGAAGCTAGAAACCAAGCCGAAGAAAAGCGAAGACAGGGTGCTGGTGAGAGACTCCCGGGGAGTTTGGGGACCAGGTGGTGGTGGTGGTGGTGGGGAAATACCGTATTTTTCCATAATAAAAAAATTCCTTCCAGTAGCACCTTAAAGACCAACTAAGTTAGTTCTTGGTATGAGCTTTCGTGTGCATGCACACTTCTTCAGATACACTGAAACAGAAGTTGCCAGATCCTTCTATATAGTGGGAAGGTGGGGAAGGGTATTACTCAGAAGGGTGGTGGGAATGGGAGATTGGCAGATAGCTGAGATGAGCCTGTTGACGACTCTTAACGACTGCAATAGGTCTTACAGGAAAAGGCAAGGGGTGAGAAGGTGAAAAATGGCTTAGTCATGTATAATGAGATAAGAATCCAATGTCTTTGTTCAGACCAGGTCTCTCCATGGTTTTAAGTTTGGTAATGAGTTGCAATTCAGCAGCTTTTCTTTCCAGTCTATTTCTGAAATTCCTTTGTAGTAAAACAGCTACTTTGAGATCTTGTAAAGAATGTCCTGGGAGATTGAAGTGTTCTCCTACTGGTTTCGTATTTTCCCATGTATAAGACAACCTTTTTTTCCTGATTTTTTTTGGGGTGATAAATTGAGGGTCGTCGTCATGCACGGGTTAATATGCTAAGATCACTGCAGATGGTGACAGCAGTCACGAAATTAAAAGACGCCTGCTTCTTGGGAGAAAAGCAATGACAAACCTAGACAGCATCTTAAAAAGCAGAGACATCACCTTGCCAACAAAGGTCCGTATAGTCAAAGCCGTGGTTTTCCCAGTAGTGATGTATGGAAGTGAGAGCTGGACCATCAAGAAGGCTGATCGCCGAAGAATGGGTGCTTTTGAATTCTGGTGCTGGAGGAGACTCTTGAGAGTCCCATGGACTGCAAGAAGATCCAACCTCTCCATTCTGAAGGAAATCAGCCCTGAGTGCTCACTGGAAGGACAGATCCTGAAGCTGAGGCTCCAAGACTTTGGCCACCTCATGGGAAGAGAAGACTCCCTGGAAAAGACCCTGATGTTGGGAAAGATGGAGGACACAAGGAGAAGGGGACGACGGAGGACGAGATGGTGGGACAGTGTTCTCGAAGCTACGAACATGAGTCTGACCAAACGGCGGGAGGCATTGGAAGACAGGAGTGCCTTGCGTGTTCTGGTCCAGGGGTCACGAAGAGTCGGACACGACTAAACAACAAAAGTGAGGGCTGGTGCTGCGGTGGTAGCAGGGAAATGTTGGAGGGGAGACTGCTTACCCACTCTTCCCAGTTTAGGAAAAGTTTTTCATGAGTGCCAGTATGCGGTGTATTACGGCACCAGTTCTGTCAGCCAGAGCGGGGTGGGGGGATCGTGGAGAAGCTGCTCAACAGCTCGGCGAACTTACAGAAGAAGCTCAACAACTGCTGAGGGCTCCCCCGAAATAGGGGTCGTCTTATACATGGGGTTGTGTTATACATGGGAAAATACGGTAATCCCGGTGGTGGCTGGACTGCTTTGCAAGCTGCTGGTTTGCTCTGGGCTGCTAGTGCCAAGGCTCTGCTCTGGCAGGTATCTGCAGCGAGGCCCCCCCACCCAACTCAGCTCAGTAGTCTTTGGACCCGCTTCCTCCTTTTCACCTTTGGAACTACCTGCCACTTGCTCTGGGCGAGGTAATGGGGGGGCGGCTCAGGAGGAGAAGCTGCTGTTGTTATTATGTTATGTCATGTTTGTATTTTGTAAGTTTTTATTTCATTTTACTTTTTATGTTTTTGTTTTATCTTACTTTAATGTTTTTATTCTATTGTTTTGTTTTATTTTAATTCATTTTCTTTTCTTTTATTATAATTCCCAGTGCTTTTTTTTAGTAAAAAAAAAAAAAAGTTTAGAGGTATTCTCATTTTGACTCAAGAAAATCACCATTTTGTAGTTCAAATCGGGAAAAATAAATACAGTAAATGGACAAAAGTAAAAAGATTCACAAAATGTTTAGGGGTATGCGTACCCCCGCGTATCCCCCAGAAAAAAATCACTGATAATTCCCATGGTGGGATAGCTCAGTTGGTAAAGCACGAGACGTGAGCTCGAGCCCCACACTGGGCAAAAAGATTCCTGCGTTGCAGGGGGTTGGACTAGATGACCCGTGTGGTCCCTTCGAGTTCTACAGTTTTAAGATTCTCTGTTATACTTGTTTATTTATCACACTGATATCTTTTGTTCTGAGGTGGGGGAAATAAATAAGGGAGGGACCCTGGGCCACAAATCGTAGGTCAACTCCACATCTCACTCATCTCACACCCCCCAGCCCAGAGATAATTCCCGCCTTCTCAGATATACTCCCAAATACAGTAGTGCCCCGCAAGACGAACGCCTCGGAAGACGAAAAACTCGCTAGACGGAGGAGTTTTTCGTTTTCTTAGCCGATTCGCAAGACGCATTTCCCTATGGGCTTGCCCCGCAAGCTCCGGGGATAGCGGGGAAGCGCAGCGCGTCTTTCCCGCTGTCCCCGGACCTCTTTTGAAGCAAGGGGCGGCGGGGAGAAGATCGCTTCTCCCCGTTGCCAGCCCCGCAATCTCCGGGGACAGAGGGGAAGGCGCGCGCGCCTTCCCCTCTCTCCCCGGACCCCTTTTGAACCAAGGGGTGGCAACGGGGAGAAGCGATTCTCCCCACTGCCCCTTCCCTTGCTTTAAAACAGGTCCGGGGACAGAGGGGAAGGCGCGTGCGCCTTCCCTTCTGTCCCCGGAGATTGCAGGGCAGGCAACGGGGAGAAGCAATCTTCTCCCCGCCGCCTCTTGCTTTAAACAGGTCCTGGGACAGAGGGGAAGGCGCGCGGCGCTTCCCCTCTGTCCCCGGACGGTCTCCATAGGAACACATTGATTGATTTTCAATGCATTCCTATGGGAAACTCGCAAAAAGAAAAAACTTGCGGAACGAATTAATTTCGTCTTGCGAGGCACCACTGTACGTAGTTTATTTAATTTCATACGTGCATCTTCCTCCCCGTTTTATTTATCTTTACACCACTGATTGTAAATAATATCTATGTGGTGAACAAAGGAGTTTATAGAAACAAAGAAAGAAAGAAAGAAAGAGCGGTATAAAATTATTATTATTATTAATTGAATTTATAGATCATCTTATATACTGGGAGTCTCAGGGCGGTTCACAGAATAAAATCAAGATGTAAAACAACAAAATACGCAATAAAAATAAAAACAACAACCCAATAGACCCCCGCAAAAAGGACATAGGATGTCAGACAGAAATCAAATTTCATCTACATGACAACCCTGTCACGTAGAGTGGGCTGGAAGAGTGACTGGTGTAAGGATTTGAACCCAAGCCTCTCCAAATTCCTGGTCTTGGGCTACATACACCCCAGGCATTTAAGTGTCTGGGGAACGGTGCAGGGAACTGTAGCTCTGTGAGGGGCAAACTACAGTTCCCAGGATGCTTTGGGGGAAGTCCTGCGCTTTAAATAATATGGTGACACCAGGCGCTATTTCAGCTCCCTCTGACTGCTGGTCCCTTGTCCCTTAAGCAAACCAGAGGAACAGAGACGGAAAGGGTAAAAGACCCTCTAAACAAAGTGGGAAGTTTCTGAAATCGTTCTGGGGGCCACTCACACTGGCCCCTGTCCTTCCTCCCAGTGGTATGGCCTTGGGGAGCGACTCACGACCCTTCTTCCCTATTCCTCCCCCCAGCCCATCATTTCTTCTCTTCTCTCAAACTCTCCAGCTCTCGAATCCTGTCCTCGCAAATTAGGTCAGGGTTTGCAAATCTGCTGCCGGCAGCAAAAGTGGAGGTCGCAGGCAGGAGCAGACAGGGGAGGGGGCTGGCGGAAAGGAGAGGGGGGGACTTTGCGTCGGCTGATGCAAAAAGAGCCTATAGTTTCCCACCACCCCGTCCCGTCCCCCCCAAGGATTCGGAAGAGGGGAGGTCTTGGCAAAAATGGGGTCTGGGCCAAACTCCCTGCAACGGTGTCTTGAGCCTGTTTGTGAATTTGCCAGGCCATCAGGAGCAGTTAACCTCTAGGGCAAAAGGGGACAGGACACCCCCCTCAGCTGAGGGGCAACAGGGTGATCTTCCAATCACTGCATCAGAGGACTCCCCGCCAAAAAGCTACCACCTTCCCGCCCCCAGGTGGGTGCCAGGAACACCGGAAATCCATGCCTTTGAAAGGTTCGCTACAGGCCAGTATTCAACAGGTGCAGCCACGGGGTTGAAACGCTGCACCTGTTGAATTTCCACCTTCTGCCCCACATTGTGATTTAAGGCAAAACGTGGCGACTCCATTTACGGGTCTGGAGAGCGAGTGGAGTCAGTGTGAGTTTTCCCCCTAGTTAAGTTCTAGCACAGGGGTCAGCAAACTTTTTCAGCAGGGGGCCGGTCCACTGTCCCTCAGACCTTGTGGGGGGCTGGACTATATTGGGGGGGGGGGATGATGAAATTCCTATGCCCCACAAATAACCCAGAGATGCATTTTAAATAAAAGGACACATTCTGCTCATGTTAAAAACACACTGATTCCTGGACCATCCACGGGCCAGATTTAGAAGGCGATTGGGCCGGATCCAGCCCCCAGGCCTTAGTTTGCCTACCCATGTACTAGCACATACGCACCCTGTTTTTTCCTATTGGCACAGTTACACATTTGTTTCCTTGCTGTGACCCCCTGATTTCTGGAGTGCCCTGAGTACCATCATGGCTTAGAGATGGAGGAGGAGAGCGAGAAAGACTTGGCAGGCTGGGAAATCAGTAATTCACTTCCCAACACTGCAAATGTGATTTCCAGCAACTAGCATAATTTTTAGCTTGCTAAAGGTTTCTCTAGGTTAGCAGCTCTTGCGCAACTTACTCGTGAAGCTGTCGAGAGCTCATGCGCTGTAATAAACAGGATAATAGAACTGTAGCGTTGGAAGGAACCCTGTGGGTCATCTAGTCCAAAACCCTGCAATGCAGGAATCTCCAGGACAGACAGCCATCCAACCTCCGTTTAAAAACATCTAATGAACGAGAGTCCACCACCTTCATTTCACCACCACTGCACATGGTAATATTTTAATTCTGAATTTTCAAAAATTTTCGCCACGCACCCTGGGACCCGCAGGTTGGAGGGCAGGTAATAATGACACTAATTGTTAAAAGGCCAAATGGCAGACTTGGGGAAATGGAACGCTTCCCTGCCAGAATGTTGCGTCAGAGGCAAAATGTCTTCCGGAATAAACAAGTTCAACGCTCATCAGTATTCTAGAAGATCCAGGTTGGGGAGACATGTTTGGAGAGAGGTGGTGTCTGGAGAGACACAGATAGCAGAAGGCAGAAAAAGCAACGCAACTTCCACATGAGGATTGTGTCTCAAAGGGAAACAGAAAAGGATTGTGCTGTCGTTCACCTCTTCTGTTCTTCGCCCTTTTTCCAACAGGTGCTCACCACTTGGCGAATCTATCTCTTTGGACTAAAGGTACCAGCCAAGGTGAGTGGAAGAACAAATGAGAGATTTTGTGTGTGTGATTTAAAATACATTTATACCTCTTTACACACCGTACATTTAAAGCACAAGAAAGTATAGTTTTTGTTTGGGAATTGTAACTCTGTGATGGATAAACTACAGTTCCTAAGATTCTTTTTGGGAAATAAAGTGCTTTAAATGTATCATTGTGTACATCCCGATCTCTGAGCAGTGAGAGACTCCTTGGGTCCCAGTGCTTACCCCAGAGTTCGGTTTCCTTGGGACGAAGGTCCATAGAGACATTGGTGTTTTTAAGATAAACGGTTTTATTTACATATATAACCTGGCTCACTCCCAGAGATCTTGCTTCCCCATTAGGTTATTAGGGAAGCCCCAAACAGATCACTTTGGGATCCAGCACAGAGCAAGAGAAGCCTTTGGGTCTCCGGCTTCCAGTGTCAGCCAAAAAAACGTACATCTTGGCCTATTGTTCTCCATCGGGTGAGGTGGGAGAAGGCCCGTCTCCATGGCAACAGGGCAACCGCTTTGGACATGTAAATGGCGGTACTTAACTTGCCAGCTAAAGCCGTTACCTTCACAAAGGAACTGGCTTGGGTTTCTTCTTATCCATTCTAACCTCACGGGTACAGGATCACAGGCTTAGAAGGGACCCCTGGGTGTCATCCAGACTGACCCTTGAGGCGTTCCCAAAGTAAAGGAAAGATTGAACTCTGATTAATAAGAATACACACAGAGGCTTGAACCAGCAAGACTCTGGGAAGGGTGCGTATAATCATCTCTGTCTCCACCCTCCGGCCCAGGTCGTTTTATTCACAAAAGAACTTTTTACAGAGTGTTCGTAAGAGCCAATCAGATTTCTTCTGAGCATTTCAACAAACCCCACGTGGGGACAAAGTTAAACTACCAAAACGAATTACCGTATTTTTCGCCCTATAGGACGCACCGTCCCATAAGGCGCACCTAGTATTTGGGGGGGGGGGGGAAATAAAGGGGGAAAAATTATTTTCCCCCCAGGCGCGGGGCTGGGGCGGGGGAGGCCCGAGCTTCCCCCGACCCCAGCCCCCAAACAGGCAGCTCTCTGCAAGCCAAGGGAGCCCAGCGCTGGCTCCCGCTGCTTGCGGAGAGGTCCGCGAAGCCTGGACGCGCTGATCTCAGCGCGCGCAGGCTTCGGCATGCAGGCAACTCTCTGCAAGCAGCGGGAGCGCTCCCGCTGCTTGCGGAGAGGTCCACGAAGCCTGGAGAGCACCGACCCCTCTCGCTCTCCAGGCTTCAGCGAAAGCCTGCATTCACCCCACAGGATGCACACACATTTCCCCTTCATTTTTGGAGGGGAAAGAGTACGTCCTATAGGGCGAAAAATACGGTAAGCATACATATTTCTGGGGTAAACAAAACAGAACTACAGTGGTGCCCCGCAAGACGAATGCCTCGCAAGACGGAAAACTCGCTAGACGAAAGGGTTTTCCGTTTTGGAGGTGGTTCGCAAAACGAATCTCCTATGGGCTTGCTTCGCAAGACGACAATGTCTTGTGAGTTCCTGCTGTTTTTTCTCCTTTCCCCCCTTTTTCTAAGCCGCTAAGCCGCTTATCAGCTGATCCAATCAGCAGATAAGCCGCTAATAGCGCTAATCCGCTAATTCGTCAATGGGCTTGCTTCGCAAGACAAAAAAACCTGCTAGACGAAGAGAATCACAGAACGGATTCTTTTCGTCTTGCGAGGCACCACTGTACAAAGGAGTGGATTTGGCAACCCCTGAGGTCATAAACAAGCAATATACATGATAAGAAGGATGGCCAGGAAGACAGCGATCATTATCACCTTCAGGTGAGATCTATTTCCTGGCCCTAAGATTAACATAACTTGCCCACTATCTTTATGGCCCATGATGCCCTCCTGGCAAGCAACTGGAAGCAACTGGGCTGCATATGTGACTGGTCAAGAAAGAGAAATGGTCAGGAGAGAAAATGGCCAGAGATGCAGAGGGTTGTGGGATTTGATCAGAAATTATTGTCAGTGAATTAAACCCAGTCAACACAATGCATTCATCGTGGACACAATGGCTTGATGCATATTTTATAATTCCTCATAGTAATCCCACCTGACCCCACACTCTGGATATTTGCACTCCTACAGACCTTCCCCAAACCTATAGCAGTATGATGCGTATGCAGCCTAACAGTCATAGCTTCCTCCAGAAAATCCCGGGAACTGTAGTTTATTTATTTGTTATTACATTTATATAGCCACCTTTATCTTCCAAGGATCTCTAGGCTTCTGGCTCTCCTCCTCCATATTTCGTCCTTACAGCAACCCTGTGAGGCGGTTGTTTATGCCTCAGAGAGCTACGATTCACAGCATTCTTAAAACTCCCGTTCCCAGGATTCTTCAAGGGAGGTTATGCACTTTGAATGTGCACCGTGGACGCGACATCCGCTTCTGTTGCGTCGCAACAAGTGACTCTTCTTTTCCCTCCTGCACAGCTCGAATGCTCGTTCAATGTCCTGGAGATCCGAGCCTTAAACGCCCTACATCACAACCAGGTAGGAGCAGGGGGCATCTCCCGCAAAGGGGTGCTCTTACGATACGATAATCTTTGTTGTCATTGTCCCATACGGAACAACGAAATTGAAAAAATCTACACCAGACATTCAAAAACCAACAAGCCTGCTATCCCAGCTATCCCAGCCTGGTTAGCCCCCCAAAAACTCTGATAAGGTAAAGGGACCCCTGACCATTAGGTCCAGTTGTGACCGACTCTGGGGCTGCGGCGCTCATCTCGCTTTATTGCCCGAGGGAGCCGGCATACAGCTTCCGGGTCATGTGGCCAGCAGGACTAAGCCGCTTCTGGCGAACCAGAGCAGCGCATGGAAACGCCGTTTACCTTCCCGCCAGAGTGGTACCTATTTATCTACTTGCACTTTGACGTGCTTTCGAACTGCTAGGTTGGCAGGAGCAGGAACCGAGCAACGAGAGCTCACCCCGTCGCGGGCATTCAAACCGCCAACCTTCTGATCGGCAAGTCCTAGGCTCTGTGGTTTAACCCACAGCGCCACCCGCGTCCCTAAAAACTCTGATACCCAATAATTAAATACAATGTACTCCTGCAGAGACTACCTTACATTGCATTTAAAACCAAAATCGCATTTGGATAGAAACTGTTTCTCAGGCAGCTAGTCCTAGTCTTTATAACCCTGTACCTTCTTCCAGAAGGCAGAAGCTGAAAGAGATCATTTGCAGGGTGCGCGATCTCTGCAGCTTTCTTATGACACCTGGAAGCATAGATTTGATCCAAGGTGGGAAGAGTGCACCCAATTATTCTCTCCGCAGTCTTAACAACCCTGGACAGCA
The DNA here is from genome assembly GCF_965112155.1 of Podarcis liolepis. NCBI lineage: Eukaryota > Metazoa > Chordata > Lepidosauria > Squamata > Lacertidae > Podarcis > Podarcis liolepis. Next base: position 6,596,630 of record NC_139573.1, on the reverse strand, counting down.
TTGTCTTTTCCCTGACCGTGCAGCTCCCAAACCACACATGATGATGACATTGGTGTCTGTCGGGAGCTGACGACCTTTTGCCTTCCTTCCACATTCAGATCCTGGTGGAGACAGAGAAGGCCAACTACAGCTTGAAATTCCCCACCCCGGAAAGCGCTGACCAGGTCACGAGGCACGTCAACACTTCCTTAGCCAAAATCTTCCCTAGCCCAGCCTCTGTGTGAGTATGAAGAAGCCGTAGGGCGGGGAGAACATTGGCTGCGGGTGGCGGGGTTGCCAAATTCTCAGCCGTTCGCTGTAACTGCGCCTTTTACGACAGCCTTTGTGTGTGGGCGTGAGCAGAGGACCAAGGTGTGCTTCCGTGTTGCGGAAAACATGGAGGCGACGATGATGATGATGATGATAAACTACAGTGGTACCTCAGGTTACATACGCTTCAGGTTACAGACTCCGCTAACCAAGAAATAGTACCTTGGATTAAGAACTTTGCTTCAGGATGAGAACAGAAATCGTGCTCCGGCAGCGCGGCAGGAGCAGGAAGCCCCATTAGCTAAAGTGGTGCCTCAGGTTAAGAACAGTTTCAGGTTAAGAATGGACCTCCAGAACGAATTAAGTACTTAAGCCGAGGAACCACTGTATAGAAAAGGCCAGAATCGCACAGCACAATTCAAAGTGTTGGTGTTGACTTTTAAAGCCCTAAACGGCCTCAAAGGCCCAGTATACCCGAAGGAGCGTCTCCACCCCCATCGTTCTGCCCGGACACTGAGGTCCAGCTCCGAGGGCCCTCTGGCGGTTCCCTCCCTGTGAGAAGCAAAGCTGCAGGGAACCAGGCAGAGGGCCTTCTCGGTGGTGGCTCCCGCCCTGTGGAACACCCTCCCATCAGATGTCAAAGAGATAAACAACTACCTGACATTTAGAAGACATCTGAAGGCAGACCCTGTTCAGGGAAGTTTTTAATGTGTGACATTTTAATGTATTTTTAATCTTTGTTGGAAGCTGCCCAGAGTGGCTGGGGAAACCCAGCCAGATGGGCGGGGTACAAATAATAATTTATTTTTATTTTTTTATTTTTTTTATTATTGTTGTTGTTTATTTTCTTGTCTGTGTGGAACTGACTTCCCTTTCTAAATTCTAATGTGGAATGTATAGGATTTTCACCACAGAGATGCTAAAGGCTAGACTAGCAGCCTTCCCTCGCACCCGGTACCCTCCAGACACCCAATTTCTTGAGCTTTCATCCTGATCTGCTTGTGCATAGCTTTAATTGCACATCCAGCATTAATTCTGATTTGTTTGCAGAGTGTTTACGCAATAGCTCCATGGCTGGAGGCTGGGTGCTTCTGAAAACCAGTTGCTGGAAGCGGCAGGAGGGGGGAGTGCCGTTTTTCTGTTGCCCCCAGGTCTTGCTTGCGGGTTCTCCTTGCTTGGCCGCCTCGAGAACAGGCTGCTGGACTAGATTGGCCCCTGGCCTCATCCAGATGCCAGTCTCTTCTCATGCTTTTAGACGTCTCCCCATTAGCAATCCATAGCCCCTCATTCTCCAAGCCACAAAAAGTCTTTCTCTTTTTTAAAGTGGATTTTTTAAAAAATGCTAGGCCGTAAGAGTGCTTCAGACCACTTTATATCTGCGAATCTCCAAACTCCCGGAACGCACTTGACTCCCTCTTGTGTGCCCCACAACTCCTGTTCGTTCCAGCCAGGCTCCAGGGGCTCTGGGAGTTGTAGTTCAACTTGATTTGGAGGTTAGAAGAGGTTGGCACAGAGAGAGACCACCCTGTGCCTGCTGAGAAATATAGCTTTTGACAGTGGGGTTTCTCCCCCACCCCCCAAATTGTTTTCACACGAATTGATTTCTATCTTCTGGGGTTAACAACATCCTTGCAGTGGCGGAGATGGCTTGGCCCCCAAAGCCACCACCCCCCTCGTACCTACGGGACCGCCTCTCCTGGTATGTCCCACAGAGGACCTTACGGTCTTCAAATAAAAGCATCTTGGAGGTCCCGGGCCACAGGGAGGTTAGGCTGGCCTCAACCAGAGCCAGGGCTTTTTCGGCCGTGGCCCCGATCTGGTGGAACGCTCTGTCACAAGAGACTAGGGCCCTGCAGGACTTGACATCTTTCCGCAGGGCCTGCAAGACAGAGATGTTCCACCAGGCCTTTGGCCAAGGCACAGTCTGACCCCCTGTCTCCTTCTGTAATCCTCATAGAACTCTAGCCCAATGGTTGCCATCAATTTGAGTTGAATTAATTTTATAAGGAAATGATTTTAGAATGTTGTACTGTTTTATTGTTGTTAGCCGCCCTGAGCCCGGCTTCGGCTGGGGAGGGCGGGATATAAATAAAATTTATTATCATTATTATTATTTTTTATTATTATTATTATTTTGTCATGCCTCACCCTTAATCCCAGAAAGCCTGAGTCCATGGTTGTTCTGGTGCCCCCCCATTGCTGGTGTCTCATAAGCAGAGCTCTGCTGGAATAGGTCAAAGGACCCTGTGGCGCAATGGGCAAGGCACCTTGCTGTTGACCCGAAGGTTGGTTGTTCGAGCCCACCAGGGGCGGCTGTGGGCAGGATGCCTGCATTTCAGGGGGGTTGGACTAGATGACCCTTGGGGTCCCTTCCAACTTCTCAATTCTATGATTTCAAGAGTGGTGGTGGGGAAAACCTAGTCCAGTATCCTGTTCTCACAGAAGCCGCAGCGCGAAGCCCAAAAACAGGACCAGCGTGAAACAGCGGCAAAGCTCTCTCCCTGCTTGCAATCCCCAGCAACTTGTAGCAGTGGCGTAGCGTGGGTTGTCAGCACCCGGGGCAAGGCAAGTAATTTGCGCCCCCTAACCCATGGATTTGCGCCCCCTAACCCTAACCCCCAGATGTTGCGCCCGGTGCGGCCGGCCCCCCCTGCACCCCCCACGCTACGCCACTGACTTGTAGGGCTCCATTTCCTGACCCAGACAGCTGAGTTCTCTTGCAGGGGGATTAAAAAACCCCCTTTTTGAAAGAGTGGAAGGAGAAGGCAGGCAAACAGGCGACAAGTTGTTAGGTCGGGGCAGGCAGACGTTTGGCCCTCCGGACATTGCTGAACTACAGCTGCCGTCATCGCTGGCCATTGGCAGTGCTAGCTGGCACTCATGGGCGTTGTAGTTTGGCAACACCCGGAGGGACCAAAAAGGGTCCCCCACCACTGCGTTAGGGAAGAGGCGACCCCCAGATTTTCAGGGGTGTGCGCATATCCCTCGCACTTTCAGTGCAGCAGTGTGGCAGAGTGGTTTATGGAGAGTAGCCCTAGGAGTTCAAATCTCTGCTCAGCTATGAAACTTTACTGGGTGACCCTGGGACAGTCACAGTTTCCCAGCCTAACTTATCTCACCGGGTTAGGATGTCCCTATTTTCATCGGAGGAATGTTGAAAGGTGTGGATTTTTGTGAGGATTAAAGGGGGGAAACCATGGATACCACTTTAAGCTCCTTGGAGAATGCATGTGTGGATCAATCGATCAATAACTTGTCATGCACTTGTGATGCAGTATTTAGACAAGACTATCAGATCAGTTAAAGATTGGTGGCGGTGGGACTGTTACTATGATTATTTTATTGTTATGCTGTCCGTTGTTGTGCTTTTTTATTACAGTGGTACCTCGGTTTTTGAGCGTCTCGGAAGCTGAACGTTTTGGTTTTCGAACACCGAAAACCCGGAAGTAATTGCTTCCATTTTCGAACGCGCCTTGGAAGTCGAACATGTTTTTCCACTGCATGTTTTTCAGTTTTTCCAATTGAACTTGCAGCCAGCCCTTTGCGCCTCGGTTTTCAAACATTTTGGAAGTCGGACGGTCATCTGGAACGTATTGCGTTCGAGAACCGAGGTACCACTGTACTATGCTCCGTAAAATGTGTGTTTAATGTCGTACACAGTTACACTGAGATCTTTTGATTAAGGGAAGTATATAAATTGAATAAACGATAACAAAATAACTTCTCCTTCTCCTCCCCTTGTCGCAGCTGCCTCATACGCCATGGGACCGTGGAGACCCCAGAGACGCCGCGGGACATGTCCCCCAACTCTGAAAGCTCCAGCTCCACGACGCACAGCATTTGCGGTGAGGGGGGAAGATGGAGAGGCGAGGGGGGGGTGGCGGCCATTGGGTGTGTGGAATGTTCCGGAACCTGCCAGGGTTTTCCTCCCGCTTCCCAGCGCCCAGAGAGGCAGGTGGTGCGATCTTCATTCACAGGAAATTATATGAAATTTTAATTACAGCCGCTGCATTATGCACTTAACCCACTGACCCGAATCCCGGAAGGGGTGTCCTGAAGAAAACACAAATTGCTTTCCTGGATCGGGCAGAAAAGTGCATTTAGCCCAGCCTTCTGTCTCCAGGGCTAGCAGCCAAATGGGCCTCGGAGGCCCACAACCCGGGCTTGGCGGTCAGAGGCATCTTCTCAAGCCTGCCTCTTAACAATGGGTAATCAAAGGTATATTGCATCAAGGCAGGCAGAGGTTTTCAGCCTTTCTGAGTCCACGGCTCCCTTGATCAACTGCATTCTTTCTGCGGCACCCCTGTGGGGCTCAGGAGCCCAGTTATGTTACCCCTTGCCTGCAGAGCAGGCAGACCCTCACACCCCTTTTCAAACGCCCTTCTCTCGGATTCCCCGCCTTGGGAGTCCTCTGGGCAGCTGCTCCTGGTCTCTGAGCTGCCCCCCATGACCCATAGATAGGTGCTTCTTCACACTGCCCCACAGGGGCCTGGGACTTGCCTGTCTACTCCCAATGTGGGTCGTATGCAGCCTGGGACCCACGTACCTACGGGACCGCCTCTCCTGGTATGCCCCGCGGAGGACCTTAAGGTCCACAAATGACAACACTTTGGAGGTCCCAAGTCGCAAGGTGGTTAGATTGATCTCAACTAGGGCCAGGGCCTTTTCAGTACTGGCCCCGACTTGGTGGAACGCTCTGTCACAAGAGACCAGGGCCCTGCGGGATTTGACATCTTTCCGCAGGGCCTGCAAGACGGAGCTGTTCCGCCTGGCCTTTGGTTTGGACTCAGTCTGACACTTATGTCTTCCCTCCCCTTATGGTTTTGATTAATAATAATAATAATAATAATAATAATAATAATAATAATAATATTTATATCCTGCCCTCCCCAGCCAAGGCCGGGCTCAGGGCGGCTGACAAGCAATAATAAAAACAAGTTGAATGAATACAACTTAAAAACAAGATTAAAAGACAACATTAGGACATGGAAACATTAAAATGCAGCCTCATCACAGGAGGAGAAAGGGCTACTACTAAAATGAGGCTGCATTTTAAATTGTATTTTAACTCGTATTTTAACCCGTATTTTAATGAACTGTTTTTTCTCTTTTTCTATTGCGTTTTATTGTAATTTTATTGGTGTTAGCCGCCCTGAGCCCGGCTCTGCCAGGGAGGGCAGGGTATAAATAAAATTTTTTTATTATTATTATTATTATTATTATTATTATTATTATTATTATTAACAGCAAGGGCTGGGGCCAGCACCTTACTCACTTTGGGAGGCAGCAGTGGGCCCTGCGAGGCCTGCATGGTGGAATGGCACCCCCTCAGCACTGGGCACTCAGCTCCCAGGCAGGCATTGCACACAGCAAGCACATGAAAGGCCAGCACAGTGCCTGCCTGTCTGCCTGCCTGCCCAGCTTCCCACCTATCTGTCCATACCCAGCTCTACCTCTCTTTCAAATCAGAACCAGTGAAGGCGGTGAAGGTCCTGTGTGAGTGCCTGGAGGCGGTTGGAGGATGGATGGCGGCGATTGAGGTTGAATCCTGACAAGACAGAAGTACTGTTTTTGGGGGACAGGGGCGGGCTGGTGTGGAGGACTCCCTGGTCCTGAATGGGGTAACTGTACCCCTGAAGGACCAGGTGTGCAGCCTGAGAGTCATTTTGGACTCACAGCTGTCCATGGAGGCGCAGGTCAATTCTGTATCCAGGGCAGCTGTCTACCAGCTCCACCTGGTACGCAGGCTGAGACCCTACCTGCCCGCGGACTGTCTTGCCAGAGTGGTGCATGCTCTGGTTATCTCCCGCTTGGACTACTGCAATGCGCTCTACATGGGGCTACCTTTGAAGGTGACTCGGAAACTACAGCTAATCCAGAATGCGGCAGCTAGACTGGGGACTGGGGGCGGCCGCCGAGACCACATAACACCGGTCTTGAAAGACCTACATTGGCTCCCAGTACGTTTCCGAGCACAATTCAAAGTGTTGGTGCTGACCTTTAAAGCCCTAAACGGCCTCGGTCCAGTATACCTGAAGGAGCGTCTCCACCCCCATCATTCCGCCTGGACGCTGAGGTCCAGCGCCGAGGGCCTTCTGGCGGTTCCCTCATTGCGAGAAGCAAAGCTACAGGGAACCAGGCAGAGGGCCTTTTCGGTAGTGGCGCCCGCCCTGTGGAACGTCCTCCCATCAGATGTCAAAACGATAAACAACTACTTGACATTCAGAAGACATCTTAAGGCAGCCCTGTTCAGGGAAGTTTTTAATGTATGATATTTTAGTGTTTTTTGGTTTCTATGGAAGCCGCCCAGAGTGGCTGGGGAAACCCAGCCAGATGGGCGGGGTATAAATAATAAATTATTATTACTATTATTATTATTATTATTATTATCCCAACAGCAAGCGCTGGCAGACTGACTGGCCGGACTCCCTCCCTCACTTGCTTGCTTACTCTGAGTCTGCCTCAGCTGCTGGCCACCAGCACCCAATGGCCAGCCCCAGAGGCACCATTTGCCTGCAGAGCTTGTAGCCAGGGCTGCAGCAGCAAACAGCTGTGCAAGCCTTTGGGAGGCAAAGACATGAGAGGGCGTCAGAGGATGGAGGGAAGGAAAGTAATTTAAAAATTAATCCAGAATGCGGCAGCCAGACTGGTGACGGGAAGCGGCCACCAAGACCATATAACACCTGAAAGACCTGCATTGGCTCCCAGGACGTTTCCGGGCACAATTCAAAGTGTTGGTGCTGACCTTTAAAGCCCTAAACAGCCTCAAAGGCCCAGTATACCTGAAGGAGCGTCTTCACCCCCGTCGTCCAACTGAGGTCCAGCTCCAAGGGCCTTCTGGCAGTTCCCTCACTGCGAGAAGTGATGTTACAGGGAACCAGGCAGAGGGCCTTCTCGGTGGTGGCGCCCGCCCTGTGAAACGCCCTCCCACCAGATGTCAAGGCAATAAACAACTATTTTAAAAGACATCTGAAGGCAGCCCTGTTTAGGGAAGTTTTTCTGTTTGACGCTGTATTGTTTTTGATATTTGGTTGGAAGCCGCCCAGAGTGGCTGGGGAGACCCAGTCAGATGGGTGGGGTATAAATAATAAATTATTATTATTATAAGAGGGACAGAGGCCGGTATTGCCTGCGGCACCCTTGACTATCATTCAAGGCACCCCAGGGTGTCACAGCACACTGGTTGAGAACGACTGAAAACAGGGAAGCTCCATGTCAGGCTAAGACATGGGTAGGCAAACTAAGGCCCGGGGGCCGGATCCGGCCCAATCGCCTTCTCAATCCGGCCTGCAGACGGTGCAGGAATCAGTGTGTTTTTACATGAGTAGAATGTGTGCTTTTATTTAAAATGCATCTCTGGGTTATTTGTGGGGCATAGGAATTCGTTCATTCCACTGCCCCGCCCCCCAATATAGTCCGGCCCCCCACAAGGTCTGAGGGACAGTGGACCGGCCTCCTGCTGAAAAAGTTTGCTGACCCCTGGCCTAAGAGATTCCATTTTCTCGCTGCCTGTGACAAATAGGGGTTTGGATTGAATTTGACAGTGACTCCCAAATCCCCCCCCCCAACGGATGACTTCAAAATTCCTAAGGGTCTTGACGGACCACTTAAATTGTTTTTCTACCTGTGGTAGCATTTGTAATGTACTCTGCTAGGGAATTAATGCTTCTTAATCTTGTTTTTATCGCTCCTTTTATTTCTCACGCCCTTCATTTTATTGTATTGCAATTTCAATCCCACAGAATCCAAATTGCAATACAATAAAACCAAATGTGAGTGATAAAGATCCAATTGCAAATCAATAGGAGCCTTGAATGCGACGGGTGTGACGCTCCCATCTCCAAACACCAAATCCACAAGCCACCTGGATGAAGTTTGTGGATTTCTGGTGGTCCACAGACCACAGCATGGGAACCTCTAGGCTGATAGATTTTCAAAGCTCTTCCGAGCCAGCCTTTGCCGCTGCATCTTGTGGCTTTGAGTTCCACATGCTGTTTTGCATGGGGCAAGGCTTCCTTTTGCATCTCCTGCGCAAACCAGCATGCTTGCAGCCGACCAAGATAAAGATAGCACACCAGCTATTTAGCAGCAGTCGATATTGGGTGGGTGGGTAGGGGGATATATGATCCTGTGACCCACACGTGTGGGGTGAATCACCAAAGAATTGGTGGGTGTCTAGATTCAAAATGCTGGGCTTTACACACTCTTTAGCAGAAGAGGAGCCCCAGCAGCAGAATTTGAACTCACAACATTAAGCAGCAGTATCGTGGAGAACGCAGCCTCTTGAACCCCTTTCATATCCCGTTTAGTTGCATACAGCGCTCCCCATTTTCTACCCCTCCAAGCATTGATCAGACTACACCAGTTTAGTAAACTTAAAATGCTTTACTTACTAAATGTTCCAAAAGTCAGATTTGTGCATTTATCCAAGCAGCAGCAAGGAGAACACAGGCAGAATATTCTTGGGCAGAAAATACAGAAAGATATCTTCAAACACATGCTCCGAGCTTGGAGAAAACGTCCTCCCTGGTGGATGACATGGCACAGAAAGGAAGGAACAGGAAGAGAAGGCTTCACTTCCCCTCACTGGAGAAAAGGGGGTGTGACCTAGCTGAGTCTAGGAATCGGCCTCTGTGGTCTTAACCCCTTCACGCATTAACTAGCACTCGTGCCTAGTTATGGTTGACTGCAATTTCCCACACACCTTGGCTAAAGAAATGCATTTTGCAGGGAGGAAGAACCAAGAGAGGCATGAAGAGGGCGAAGGAGAAAGTAGCGTCACGCAGGCACAGTCTCAGATTTCTTGGGGGAAACTTTGGAGAGAAGGAGACTTAGGCAGCTGTGGGAAGCTTCAGTCTCTGCAACAGCTTCATAGGACTTAACAGATGGACATAAAAACCAGTTAAGAGACTTATGCTGCAAGATTGGAAAGGCAATCCTGGTTGGATGAAAATCTGACCTGCTTACACTTGTCTGTTTCGTTTAGACATCTCTTTAGACTGCTGATATTAATGTACAAATTTAAAGCACAATGGATGAAATATTCCTATTACCCACCGGCTTTTATTGTAGTGGCTTTAATCATTATTATCTTTTCACAACGACAATGATTTTCATATTTTTTAAAAAATAAAGGGAAAGGGAAACATTGGGTTAGATTCAAGTTTTCCTCACCAGGAGGGGAGAACCATGTACGCCACCTTTTTTGCTCCTTGGAGAAAAAAGGTGAAATGGGAATGCAAGATACAAAGAAGTTGGCCGTGTCGATTCATTTCTGTGGGTCTTCTCTGAAGTAGGACTTACGCCAGACGTTTGGGTTGTATTCCACTGGCTTTTCCTCAGAGCACACCCACCAGAGTGAACAGCCGTGGTGAATTCAGGCCTGTGAATTCCAGTAGGTCTACTTGGAGTAACAGTTAGCTGAAAGATGAGAATGTTTACAAGAACGAGGCCTTCGTACGAGGATCCTGAGCGATAATATGCGCCCTTTTGCTTTTCCTCAGGAGGCTTTTCGGAAACCTACGCGGCTCTCTGCGACTACAACGGACACTCTTGCCGAGAGGAGGTGCAATGGGTAAGTCGGTGGACCCGATTCTGAGGTGCCCTCTCCGATAACCTTGAGCAGAGAGACCCCCTTCGCCAGAGCAAGGGGGTTAGCGATTGTATCCTGAAAAAGAAACCGCCAGGAAAGTAGCAATTGCTCAGGATGTGGCTGCTTTGTGGCTTTCTCACCTCCTCGCTGGCCACAAGGACTTTTAGGTGGAGCAACTCGCACGGGGTGGCGGTCCCCACCCCTTCCGCCTCGCCCAGGGGTTTGTTGCAAATCGATGCACCTTCGCTCGGTTTCCGAAACCCTCGCTTCCTGCTCTTCTGCTCAGAAACAATATGCAAATCTGCTCTGGGAGGTTTCTGGGCGAATGTGACAGGCAAATCCAGGCCACAGTCAGTGATGATGGCAGCCTTGGATAAATATGTGTGTGGTTTTTTTTTTGGGGGGGGGTTGTAGCGGGAAGTTTGGGCTGGAAATAGAGAACCTAGGGGTGGAGAAGATCTGGCAGCAGAATGGCTTCATGTGTGTTTTGTGGGTGTATGAAGATGGATATATTATCTTGGTTTTTGTGGTGGGTTTACCTCTTCCTCCATTCAAAACTCTGAATTGTTGTGGGGGGACAGGACAGGAGGAGAAAACCTTCTTATATTGCCCTGAGCTCCTTAAGGGAAACTATATTAATCATCAACTGATTTCTTTTCTTTCTGGCTACCTTCTTATCCCTCGCGCTGCAGGACGTGGACACAATTTACCATTCCGAAGACAACCGGGAATTCAACCTCCTCGATTTCTGTCACCTGGAAAGCCGGTGAGGAGAAGCCACGTAAAACCACCTCTGTTAATAATAATAATAATAATAATAATAATAATAATAATAATAATAATAATTAATAATTAATTATTTCTACCCTGTCCATCTGGTTGGGTTTCCCCAGCCACTCTGGGCGGCTTTGAACATTAAAAACTCGCTTCCCCCTACCCTACCCTGGTCCACTCTCCATGTAGCCCCACAGACCTCAAATCCATCCTCAAACTGCTATGCGCTCACTAGGTGACCTTAGGCAAGTGCCTCAGTCTCTCCCCCTTCTATCTGCAGTATGGGTCTAATAGTGCCGGCCTACCTTGGAAGGCTGTTGTGAAGATTGCCTTGTGAAGCACCCAGGTCACCCACACCATACATTTAAAGTACACGGCTTCCCCCAGAGAATTCTGGGAGCTGTGGTTTGTGGAGGGTGCTGGGAATTGTAGCTTGGGCCAGGGGCAAACTGCAGTTCCCAGGCTTCCCCTGGGGGGAAGCGATGTGCGTTAAGTGTACAGCCAGTGCCGGATTTATGTATAAGCTAAACAAACTATAGCTTAGGGGCCCCCATCTCTTGAGGGCCCCAAAAAAATTAAAAGGAAAAAACCCCTGGATCTACATTTCCAAAATACAAGATAAAACACAAATACAGTGGTGTCCCGCAAGACAAATGCCTCGCAAGACGGAAAACTCGCTAAACGAAAGAGTTTTCCGTTTTGGAGGTGCTTCGCAAAACGAATCTCCTATGGGCTTGCTTCGCAAGACGAAAATGTCTTGCGAGTTCCTGCGGTTTCCCCCCTCCCCCCCTTTTTCTAAGCCACTAAGCCGCTTATCAGCTGATCTGATAAGCCGATAAGCCGCTAAAAGCCGCTAATAACGCTAATCCGTCAATGAGCTTGCTTCGCAAGACGAAAAAACCGCTAGACGAAGAGAATCACAGAACGGATTCTTTTCGTCTTGCGAGGCACCACTGTAAAATGGCTTTAGATACCTATTAGGTCCATAAGTATAGCATATATTCAACACAAACAACAGCAACAATTTGTTGTTGACAAAGGACAACTGGACATATAAAGGGCCCCATTACCTTCAGTAGCTGAGGGCCTCATCAAACCTAAATCCTGCCCTGTTGGGCCAACATAATTAACAGGGCACTGAAATATTACAGAGGTCGAAACGAAACATTGCTAAGGGAAGTCGGATATAAAACACGCATTTCAAACGGCACAATTAGCAAGAGAATAAAATCAGAAGAGAAGGTATCTGCTGCCGTCGCCGATGGTGGTTCATGGTGGGCAGAAGCTCGGGCCCCGTGACTTGAGTCTGCACTGAGAGGCAGCCAAGATTGGCTCAGCAGCCTTAGCTTTTTGCAGCTGGAGTCAGTCCAGGCAAGGACTTGCCACTCCCTCCCCTAATCCCATTTCCCTCTCCCCCCTTTCTGCTTCTCCTCTCAGGGACTTGGCTCTGATCGTGGCTGCTTTGGCATACAACCAGTGGTTCACCAAACTCTACTGCAAGGACTTGCGGCTGGTAGGTCTCCCAAACTGTGGGCAGGCAGCTGGGTGCTGATTGGGTCTGGAGGCAAGGAGGCTACCATTAGGTGGCGCCAGAGCCCACGACCGGCAGAGCCAAGTAATTCAAGTTTGGTCCTCCTCTCTGCCGAGTCCTGCAAAGGCCACTCTTGAGACGAAGGAGGAGGAATTCTGACAGCCAGTGACAACCCTGGGACTGGTTTTTAAGCAGGAAGGCAAGTCAGGGGCTGGCCAACAGCAGTGCAGTGTAGTGGTTAGCGTGCCAGACGAAGATCTGGGAGAGACCAGGGTTCAATTTCCCGCTCAGCCCATGAAGCTCACTACTGGATGACCCTGGGTCACTCTCACTGCCTCTCAGCCTAAGGTAAAGGTAAAGTGACCCCTGACCATTAGGTCCAATCGTGGCCAACTCTGAGGTTGTGGCGCTCATCTCGCTTTACTGGCCGAGGGAGCCGGGCGTACAGCTTCTTGGTCATGTGGCCAGCATGACTAAGCCGCTTCTGGCGAACCAGAGCAGCGCACGGAAACGTCCATTAGCTAAAAACCATTAACTTGAGCACTTGAGCCAATGTATAACAGGAACCCAGCTGTGTAAACAAAGCCCTCTCCTTTATCAGTCCGTGATGCTTAATGGATGGCCTTGTCAGTTCTGAAGTGGAGACGGGACGGCAGGGCTGGGGCTTATTTTATCTTGTAGGTTGTAAATATCTTGACACACTGACGCACAGACTCTGCAAGACAGGGTCTGTCAGCCCCCACGGCTGGAGATAGAGATGGCGTCAAGGGAAACTCCTATAGCTGAGTGACCCTCTTAACCCCAAGATAAGAGTACAGGAACAGGAACATCTGTTTATGGTCATGGATGTCAACTTACGTGTATGAGGCTGGATTCCTGGGGAAGGGGGGAGAGGGTGCCTGGAGGATATATATATACTGTGTGAAATCTCTCTTTCTTCAGACTTGCTGTAAACTGACCACACAAGTGCCTTTCTGCTACTCCGGAGAGCAGAAATAAAGAAAATAATAATAATAATAATAATAATAATAATAATAATAATAATAATAATAATAATAATTTATTATTCATACCCCGCCCATCTGGCTGGGTTTCCCCAGCCACTCTGAGCGGCTTCCAACTGAATATTAAAATATTAAAATCAATACAGCATTAGACATTAAAAACTTCCCTAAAGAGGGCTGCCTTCAGTTGTCTTTTAAAAGTAAAATAGTTGTTTATTGCCTTGACATCTGCTGGGAGGGCGTTCCACAGGGCAGGCGCCACTACCGAGAAGGCCCTCTGCCTGGTTCCCTGTAACCTCACTTCTCTCAGGGAGGGAACTGCCAGAAGGCCCTCGGTGCTGGATCTCAGTGTCCGGGCTGAACGATGGGGATGGAGACGCTCCTTCAGGTATACTGGACCGAGGCCGTTTAGGGCTTTCAAGGTCAGCACCAACACTTTGAATTGAAACGTACTGGGAGCCAATGCAGATCTCTCAGAACCGGTGTTATGTGGTCTCAGCGGCTGCTCCCTGTCACCAATCTGGTTGCCGCATTCTGGATTAATTGCAGTTTCCGGTTCACCTTCAAAGGTAGCCCCACGTAGAGCGCATTGTAGTAGTCCAATGTCTTTCTCGGAATCAACCTTGGTGTCTTTTGACTCCTTCCTCCCTCTCTGGGAGCAACGCTCACCCTACCAATCGGTAAAGTCTAAGAAGGCTACACCACCCCGTTCGAAGCACCCACCACAACCTTCCCTGGCACCCACACCTCTTCTTTCCTCCCTAGGGCTCCGAGGTCGCTGAGCAGGTTCTTCACACGGTGAGCAAATCCCACCACCTAGAGGAGCTGGTGCTGGACAATGCGGGGTTAAAAACGTGAGGCATTGCTAGATTCACCTTTGCGCCGCTGCATGCGGATTGGGGGCGGGGGAGAGAGAGTCTTCCGGTTTCCGTAGGATCCTTTCGGCCGGGGCCAAGCCCAGGGGCGATGCTGAGGGTACGCCGCAAAGTTCGGGTCCAATTTTTGCGGTGTGCACCTTCAGCACTGGACTTTCTGCACATTGCTGTACTTTCAGTCGCAGAGAGCCTATTGCTATTTCTATTGCTATTTCATCACTTGCAGTCTGCACCGGTGGGAGGGGCTTGGTGGAATGGGCGGGGCTTGGTGGAATGGGCGGGGCTTGGTGGAATGGGAGGGGCTTGGTGGAATGGGAGGGGCTTGGTGGAATGGGAGGGGCTTGTGGATGGTATCCCCTGACGTTTCCTGTTCTGGGCACGTAATGCAGGTCTTTCTGTACCTGCGCATGCACACCTTTTCAAAGAAATATTCATAAATCCCAGTAATGTCATTTTAAGGTTGCAGGTTTTTCTCCCAATATGGGGCAGCTGCGTATTCCTGCAGCGCAGCGAGTTGGACTAAATGATCCTCAGGGTCCCTTCCAACTCTGCAATCCCACAATTCTTTGAATACTCTGGGGTTTTGCTGCACTGCCGCAATAAAAACATACCACCTTGCAAAGGTGTGTACACCCTAAAAGATGGGTTTAAGGCGGGGAAACAACCTGTAAAATGAATATCAGTTGAGTATACAAGCGCATATACTAGCAGCCTTGTTTACCATAGTTTGGAATGGGCAAAATTGAAGTTTATTCTGGTTTCCTTGCGAGGGGATATAGTGATTTCTTTCTTTTTGAAAAAAAAGAAAACAGTACTGAGACCTTGTGGAAGGGTGATATTCACCTGACTTAAGACTTCCACTATCATCTGTCTGTCTGTCTGTCTGTCTATCTATCTATCTATCTATCTATCTATCTATCTATCTATCCATCCACACCAGGCATAGGCAAACTTGGCCCTCCAGATGTTTTGAGACTACAATTCCCATCATCCCTGACCACTGGTCCTGTTAGCTAGGGATCATGGGAGTTGTAGTCCCAAAACATCTAGAGGGCCGAACTTGCCTATGCCTGATACACACACACACACACACACACACACACACACACAGCTGTACCTCAGGGTCACGGGTCCGAGCCCCACGTTGGGCAAAAGATTCCTGCATTTCAGGGGGTTGGGCTAGATGACCCCCCAGGGTCCCTTCCAACTCTGCAGTTCTGTCGTTCTGATTCTATGTGTGACTCCCTTCTAAACATGCTGAGATTCCAGCGCATCTTCCACATGCGGCTGTGAGTATCAGTTGGTTCCCTCAGGCTGCTGTGAAACAATATAGCAAGAGAACTTTTTTTTTTTAAGCCTGAAATTAAATTTTAAGCAGCAATTAAATTTTTATTTATGATTTTCATTTTTATACATTTCAATAATTTTACAATCGTTTTAACATTTTGAAACTTGACTTCCTTCCCTCTCTTTCTGCGGTTCCTTAAATATTTTTTAATATATTTTATGCATATTACAAATTAACTTAACTTACTCATTTATTTTTCTACTTTAAATATATACTGTACTCACATAAAATGGTAGGCTATTGCAATAATCCTGCCAATGTTCTTATCTGTATACTGTTTGTTTGTAAATATTTGATAAACCATTTCCATTCTTTTATAAAAAGTTTGTTACCTTGATTTCTTGTTTTTCTGGTATTTTTTGCCAATTCTCTGCAGTTTGGGTAGTTTTGTCCCTATAATTCCCAAAAGGAAAGCTTATTATTATTATTATTTACAAACGTTATTTTAAACATATTTTTCAATTCATTATATAACATTGAAAAATATTGGCTGGCCTTTGGACGATGACAACATCATGTGGACACAGGGTGGGGGGGACGACCCCTTTCAATGCCTGAATGACACCCATTCCAAATATACTATCATCCGGAAGCACCCTCATTGCATTCTGAACAGATTAATCTGCTTTTATTTTGCTTTATATCCCCATTTTCGTCGGGAACTCAGCACGCAGAAAGTGGAGGTTTAACCCGTCCCTTCCCCAGCTGCGATCCTGACGGAAAGCCGTCCTTTCCCACCACCTTCTTCCACCCCCGGTGACAATTTTTAATTCAGGAAGGGTTAAACCTGGTTTTAGAATCGTGTGTGCAGTTTTGCATCTGGGAGCCTTTGCGCTCTTGAGTTCAGCGGATCTCAAGAAAGCGATTGGTGGTACATGCGTGTGTGTTCAAAACAGAAGCTGTTATATACCTTTGTGCAAATTAATTGAAACAAACAATGTAGCTTATTGTACAAAACTCACTTACACATGTATAAAACTCACATATACGTACATTAGTAACGGATATGACCTTCGCTGTTTTTAAGCAGCATTTGAACACGGTTTGGCATGGAGTCTACTAGTTTTGAACAGTTACTGTTGATTTTCGGATCCCTGTGTCACACTTGAATCAGCGCCTGAATGAGCTTCTCTGTAGTCGTACAGTCTACAGCAGTGTTTTTCAACCACTGTTCCGCGGCACACTAGTGGCGAGGAGAGGCCGCCCAGCGCGGGGCTCTCGCCGTCTGCCTGCCTGGCTGCCTGCGAGCTCGGCGGGCAGCGCCTCCGTCCGCAGCGCCCGCCTCGCGGCTCTCATTCCCTGCCCCTGCCAAAGCTCACCCAGCCAAGCCGCGCTCTCCTTCCTGCCTCGCTTTGCTGCCTCCTCCCCCCCCCCAAGCTTGGAGGTTCCCCGGCGCCGACCCGCAGGTTTGACCCCCTCCTCACACCTGTTCGCGCTCCTTGCACGGAATGGGGCGGATGGGGAGGAACGGGGCTCGCCGCTGCCTCCGCTCGCCCTCCCCCCCTCCGCCGGCGGTCCCGCGATTCTTGGCTTTTTGGCGGTTGGCACAGAAGGAAGGCAAGGGGGAGGGAAAAAAATTGAAACTTACACTTTCGTGCGTCCCTCCCGGCGTGACGCTGCGCGCTGACGTCACGGGGCTGTAATGGTGGTGTGCCTCGAGATTTTTTTCATGAAACAAGTGTGCCTTTGCCCAAAAAAGGTTGGGAAACACTGGTCTACAGCACGGAGGCGACTTTTGCACATAGCCCACAAATTTTCAATGGGATTTACGTCCGGGGAATTCCCCGGCCAATCAAGTACCTGTATTTGCTTCTCTGTCATGAATTTCTTCATCACTTTCGATGTGTGACAGGGGGCTATGCTGCTGCAGTGCCCCATTATCATCAGAATTCCTCGGGTTAAGTACTTAATTCGTTCTGGAGGTCCGTTCTTAACCTGAAGCACCACTTTAGCTAATGGGGCCTCCTGCTGCTGCCGCGCTGTCGGAGAACGATTTCTGTTCTCATCCTGAGGCAAATTTCTTAACCTGAGGTAATATTTCTGGGTTAGCGGAGTCTGTAACCTGAAGCATATGTAACCTGAAGCGTATGTAACCCGAGGTACCACTGTAACTCTTTTCCATCTCTGGAGTACAGTGGTACCTTGGGTTACATACGCTTCCGGTTACAGACTCCGCTAACCCAGAAATAGCGCTTCAGGTTAAGAACTTTGCTTCAGGATGAGAACAGAAATCGCGCGGCAGCAGCAGGAGGCCCCATTAGCTAAAGTGGTGCTTCAGGTTAAGAACAGTTTCAGGTTAAGTACGGACCTCTGGAACGAATTAAGTACTTAACCCGAGGTACCACTGTAACTCTCATAGAACCTCAATATATTGTGGCGAGCGCATCATTCCTCCTATTGGCTGCTGGCTTCTGACACCATAATGATCAACTGGCTTTTCGTGTTTGTTTTGAGTACAGGATTATGGGTAAGATAGAAAACATGCTTTGTTTCAATTAATTTGCACAAGGGTGTGTATGAACAAATGCAACCATCTTAATTATGAAAGGAGATCTCACTCCTGTCTCATCTTGGCCCTGCGACCCTTGATTCAATCCAGCTTCCCCTGTGACTTCCCTGCTGGGGAGCTTTCCTCTCACTTGTTTTCATCTCTCCGGGTCCATTTGCAGAGATTTCGCCCTGAAACTGGCCTGCGTCCTGGCGGAGAACCCAAACGCCGTCCTCCATGCCCTCACCCTCTCCCACAACCCCTTGGAGGACAAAGGTGAGGAGGGATCCTAAACCAACAAGGCCTTTGGGGGTAAAAAAAGCTTCTCTGCTCTTTGCTCATCTTCGCCCCACTTTGCTTCTCGTCCCCCTTGAACAGGTCTCAGCGCCTTGAGCCAGCAGCTTCTGTGTTTCCCCAAAGGCCTCAGCAAACTTTGCCTTTCCAAGACCAGCATCACTGCTAAAGGTACGCTTGGCAGGGGTGGGCAAGCTCATAGCTGTCAACCGTCCCTTATTTGGCGGGAAAGCCCTTTATCCCAGCGCCATGTCCCGCTGCTGTCCCTTACTGATGATGTCCCGTAAATTTCCCGGGTTTCAAAGGAAGCAGCTCCTCTCCCTCCCTCCCTGCTGGCCAGGGAGGAGGGAGGCTCCAACTGTGTTGCTTGGCTGCGTTGCTCACCCAATAAGGAGTCTAAGAACGACTGGGGGGTGGAGCTTGCATGCCTTGTGCCAATCAAATCGGCCGTGTTGCCTGGGGACTCGCCTTTGCTCAGCGCTTCCCAGCAGAGAGGTGACGGCGGTTTCCCTTGCTGCATCCCCTTTGCCGGGTTGCTGCACTGTGGGAACCACCGCTTGAGGCTTTGTTTGGCTGCTGGCTGGGCTTTCTGCCTTTGGCTCGGAGGGGCTCAGAAGTTGAACATACCTGTGCCCAAAAAATCCCTTATTTTGGCTGCTGATCTCTTATTTTTGAGGCTGCTGGTCCCTTATTTTCAAATCTGTAAGTTGACAGCTATGGGCAAGCTAGAGATTCCATACGTCCAGAATTTCCCATACATATCTGTGGGGATGTTCAAGGTGGCAGTAGAGGATATATTGTTTATTAATATCCTTCCTAACTTATGCTAGCAAGTTCCTTTACATAGCAGAGTTACATTCCCCCTTTTTACATGCACAGCAGATAGCTGGTCGCAGGCTCGTACGAGCCTCTCGCTATTATACAATTCAGTCCGTCTCAGATTGAATTGTACGTTCCTGGCAAGTTGCCTTGAATCCCTCTTAAAAGAATAACGACGCCACAATCTTATGCAAAGTCAATAAAAGAAGTTTACTTACATGAGTTCACAGTTGGATTCCTGAAGGCAGACTTAGTTCCAAAATGTACATGTGGATCTACCCCATATGGGGGAATAATCCCAGTGCTTCTGCTAGCAAAGCAGTCCTAGCGAAAAGCTGGTCAAATGAAGAAGGAAGTCAAAAAAGGCAAACGTTGCTGCGTGACTCGTCCTTTTGTTACCTGGACAGGTTAGGCCACGGCCACCTTCTATCACATGCAAAAGGAAGGATGTTCCAGCCAGGAGGAACAGGAAGTTTCGACTGGCTGGAGCAAACTTTCCCTCGCATGTCTCCTCTAGCATTTCAAGGAATGGCCAAACCTTACGCCAAAGAATAAACGGACATAAATCAGACATCAAGAATCACAAAACAGAGAAACCAGTAGGAGAACACTTCAATCTCCCAGGACATTCTATACAAGATCTCAAAGTAGCTGTTTTACTACAAAGGAATTTCAGAAATAGACTGGAAAGAGAAGCTGCTGAATTGCAACTCATTACCAAACTTAAAACCATGGAGAGACCTGGTCTGAACAGAGACATTGGATTCTTATCTCACTATACATGACTAAGCCATTTTTCACCTTCTCACCCCTTGCCTTTTCCTGTAAGACCTATTGCAGTCGTTAAGAGTCGTCAACAGGCTCATCTCAGCTATCTGCCAATCACCCATTCCCACCACCCTTCTGAGTAATACCCCTCCCCACCTTCTCACTATATAGAAGGATCTGGCAACTTCTGTTTCAGTGTATCTGAAGAAGTGTGCATGCACACGAAAGCTCATACCAAGAACTAACTTAGTTGGTCTTTAAGGTGCTACTAGAAGGAATTTTTTTATTTCAAGGAATGTTGTACTTGACTGCCTCTCATGGATCACATCCCACAATATCTGGGATTCATCTGTTGGAAATTGCAGAAATTACAAAATCGGTGAAGATGTCTGGGAGAACACGGACATATGGCAACCTTTGTTGGAAGAGCTGGGTTTTTTGGGGGGGAAACTTCCTAAAAAATGGCTCAAAAACTTGTGTGTCTGGATTTTCACTTTTTGAAATGTGGCAAGCTCAGTGGGCACAGGAAAAAAGGAGCGTTCACAGCACTTTTGGTCCAGTTTGCATTTAAAGGCCACCTCAGGCGGTTCCTATATTATTAATAGCTGCAGTATTTAGTAGATTGACGCATGAAGTCAAAATTAATTTGTTTGTGTATTTGTTCTATTATGTTTTTTAAATTTACCAGCTGCCTCATGACCAAAAAAACAAAGAAGATTTATCGGACCTGGGGAGAGGCTTCACCAGTTGGTTTTCTGCCTGTCATGCAGCTGGCAGGCAGAGGCAATGTGAGCCAGGGACCTAGGGCACAGGCACCTCAGTCAACATGGCCCTTGGAATGAGGCATGATGGGAGTTGTAGTCCTGTAACATCTGGAGGCCCAGAGGCCTAGGGCTGTGCAGTCCCAGGAATGTTTACTCATAAGTAAGCTGCACTGAATTCCCCAATAAGGCTGACTCACTATTAGGGGTGGGGGACAAATTAAACTCATTTCTTATTTAAGGATAAACCTGATTTGCACTTTGCGAAATAATATGCAAACCGAAATTTAGCCATCCTTCAAAAATTGGCTTATCTCTGAATTTTGCAGTGGAGCTCTTTGGCTGAATAATTTGTACCAAAAAATATATATGCATAGACATGAGGTAAAACGAGCACAAAAATGCATATATTGTGAAGATAGCATTTATATGGGGTGTATTAGGCAAAATTGTGTACAAGGAACAGGTTTATAAGGAGAAATTCAGACTCAAATACTGAGGAATGTTGATAAGGTTTATTTTTGTTTAAGTAATAATCGCGAACCACTTCCCTCACGAGTTGTGAATGGGGGAAGCGTCCAAAGAGCTACATAAATTGAATGGTGGTGACAGTTTGTGGGCCTGTTTTCCTTTCCCAGGACTCGCCATTCTGTGCCAGACCTTTGGAGCCAACCCAGCCTTCACCAGCTCCCTCCGCCATCTTGACCTGAGCAAAAACCCAGGGTTACTGGGGACGGAGGAGGCGAATGTGAGTGACCTGTAACTTTTGAGGTGATGCAATTGTGGTGCATTTGTATTGGACGGCCACACATAGCTCTGCTTTCCTAGTTTTTCTGCTTAGTTTCCTTAGTGTTATCACCCTGGCTACATTTGCACGATACATTTTGTGCGCTATGATACTGCTTTAAGCAGTCCTAGGTGTCCCCCAAAGCATTCTGGGAGCTGTAGTCCAGTGAAGGTGCTGAGAGTTGTTCGGAGACATCTATTCCCCTCACAGTACTACGATTCCCAGAGTTCCCTGGGAAGAGAGCGACTGTTAAGACGCTCTGAGAATTGTAACTCTGCGAGGGGAATAGGCATTTCCTCACAACTCTTGGCCCCCTTAAACTACAGCTTCCGAGATGCTTTGGGGGAAGAAAGATTGATAGATAAAAATCTTTATTTGCGTCAGCCGCAAGCCATAGCAAAGGAATCAAATACAGCAAAATACCGATATAGCTAGATGGCTGGCTATACCAAATACAGGGATACCTTGGTTTACAACCATAATCTGTTCCGGAGGTCCGGTTGTAAACCAAAACAGGTTGTAACCCAAGGCGCGCTTTCGCCAATGGGGCCTCCAAAAAAAAAGGGGGGGTTGTAATCCAAAAAAATGGATTGTAATCCAAAAAAAGCGACACACACTTCTGGGTTTGACGTGGTTGTTCTGCCTGGTGTCACCACCGCTCCACGTGCTTCGTCCCCTCTCACCCCTTTCCTTTCCCCTCTTTTTTAGGGCTTCTATTCCTTCCTGGCCCAGCCCAACGCACTGGTTCACCTGGACCTCTCGTCCACAGACTGCGCCGTGGATGCCGTAAGGTTTTAAGAGAGCCGCAGACTCCCGGGGCGGGGGGGCAGGGGCAAGGGTGACGTGGAAAGCCTGCCGGGTTACGAGGTGCCGATGTGGGAAAGAGCGATGGCCCCAGCCCTTTGGCGACCGGGATAATTACTCACTCCTCCTCCTCTTGGGTGTCCTTTAAAAAAAAAAAAATTATTAGTTTTTTTAACATATCATTTCCAACATCATATAACATAATTTCTTATCTTATACAATATTTTTGACTTCCGTCAACTCCTCTGATGATTTTCCGTTTTTAGCACTTGTTCTGCATTTCTTAATTTCTCTATTACTCTGAAATATCATTAACTAATAATTCTCCTCATAGTCCTTCTTGCAATATTTCAAATAATCCTCCTTCCAAAACTTCTTGCAATCCTACTGGCGTAGTCTGTTCATTACCATTACTTTTCAAATAGTTTGTATATTTATTCTGGTCTTCTAAGAATCTCTGGTCCTGCAGGTTTCGAATCCTTCCTGTTAATTTATCTAACTCTGCATAATCCATCAGTTTCATTCTCCATTCTTCTTTCGTCGGTAATTCTTCTTGTTTCCATTTTTGTGCCAATAATATTCTTGCTGCCATCATTGCACATAAAAACAATTTACAATCCTGTCTATTTATCATCTCCTACAATGCCGAGTAAAAATGCTTCCTCCTTTTGGGTGTCTGTCTATCTTGTCAGTGTCTGTCTTGTCAGTGTCTTGTCAGTCAGTGTCTGTTTGGGTGTCTGACTATCTTGTCAGAGAGCCAGTGTGGTGTAGTGGTTAAGAGCAGTGGACTCGTAATCTGGTGAACCGGGTTCGATTCCCCGCTCCTCCACCTGCAGCTGCTGGGTGACCTTGAGCCAGTCACACTTCTCTGAAGTCTCTCAGCCCCACTCACCTCACAGGGTGTTTGTTGTGGGAGAGGAAGGGAAAGTGATAAAGCAGGATATCAAATCCAAACTCTTCTTCTTCTTCTTGTCTATCTGTCCCCATAGCTCTTTGGGGCGCTGTTGCACGGCTGCTGCCCACGGCTTAGCTACCTCAACCTGGCACGGAACACCTTCTCCCACAGGTAAGGAACTCCCTTCGTCTCTCTACCCTCTTTCCGGGAGACCCTCCGGTCGGATCAACTTCTGGATGCTCAGAGCGGCGGTGGCGGGGTGGGGGTGGGGTAAATGGCTTCTCTGATGGCCTTTGACTTGGAATTAGTTTGATTCCCTCCCCCTCTTTCTTTTTTCCTTTCCCCTTCAGTGATGGAACTCCTATTTGGGGACTTCCCTGGCTTTTTTCTGTCCCACGTAGGACCAGTCTGGATAGTTAGCTTTGGTGAAGACTTGACATTTTCATCCCCCAAAAAGTTTTTGATTTGAGTTTCCACTGAAATGAGGCTGTGTTTTAATGTTTCAATGTTGTCTTTTAATCTTGTTTTCAAGTTGTATTTCAATCAATTGTTTTTATATCGGGTGTTAGCCGCCCTGAGCTCGGTCTTGGCTGGGGAGGGCGGGATATAAATAAAATTTATTATTATTATTATTATTATTATTATTATTATTATTATTATTATTATTATTCCTCTGTCTCCCTCTGCAGGAAAGGAAAGGGACTGCAGCCATCTCTCAAGCAGTTTTTCTGCAGTGCCTATTCCCTCACCTATGTGAACCTGTCAGGCATCAAAATGCCCGTGGAGGCATTACGGTGAGCACCCGCCACTCCCCCCCCCCCTGCACCCTGTTGCTCCAAAAACACTGTGCATGTGCACGTTAAGACACTAGTACGCCTTTAGGTTTTCCAGCTGGCCAATTTGAGCGCCCCCTCTCTCGGGTTGCCGAGTCTCTGGAACACAGAAAGACCCCTTAAGGTTGACAATAACAATAACAATAATTTTCTTTGTATCCTGCCCTCCCCGGCCAAAGCCGGGCTCAGAGCAGCTAACATAATAAAAATCAGTACAATATATAATATGCAAGTGAAATAACATTCAACATTCATTAAAATAATATAGAATATTAAATATGGCAAATCAAAATGGAGGATTTTGCAACACTGAGCAAGATCTCTTTGATTTTATGAGTGAAGCAAGAAGAAAAAAAGTTTTATAGGATTCAAACAAGAATGAGCTTCTTTTTTGAGTCGGACCTTTTGGTCTGTCTAGCTCAGCATTTCGTACACTGACTGGCAACAGGCGCCCAGGGTTTCAGACAGGGGGTGTTCCCAGCTCCTGGAACTTGTCTGTGTGCAAAGCTCTATCCCTGAGGTGTCTTTGAGACTCATGAGATGGGGTGTAGTGACCTCAGGCCAAGGGGGACCTCATGATGTCATGGGGCAAAACCCTAATACATGGAATGTGGTCCAGTAGTAAGGACAATGACATCATCATCATCATCATCATTATTATTATTATTATTATTATTATTATTATTATTATTATTATATTTGTACCCTGCCTAGCTGACTGGTTTGCCCAAGCCACTCCGGCCAGCATCCAACAAAATATAAAAACACAGTAAGACATACACCTGACATTAAAAATGTCCCTGTACAGGGCTGCCTTCAGATGTCTTCTGAAAGTCAGGTAGTTGTTTATTTCCTTGATGGGAGGGCGTTCCACAGGGCGGGTGCCACCACCGAGAAGGCCCTCTTCCTGGTTCCCTGTAACTTCACTTCTTGCAGTGAGGGAACTGCCAGAAGGCCCTCGGAGCTGGACTTCAGGGTCCAGGCTGAACGAAGAAGAGACACAAAGACCTTGGCGGATGAGAGCATTTCTGTGCCTTGCCTGTTGCTCTGGGAAGGGAATAGCGGCTTCTTCATAACTCTCAGCACCTTTAACTACACTTCCCAGGATTCTCTTGGGGAAGCCATTTCTGTTTAAAGCGGTATGATACTGCTTTAAATGCATAGTGCGGATGGGACCTTCAACACGTGGACATCGCCAGAGTGAGGGTGGCTGGTGTAGGGTAACAGGACTAGCTAGCTCCCAGGACTTCTGAGAAACTACAGTTTCCTGCAACATTCTCACATGATTGCCATGACAAACCTGAGACTGGTTCAAGCTTCCAGTGCCACGTCCATGGGCTCTGCTGCCCTCTGCTGGAGGGAGGCCCCGGCTATTTGAGTGATATCACCACCTCGGAAAGCTGTAAACTTTGTACTGTTTTTTATGTTGTTAGATTTTTACCGTGTACAGTGGTACCTCGGGTTAAGTACTTAATTCGTTCTGGAGGTCTGTTCTTAACCTGAAACTGTTCTTAACCTGAAGCATCACTTTAGCTAATGGGGCCTCCTGCTGCTGCCGCGCTGCTGTTCTCATTCTGAAGCAAAGTTCTTAACCCGAGGTACTATTTCTGGGTTAGCGGAGTCTGTAACCTGAAGTGTATGTAACCTGAAGCGTATGTAACCCGAGGTACCACTGTATATATATTGCTGCACAATGCTTTATTATACTGTGTGTATAGAAACACAAATGAGGGTTAGACAAATTCGCGCAGAACAAGGCTCTCAGCGGTCACTGGTGACAATGGTTGTCGTCCCTTGCGCAGAGCTCAGTGGCAGGAGAGGTCAGCCAAGCAGCCAAGTCTTGGGGGGGGTGTACTTGGCTGGAGGCAGAGTCTATATACAAGGTCCAGTCCAGTCCTAAGGTCAGGAGTATCTCAGTTCACTTAGTCAGAAGATCCGGGGGTCAAGAAAGTTGAGGGTTGCAAGAAGCAGCAAGGTCTGGCCAGGAACGACAAACGTCATTTCCAGCAACTGACTGAGGCTGGAAACCCTGTTTAAGAACCAGCTGGTTCACATCAGGAGCAAGAAGGCTGATCAGCGGCAGGTGGAGTCACTCTGCTTCCTGCCCCTTCAGGCTGCTGCTCAGCAGGTGAAGCAAATTCCTGGCCCGTGACAATAATGGCTGTTCTCTCCCTCTGCGTCAAAGGAGCAGTCAGTAATCAGACAGTCCAAAGATGGTGTTAACTCTTCATCAGCAAAAATACAACCTCCACAGACTTGGTTGGATGTCCGGCCTCATGAGCATAGCTGCTCGTTCCCGGTGGTCTTCCTCCGTAAAAATCATTTGCTGAGATTGAAAGTCCTCTCCGCCTCCTCAGGGTTTTTCCCCAAGGAATCGGAGACTGCGCCTGCATGTAGCCAACCTCTCCTCCTCCCCTTTCATGCCTCTTCTGGTTCGGGGTAGGCCACAGAATACCAGTTTCTGAGAACCGCCAGCAGAAAGAGTTGATGTTGAATTTTCTGCATGCAGAGCAGGATTTCGCTCACTCAGATGTCCCTAGTTCGCTTGTTCAAACCACAATATGTCCTTGCCTTCCCCGCTCAGGTCTCTTTTCCAAGGTCTGTCGGCCAACACCCACCTCAGCGAACTCCACCTGGACCTGAGTGGATGTGAGGTAAATCGGGGTGGGGCGAATGGGGTGGGCTTCTTGTGCAGACGTCTTCTCAGAGAGGAGGCGTTGGGGGCCGAGCTGCTTCCATGTGAGGCGATTTACCTCAGAGCTTCCCAGCATCCATTTGATACGATAGGCCTCTTGAGCTCCCTTTCCTCTCTGAGTCACTCATTAAATCTCTTTCTCTCTCTCCGTCTTCCTTTCCTTCCTACCTAGTTGCGCTCCCCGGGAGCTCACGTCCTTCAAGAGCAGCTGTCTGGAATCAGCGCCTTGAGTAGTCTAGATCTTTCTGACAATGGTGAGACCATGATGCTCCCCAGCTGCTGCTCCTGCCTTAATAATAATAATAATATTTTATTTATATCCCGCCCTCCCCAGCCGAAACTGGGCTCAGAGCGGCTAACAACAGTAAAATATTGTGTTTGCCCTTCCTTGTTGCAGATATTGATATTGTGCAGTCTGAAGTGACTAGAAGCATAAGAACTGACTCCTTCTGGAATAAATCATTGTCCAGACCCATTTTTAAAAAATATTCAAACTTTTTCTCTTTAAAATAAAACAGAATAAAGCAAATCATGTGTCCGAAATATCCATACATGCCTTGTGCTCTCCAGCACAGGCTTGCAAAATACGAAATAATCCAAACAGACCTATAAGCAAAGGTTTCTCTCTCTCCGCAGCTTGCATTCCAGCCTCCAGGCTATTTACTCTCCCTTCAGGAGAGCTTCATTTTACATCTTCACTCCGTTGAGTTTGGGAGAAAAGACTCACAAAGGCAGCTCCCTTCAAAATGGAGATTTGCAACCCAATACCTCTCACAATATGATCTAAGGTTACAACCCTTATGTGTTAGCTACCAGAGAAACAACAATCAGTTATTCATTAGCAAAAGCTCAGAGTGCTCTCCTTGGCTTTAATATAGCCCCATGGTGGGGGAAAACCCCATGTTGAATCTACTGCAATATACCTTCAGCCATTTTTCATTTCTGTGTCAATTAAAGCATTGTACTTAACATTCCTGACCTATTCTGCCACTCCCTCCTTCTTCTCATGCCAGGCTTCGACGCCGACTTGCTGACTCTCGTCCCGGCGCTAGGCAGGAACAAGTCTCTGAAGCACCTCTGGCTGGGCAAGAACTTCAACGTTAAATCCCGGTGGGTTTATTTATTTACTGAATTTAAATACCGGATGTCAGGAAACTGACATCAGAGCAACAGGCGAAGGAGAGGCTCTCTGATTCTGCAGGGGAAGGAACAAGCACTAGGGGGAGACGCAGCTTGATGGAGGGGGAAGGAAATCAGCGTAACACCAAGGAGCCAGGAGAGCAAATGGGAGAAGAGGTGGAAGGGCTCCGGGATTCTTCCTTGGAAGTCAGTGAGGAGAGCCCTGGTCCTCCACTACCCACGCCCTCCTTGCGCAGGAGACTCCCGCGCAATGAGAGGCGGAGACGATTGGGAGTCAAGCAACTCTTATGTTGGCAACGGTTTAAGAAACGCCCACAGACAGACTCTGCGAGCGACTGAGGCAGCCACACTGAGATGGGCTGTGCAGTCAGGACGGTTTAACCCAGGCAGCCAAGCTCCAAAAGGGGACAGTTTACGCACGAGTAACTCCAAACCACTACACCACCCTATACCTGGAGGTCTCAGGGTGTTTCACAAAACCTGCGCTACATAGAGGTGGATTTAGGGGAGCACAAACGGTTGGCCCACACTGGGCGCTGAGCCAAGAGGGAGCCGCAGGGTATACTGCAATAATGACGAACAACAGAAGACGAGAAGCATTTGGGTGCTGAATGTTGGCGTCACACAGGGCACCACTGAAATTTCAAAGCCCAAATTCCGCCCCTGGGCCATGTCGCCCCTGGGTTGGGTGATCTAGGACCACCCAGGGCGATGGTGTCATGCTGTAGTTTATCACTAGGGGGCGCTGCACTTAAGTTGCTTCTTCGTTTGGAAGGTTTGTGAACCGTTTGACCATAGAGATCTCTGATCGATGTACGAGATGTTGATAAAGTGCGGCTGAAATCCACAATTTTAAAAAAAGAAATATTCACAAGTTGATGGTCATTAAAGCACAGGGGGAAACCCAGCGGATCTCTGAAAACAAACAGGAGGTTCCGTTTTCTGGAGAGATTGGTCAAAAGGCAAGCTTGGTTCCATCTTATTAAGTTTATTCATGAAGAATCAGAAGACCCACAAGCCCCTGGTGATATATGCAAACATATGGAGCAGTTCTGCGGCGGAATCATTTCAATATATACTAAAAAAAATCACGCATCCACTGTTTCGTGGGGCCGCAATGGTGCAAAAATGTGGTTACAAAGCACAGAACCACATGGATCCTCAGGATTTTTGCATTGGGTCACCCCAAATTCACATCAGATCACATAGCATGTCCATGGCTACAGCCTGCACCAAAAGAATCACGCACCCACTGTTTCGTAGGGCTGCAATGGCACAAAAATGTGGTTACAATGCACGGATCCACTTGGATTCTCAAGATTTTTGCATTGGGCTACCCCAAACTCACCATCAAATCACACGTCTGTAGCCACAGCACGAACCACAAAAATCATACATCCACTGTTTCGTTCAGAATATTTTTTTTCTTGTTTTCCTCCTCTGAAAACTAGGTGCGTCTTATAGAGCGAAAAATACGGTGCCTTATAGGGAGCAATTCGTAAATGGAATCAAATAAACAAACTGCCCTGACATCCCCACATTGCTCTTGTTCCTCAGTCTGACGTTCCCCCTGTTGTCTCTCTGTAGGACCTTGGAGGAGATCCTTCAGAAGATTGTGCAGATGATCCAGGAAGAGGAGTGTGTAAGTCAGGGGTCAGCAAACCTTTTCAGCAGGGGGCCGGTCCACTGTCCCTCAGACCTTGTGGGGAGCCGGACTGTATTTTGAAAAGAAAGAAAGAAAAAAGAACGAATTCCTGTGCCCCCAAAATAACCCAGAGATGCATTTTAAATAAAAGCACACATTCTACTCATGTAAAAACACGCTGATTCCTGGACCATCCGCGGGCTGGATTGAGAAGGTGATTGGGCCAGATCTGGCCCCCGGGCCTTAGTTTGCCTACCCATGGTGTAAGTCCTTTGCTGTGCGAAAGTGGTGTGGTGGCTTGTAGACTGAAGAGTGGGGCAGGTGGAGGGTTGCAAACTGCAACCTGTGGGGAAAATCAGTGCGACAGTGTGGGTATCTCTGTGACTGGGTTGCGTACTTCCACTAGCAGAGTTTGCTTGGGTTCCCCCCCCCCCCCCACAATTTGAACAGGGAAATGGAGACGAGGACAGAGTAGATTTTAACCACCGCCCTGCTTTTTCCTGATCTAAATGGACCCCCAACACAGACACACAAATCTACTGTTAGTCCCTTTGGCACCACGAATGCTGTGGCCTGTATTTTATAGGTTTTAAAGATAAACGAGGTTGGCTTCTAAAACAAACATACCTTTATTTATTGTCGTTGATTTATTAAATTTGTATACCGCCCTTTATCCACAGACCTCAGAGCGGTTCACAACATAAAATGACGATATAAAAAACACAGAATACATAACAGAAATGGGAACAACAACAAATCAGTGATCCGCCCCACCCTTCCGCAACACGTTTTAAAAGGGCATCGGATTTCAGTCAGCCAAAGGGCTGGTTAAAGAGGAACATTTTCGTCTGGCTCCTAAAAGTATACAGTGGTACCTCGGTTTACGAATTTAATCTGTTCCGGAAGTCCGTTCTTAAACTGAAACCGTTCTTAAACTGAGGTGCACTTTCCCTAATGAGGCCTCCCGCTACTGGTGCCCTTCCACCATTCAGCTTCCGTTCTTAGACCGAGGTAAAGTTTGCAAACCGGGATACTACTTCCAGTTTTGTGGAGTTCATAAACTGAATTGTTTGTAACAACAACAACAACAACAACATTTTTTTTTTATACCCCGCCCTTCCTGATTCATAAAACCAGGCTCAGGGTGGCTAACAACAAATTTAAAACACTTAATTAATGCAGCAAAAAACAGCATAAAATACAGTATAAAACGTGAATGACAATAAATTCAGAATTCAAAAATCAATCAGTTTAGGGGGGAAATCTATCCAATAAACATTAGATGATCACCACGGCTAGCTGGCTAAATTAGTTCTATTTGGAGACCAGGGGAGAATTAGCTGTGGGATCCCAGAGGGGGTAATCTTCATAAAAGGGGGGGGGAGGAAGGGGAATAAAAGATCAGGCTAAGCTCAAATTGAAAGCCAGGCGGAATAGCTCTGTCTTACAGGCCCTGCGGAAGGAAGTTAAATCCTGCAGGGCCCTGGTCTCATGGGACAGAGCATTCCACCAGGTCGGAGCCATCACCGAGAAGGCCCTGGCCCTGGTAGAGGATAATCTGACTTCCTTAGGGCCCGGGACCTCTAAACTATGATTATTCATGGACCTTACGGTCCTCTGTGGGGCAGACCAGGAGAGGTGGTCTGTAAACAGGACTGTTCTTAAACTGAGGTCCCTCTGTATAATGAAGGCGCCACGACATCTTCTTCACACTTTCTCTTACTGCCTGTGTATCTTAGGCTATCTATCAATATATATCGGTACCACAATGGCGCAGGCAATTCTTCCCCTTCCCCTTTTATTCTCACGACAACCCTGCGAGGTAGGATAATCTGAGAGGCGGTGACTGGCTCACGCTGACCCTGTGAGCATCGTGGCTGAGTGGAGATTTGAACCCCGGCCGCTCTCCGCCCCTAGTCCTAATCTGGTACTCTTAAGCCCTGTGCCACGATGAGATGCTCGTTCACTCTGTCCTTTTCTTCTTCTTCTTCTTCTCCTCCTCCTCCTGCCTGCTACCCCGAAGTCCCTGCAGTCTTTTTCCGTTGCCGACTCCCGGCTCAAAACCCGCACCAGCATCCTGATCAACGCCCTGGGCAGCAACACTTGCCTGACCAAAGTGGACCTGAGTGGGAACTGCATGGAGGACATCGGAGCCAAGATGCTGTCGAAAGCCCTGCAGATCAACAGCACGCTGAGGTGGGCGTGGGAAACTGGCCGGTCAGGCAGGGCGGGGGCTTCCCGGTTGGTTTGCCCAGCCTTTGGATATCTGGGGTACACTTGCCCGCCCCCAAAATTTTGCCACACGGACCCGAAAATGCCTGACTGGGCTTCTTTGAGAGGGAAGGAAATTTACCTCAGCGCACTCTCCAACTCCTCCCCATCAGCACAAGGATTGCTGCTCGCAGAATGGGATCCGTGCAAGGATTAACGCTGGGATCACTTCTCTTCCCCAGATCTGCACTAACAAATCGAGGGAACCCCCTATAATAGATTTAGAGGGTGAATTTGCGGAGGAGGAGAAGGGGTGGGGAAGTCCAATGGCAATAGCCTTACGCTGAGGGGTGCTGAGTTAGGGTAGCGCTGTGTTGGCTGCAACCCTACCCCCCCCCCCAAAAAAATCCCCAATAGTATGGAGGTTTGTATAATCATAGAGTTGGAAGGGACCGCAAGGGGAATCTGGTACAACCCACTGAAAAGCAGGAATCTTTTGCCCAATGTATGGCTCGATCCCACAACCTGGAGGTTATAAGTAGGGGATGAAATAGGAAACCAGGGAAGGGAACATGTAATGGAGTATTCTAAGAATGGGCTCCTGGTCAGGTGTACTGTGTCTTCCTATCTTCTTTGGCGATCCCTCGTAGCCGAGTAAGATTGTCTTCCATAAACACAGTTTTATCAGTGAGTCCGTAAGTGACTGTGGAGGCCAATTCTGGATCCACACGTCCTTCCACAGTGGGGACATTGGTTTCCAGGCGGGAGTTGATCACAGTGAGGGTTTGCCAAGCGTGCCTTCCTCTTAGCACATTTCTCCCTTGCGTCCTGAGTTCGAGTGTCTTCAAAGCCCACGACACCTTTGGTAAAGGCTGTTCTCCAACTGGAGCGCTCACAGGCCAGTGTTTCCCAATTGTCGGTGTATATACTACATTTTTTAAGATTTGCCTTGAGAGAGTCTTTAAACCTCTTTTGTTGACCATGAGCATTACGCTTCCCCTTTTTAAAGTTCGGAATAGAGTAGTTGCTAACGGAGGCTGCTTCACATAACTGCTGTTTGGCAGCCAAGGAGGGAAGGAACTCAATTGCTTGTTGCGGGTGAAGAATTGATAAGTCAAAACAAGAGATGGGATCACAACCGCTACCTGTTCCCCCACCCCTTTCTTGCTTTCAAGGAGTATTTCCTGGGATAAGAACAATACAACTGCACAAGGCTTTCAGGACATCGCCAGGGCCTTGGAGAAGTGAGTAACTAGAGCGGTTTTGTACTCCTTTTCCTTGAAGGAATAGGGGGCGGGGGGAGTCGAAAGCCAGTGTGGTGTAGTGGTTAAGAGCGGTAGATTTGTAATCTGGTGAACCAGGTTAGATTCCCTGCTCCTCCACCTGCAGCTGCTGGGTGACCTTGGGCCAGTCACCCTTCTCTGAAGTCTCTCAGCCCCACTCACCTCACAGAGTGTTTGTTGTGGGGGAGGAAGGGAAAGGAAAATGTTAGCCGCTTTGAGACTCCTGAAGGGGAGTGATAAAGCGGGATATCAAATCCAAAAAAACAACAACAAAAACATGGCTTTCTCATGCTCACATTTTCACGAGAGAAAGAGAGTACGTGGCTTAAAGGTTTCTGAAATGTTAAATGGATTATAAATGCTTTCGAATAAATAAATAAAACGGCCTCTTCTGCAGCAACTACACCCTCAAGTTCATGTCCTTCCCCATGAGTGACATCACGGCGGCCTACCGAAACGCCCCTGAGAGGACGGACGAAGTGTGGCAAAAGGTGAGCCCTGCCCCTTCTCTACGGGCCTAGGGATAAGAGGGGAATAATTTGGTCCCGTTTGCAATTTAGCGAGAAACTACTCAACTCGTTCCTCTCGAACGATCCTTAAGCACTTGCACTTCTGCGAATTTTACACTTGCCGCTGCCCCCCAACCAAGTAATGTGTGTAAAAATGGACATATGGGGAGAAAGTCTGGCTACAAAAGTCTTTATATGTGGAAATAACACACAAGGGGCATTTTATGAGGGAGAATTGCTTGCGAAAATGCGTATAAAGTGGTTCCGTTCCGGAAGACCATTCGACATCCGAAATGTCCGAAACCCGAGGCGCAAAGGGCGGTCTGCAAATTTACAGAGAAAATTGAGAACAATACAGCAGTGCCTCAGCGGAAGCCATTTGACTTCTGTGGTGTGTTCGAAAACGGGAGCATTTACTTCTGGGTTTACGGCGTTCGAGTTCTGAAACGTCCGTCAACGGAGACATTCGAGAACCGAGGTACCACCGTATCATAGCTGTCAACGTTTCCCTTTTTAAAAGGGAAATTCCCTTATTCCGAATAGGATTCCTCGCAAGAAAAGGGAAAAGTTGACAGCTATGCTCTGTATTGGGTGGGGCGGCATACAGAAATTCAGGGCAAGAGGAAAATTGAGTTTTTGTGAGGATTTCTTTAGAAATCATCGTCTGCGGCAGTTGTAGCGGAGAAACTTGAAACGAACGGATTTGGACCGCTGGAGAAATGCCCACTTCCTCTGCTGGCGTGCAAATCCCAGCTTCGGCATGATCCCTTCCTTGTCTCTTTCCCCCCTCCTCTCTCCCCTTCAGATCCAGTGGTGTCTCCTCAGGAACAACCACTCGCAGAAGTTCCCCCAGGACCAAGCCTTCCGCCTCCACCAGGGAATCGTCACCAATAGCGCCGAGCAAGTAAACGTTCCCATCTCCCTGTTCGGCACACACTTGCCACCCCTTCCTGCAAATTCCCGTGCGAAACGAGCGCGGCCTGTCCGCCCCACGCCCAGAGGGGCTGCTGTGATTGGCCGGACAGCGGGTTCGGGACTTGGCACCTTGGCGAGGGCAGGAGCTAATGGCTCCCTGTCTTGCCCCCTCCCTAGATGATGAGCCGCCTCTGTGTCAGGGTCCAGGAAGAGGTGCGGTTGCTGCGGACCTGCTCCGCCGACACGATCCAGGAGGAAGTGCTCTACGCCCGGGAACTCATGAAGGAAGCCAAGAACTCGCGGGCGGTGAGCTTCATCTGTTTATTTACATTCCTGGCCCACATTTTCTCCGAGGATCTGAAGGCGTTGCGCACGTGGTTCATTTCCCCCTCCTCATTTAATGCTCACGACAACCCTGTGAGGTAGGTTAGACTGAGAGGCAGTGAGAGGACGAAAGTCACCCCGGGGAGCTCTGTGGCTGATATAACTTCATATTGAAATTGAATTGAATTGAAATACTTTATAGTCACTTGTACAACTTGTATACAGTGAGATTACACGAGCACTCCCCACTCAGCTCTCTTAGTCTTAATTCCCCACATTTACTGACACACAAGGGACGCGGGTGGCGCTGTCGGTTAAACCATAGAGCCTAGGACTTGCCGATCAGAAGGTCGGCGGTTCGAATCCCCGCGACGGGGTGAGCTCCCATTGCTCGGTCCCTGCTCCTGCCAACCTAGCAGTTCGAAAGCATGTCAAAGTGCAAGTAGATAAATAGGTACCGCTTCGGTGGGAAGGTAAAGGGCGTTTCCGTGCGCTGCTCTGGTTCGCCAGAAGCGGCTTAGTCATGCTGGCCACATGACCCGGAAGCTGTACGCCGGCTCCCTCGGCCAATAAAGCAAGATGAGCGCCCCAACCCCAGAATCAGCCATGACTGGACCTAATCGTCAGGGGTCCCTTTACCTTTACTAAATTTCTCTCCCAAACGTTCTCTGTGAAAATCCGTATCCAAACCCAAACTGTAGAAAGGTCTCTGTAGGTGTGTTCCTTGTGTGCTTTTTAATGATGATATTTTTACTGCAGTTTATTGAATAAAAAACACACACAGAGAGAAAAGCACCCGCGAAGCATCCTTTCTCTTTTTCTCTCTTAGCTCTTCCCCAGCCTGTATGAGCTTGGGCACATTTTGGCCAGCGACGGTCCAGTCCGGCACAGGCTAGAATCAGTGGCCAACGAGGTCTCAAAAGCAGTTGACAAGGAACTGCAGGTATTGCTGTTTTCATTTTGCTTTTCTATTGTTCATTTATTGCATTTAAAACCCCCACTTTTCTTCTAAAGGAGCTCAAGGGCGGCATACGTTGTTCTCCCCACTCCTTGTTTTATTTCCACAACAGCCCTGTTGGGTAGATTGAGCTGAGCAGTTGTGCATGGCCCAAGGTCACCCAGCGAGTGCCCCATGATCTGAACCCAGGTCCTAATCTCTGCTTCCTCAAACTCGGCCCTCCAGATGTTTTTGGCCTACAATTCCCATGATCCCTACCTAGCAGGACCAGTGGTCAGGGATGATGGGAATTGTGGTCTCAAAACATCGGGAGTTTGAGGAAGCCTGTCCTAATCCAACCCTCTGATCCAGGCTCCCAATAGAATATTAAAAACACAATAAAACATCAAACAATAAAAACTTCTCTAAACAGGGCTGCCTTCAGACGCCTTTGTTTGTTTCCTTGACATCTGAGGGGAGGGTGTTCTACAGGGCAGGCGCCACCACCGAGAAGGCCCTCTGCCTGGTTCCTTGTAACCTCACTTCTTGCAGGGAGGGAACCGCCAGAAGGCCCTTGGAGCTGGACCTCAGTGTCTGGACCGAATGATAGGGGTAGAGACGCTCCGTCAGGTGTACTGGGCCTTTGAGGCCGTTCAGGGCTTTTAATGTCAGTACCAACACTTTGAATTGTGCCCGGAAACGTCCTGGGAGCCATTGTAGGTCTTTCAGGTGTTATATGGTCGGTGGCCTCTTCCAGTCACCAGTCTGGCTGCCGCATTCTGGATTAATTGTAGTTTCCAGGTCACCTTCAAAGGTAGCCCCACGTAGAGCGCATTGCAGTAGTCCAAGACGTGAGATAACCAGAGCATATTGAAGCAAGGGAATATAACCATTTATGAGCTCATTGCTGCAACTGCTACCGATTAATTGTGGGGTTCTCTTTGACTACGAAGATCAGGCATAGGCAAACTCGGCCCTCCCGATGTTTTTGGGACTACAACTCCCATCACCCCTAGATAACAGGACTAGTGGTCAGGGATGATGGGAATTGTAGCCCCAAAACATCTGGAGGGCCGGGTTTGCCTATGCCTGACCAAGATGGTGTTTGCAGAGCTTTTGGAACGGTTCACCATTGGTTCAACACACCAAGAGGCTTGAAGAAGCCAGTGGTTGCCATGGTGACCAAATAAATGGAGGAGAAGGCCCCTCGGGCCTTCGGGAACCGGTCAGCCCTCTGCAGGAACACCCGTCGCCTTGTGCGAAAGGGCGGGTTTGATTCTTGAGAAAGACACCCGCCGTGCGGTTGGCATCAAGGCATCCCAAATGCTCTTCTCTTGCCCAGCCGCTGCCCTACTGTGCTGGGCCTGGGGGTCACACGAGTAACGCAGTCTAGGTCCAGTCCCAAATCCAAGGGTTCTGCGAGAAGTCAGTCCAACAGGGCCACGGCAGGACACGAGGCAGAAAACCAGGCAAGGCCGGGATCTCAGGCAGGATCTGGCAAACAGCAATGTTCCTCCCGCAACCTGGGGCGGGGTCCGACAGCCTTTTACCTTCGTCGGGTTAGCGGTTGGTCCTGATCCCCTGGCGACTCACCTCCCTGTTTCACCCGAAGGCGAGCACTCTCCTGCGAGTACTCAGGTCTCTCCTTCTCTGAGACCTCAGTCTCTGCAGCTCGGGAGACGTCGGTGGGTTACTAGACCCAGGGGCCGCTTCAGCCTCCCCTGACCCAACCGGTAGTGGAGCAGCTGTAAGTGATGGCCCAGCTGGAGGCAACGAGGTCATCCCCGCATCTGGCGCCAGGGCAGGCTCAGGCCCCTGACTCCACCCAGCTGATGCTTGTCGCAGGGGAACCTGTGCAGACTGGGACTCTTCAGAAAAAGCCCCAGACTTGGTTCAGATGCCGCCTGGGGCAAAGGATCCGGTGCAGACTGAGACTCCTCTGGTTCCGAGTCCCAGGCCATCACACCTGCTTCTTCTCTCCCCTCTGCAGGTGATCCTGGAGTCCATGGTTTCCCTTACCCAGGAGCTGTGCCCACACGCCGTCCAGGCGGCGGAAGAGCACAACAAGATGCTGGCGGCCGTTTCGGAGCGCGTCACCGTGCCCCGAAACTTCATCCGGGGGGCTCTGCTGGAGCAGGCTGGCCAGGACATTCAGAACAAGCTCAAGTGAGGAGCAGGAGGGCGCAGAGGGGATGCCATGCGGGGACTGAGAATGGCGCTTTCCACAGACAAAGCGGGTTCTCTGCCACTGAGCTACCACCCCACAAGCTTGGGGGGGGAGGCAGTCATGTTATCCGAAGTGGGGCCTGGCCAGGGCCGGATTTAGATTTGATGAGGCCCTCAGCTACTGGAGGCAATGGGGCCCTTTATATGTCCAGCTGTACTTTGTCAACCACAAATTGCCGCTGTTTTTTGTGTTGAATGTCTGCTGGATGTTAATTTATGGACCTAATAGGTACCCAAAGCCATTTGCACATAACAAAATATGTATTGTATCAAAGTAATTGTTGAATTAAAATACAATTAAGAAGAACTATATTAATAGTGAAATACAGGAGAACCTCGACTTAACCACCACCTCTACTCTCGAACAATCCGACTCGTGACTGCGGCAAACCCGGAAGTAAATACTGGGTTTGCCACGATTTGCGCACGTGTAGAACGGCGCTTCTCCCAGCGACCCGGATCGACTCACGAACGGACCTCCGTCACAGATTCCGTACATGAGTAGAGGTTCCACTGTACAATTAAGGAGAAGTATATTAATAGTAGGGACGTGGGTGGCGCTGTGGGTTAAACCACAGAGCCTAGGGCTTGCCGATCAGAAGCTTGGCAGTTCGAATCCCCGTGATGGGGTGAGCTCCCGTTGTTCGGTCCCTGCTCCTGCCAACCTAGCAGTTTGAAAGCACGTCAAAGTGCAAGTAGATCAATAGGTACCACTCCGGCGGGAAGGACAACGGCGTTTCCGTGCGCTGCTCTGGTTTGCCAGAAGTGGCTTAGTCATGCTGGCCACATGACCCAGAAGCTGTACGCCGGCTCCTTCGGCCAGTAAAGCGAGATGAGCGCCGCAACACCAGAGTTGGTCACGACTGGACCTAATGGTCAGGGGTCCCTTTACCTTTACGTATATTAATAGTGAAATATTTATTAAGCTCTAACTTAAAATGATATTTTATTCATAACAAACTTAACAATGCAAACACATTGGCATTTGGCAATAACAAAAGTTCCTTTAGAAACACAATTTACAAAGTCTCATCATCTAGTCTCTAGAAACTTGCTGCAACGTGAAATAATAATGGGTGTAAATATATGATGCAAACTAGTAATAATTATAATTAGCTTTATTAATACGAAATGAAGTGTGTTATAACTTGTACAATGCAATTGTAGTTAATACAATGCATTTTTTATATAATATCAATGTCACCATAGTAGTCAACTAATGGGCAGGGCCCATTACTTACATCATAGGAGCCTACACAACACAAAACACTGTAGGTTTTGTTTTATTTCCTTTTTGTCTTATATTTTGGAAGTGTGCATCCAGGTTTTTTTCCCTTTAATTTTTTGGGGGCCCCTAAGCTATAGCTTGTTTAGCTTATATGTGAATCTGTCGCTGGGACTGGCACAGGGGTTTGGAAGGGGGGTATGCCAACCTCTCTGACCCTCTCTATCTCTGATCCCACGCCCAGCGAGGTCAAGCTGTCGGTGGTGACCTACCTGACCAACACCATTGTGGAGGAGCTGCTGCAGGAGTTGTACTACGCTCACAAGAGTCTGGTGAGCCCCATTCCGCCCCTGATTACACCCCCCCGGGGGTTCATTTAATCCAGGGCTCAATGCTAGAAACAGTGCTGAAGGGGCATTGGACCAGGCCTCAGCCCTGACCTCTGCAAATTGCTACCTAACCAACTCCCCCCAGGGCATGTGCAGAGTGCTTGGCCACTAGCGCTAAGCCAACGCATGGAAGCCTCCCCCCGCCCCGGAATTAGCAGGGAGAATGTCCCTTCATCTTATCAGGAGAGGGAACGAATTCAGGCAAGTGTACCGCAAAACCCGTTGTAATTTTGTCCTATATGTATGGGTTCAATCGATTCCACTTACAAGTCTCTTCCCCTCAAAGTATCTCAAGCGATTTCTCTGTAGAATCATAGACTTGGAAGGGAGGGTCACCTAGTCAGTCCCACCCCCTTCAAAGGCAGGGATATGCAGCAGGAATCGAACCCGCGGCCTTGGCATTATCAAAAGCCATTCAGTGTGCGAAAAGAGCAGTTGAAAATAACTTCAGATGCCACCTATATATAATATAATAATAATTTATTATTTGTAGCCAGCCCATCTGGCTGGGTCTCGCCAGGCGACAAAGATTAAAAATACATTAAAATATCACACATTAAAAACTTCCCTGAATAGGGCTGCCTTCAGATGTCTTCTAAATGTTAGGTAGTTGTTTATTTCTTTGACATCTGATGGGAGGGTGTTCCACAGGGCGGGTGCCACCACCGAGAAGGCCCTCTGCCTGGTTCCCTGTAGCTTTGCTTCTCACAATGAGGGACCCGCCAGAAGGCCCTCGGAGCTGGACCTCAGCATCCGGGCTGAACGATGGGAGTGGAGACGCGCCTTCAGGCATATGCGGGCGCTCACCTGCAGGCCTTCCTCTCTCTTGCATCGGGGAGGCCTCCCTCTCCCCTCTCAGCCCGTAATGCCTCCCCAATCTCCTCCCCAACCTCAGGCCCAGCACATCAGCCACCTCCGCCGGCTTTCCGAGGGCCAAGACAACGCCGCCCTCCTGGAGCAGGTTGGGAATCCCCGTCTCCACGACCACGAGGAGACCACGGACGACGAGCTGGGCTCCAGCATTGTAAGTGGGTGAGCTCTGGGTGGGGAGCCCCTGTGTCTGCAGGCCCCAGGCTCCCATCTCGCCCTGGAAGGGTTCGCCTGACCACTCTCTCGTCTCGCCCCAGGACACCATGGCCATCAAGAGGCGGAAGAACTGCCGCAGGATCCGGCCCGCTTCTGCCTTCATTAGTGAGTGCGAGAGCTGCTTGCCCCAAACGCCACCCTCCAGCCATACATTTCGCCTCTGGGGACGGGCCGTAGCTCAGTGGTTGAGGGTCTCTTTTGCATGCAGTCTCAATTCCCAGTGATGCCAGCTGGGGCTGGAAAACCCTGGCCAGTGTGGGCTGCCGCAGCGCCCTCTGGAAGATAGGGGGCTCCATCTCGCATCCTGACTGTTCGCCGTGCTGGTAGGGGCTGATGGAGATCTGGCTCCCAACATCTGGAGCGTTGGCTACCCCTGGTGTACCCCCAGATTCCCAGTCAGTGGACTACAACTCCCATCATCCATGTCCGTTGGCTAAGCGGTCCGTGGACGATGGTCGTTGTAGTCCAAGCAACGTCACGGAACCCAAGCTTGAACCCGCTCCAAATGTCTATATATTTCCCCCCCAACCAAGTCTGCATCTATAAGCAGTCCGCTCATGTGTTGTGAGTGTTGTCTTGTCATCAATCCATTGATTAAAGGGGATCATATCTCTTTATTCCTCCACCTCATCAATAACTCTCCTTTGGCCAAATATATATTCCCACTGTGGAATATAACAACACAATAAAATTCAGAACAGAAACATTTAATTGCACGTTCTTTCCCCCCTGAAATCCAATTGAAAATCTTTGATGAATTCACCAAAGCTAATGAACTTGATGCGGTCATTCCAGCTCTTTGACACCCGATAGTCATTTAATAATAATAATAATAATAATAATAATAATAATAATAATAAATAATAATAATAATTTATTATTTATACCATCAGTTTGATTTGAGTTAATTTTATAATGAATAATTTTGGTATGTTGTACTATTTTATTGTTGTTAGCTGCCCTGAGCCCGGCTTCGGCTGGGGAGGGCGGGATATAAATAAAAATTATTATTATCATTATCATTATCATTATACCCCGCCCATCTGGCTGGGTTTCTCCAGCCACTCTGGGCAGCTTCCAACCTCCCGCATGCCCCCTAGGTAATTCCACTACCCCCCACTTTGAGAACTGCTGCTGCAGCCGAAGCCGATCACTGTTTCTTCCATTGCATCTGAAAATGCCCACCCTGTTGCCAGGCACGCTCCCCCCCCCGTCCCTCCCCTCTAAGTGGTATAGTCTTTCCAACCAGAGAGACCCCCATCCTCTTTTTGCAGGTGGTTCTGAGCAGGACGGCGACCTGGTTGTGCCCAGGATGGACTCCCCACTGGGCTGGATCTCGCTGGCCAGCAGCAGCCAATATTTGCATTCCCGCAGCACGTCCTTCGAAGCACTCTCTGACCTGCCGACGGAAGGGGCCCGGCTGGAACATCGCACGCGCAGCCGCCCCCGGCCGCCCCGTGCCGCCCCGCAGGGCAGGTTCCGGCCCAATGTGAGTATCCTGCACACGAGCCCCTGCGGCTTTCGGCTCTCCTGTCCGCCTTTCCGTTCCTCTGCTAAGCTTCTCCCCCCATTGCTTTCCCATCCTTGCTGGGCGCAAATTTGGCCTCTTGGTGTGAGAGGTGGAGCTGCACAATTCCTTAAGGCCTTTTGCAACTTGGCTGATCTCGTGCCTAATGCTATCATGTGGTGGCGAACTTCGATGTCTAAAATCCCTGGTAGAGGCCAAGGATCCCGAGATCACTTTAAGGGTAGGCGATTGCCATAAAACTTAGGGAACAAGCCGTGCTATCATAATGATCAAGGTTTTAAATGATAATTTTAGGTTACCGTATTTTTTGCTCTATAAGACACACCAGACCATAAGACGCACCTAGTTTTGGGAGGAGGAAAACAAGAAAAAAAATATTCTGAATCTCAGAAGCCAGAACAACAAGAGGGATCGCTGCGCAGCGAAAGCAGCGATCCCTCTTGCTGTTCTGGCTTCTGGGATAGCTACACAGCCTGTATTCAATCCATAAAACACACACACATTTCCCCTTACTTTTTAGGAGGGAAAAGGTGAGTCTTATAGAGCAAAAAATACGGTATATGTTAGTGACTAACTTTTAATTTATATATTTTTTAACTGTTGCTATATCTGTATTGTCCCTGTTATACCTAATTGCAAATTCAAATGTATCCCTATCGTGTTTTATGACTTTCTTGATATTTTATGTGGGATGGAACTGGTCTGTGACCGAAATAATAAAATTCAATTCATGTGGTGGCTCAAATCCCAGCTCAGCCCCACCTTCCCACCCTCTGAAGCCCGCATTTGGGGGCTTTCTGCTGGATTCGGCCGGCAGAAGGGTCCCAGCAGAGGGGCATCTCTGCCCCATCCACACACACCAGCCTGACGCAAAGGTCTCTCGATTTCTCTGTTCGTCACCTCCCTCGTTTCCTATCCACAACCGGTTGAATTCACCCACTTTTCACTCGTTTAGCTTCCTCATTTCTTTTTTAAAAAAAGTTTTTATTTATATTTTTTTCGAGTTTATACATTTTGTTAATTTTACAATCATTTTAACCTTTCATAGTTTGACTTCCTTCCCCC
This sequence comes from Podarcis liolepis, assembly GCF_965112155.1. Taxonomy (NCBI): domain Eukaryota; kingdom Metazoa; phylum Chordata; class Lepidosauria; order Squamata; family Lacertidae; genus Podarcis; species Podarcis liolepis. The sequence continues at coordinate 6,553,630 of NC_139573.1, read as the reverse complement.
TCTTTCTGTGGCTCCTTAAATTTATTTTTGAATACCTTCCGCATATCCAAATTCATTTAATTTGCTCATTTAATGATCTAATTTAAATATATACTCTTCTGAAACTGCAGGTTATTACAATAATCCTGCCAGTGTTTTTTTATCTGTCAACAATTTATCTGTGAATATTCCATAAACCATTTCCATTCATTTGTTTAAAAAAGTTTGTTATCTTGATTTCTTATTCTTCCGGTAAGTTTCACCATCTGCATATTCCATAAGTTTCTGTATCCATTCTTCCTTTGCTGGGACTTCTGCTTCTTTCCATTTTGGGGCGAGTAGCATTCCTGCCGCTGTAGTAGCATACATGAATAAATTTCTATACAATTTAGGTAGTTCTGTCCCAATAATTCCCAAAAGAAAAGCTTCTGGGTGTGTGTTTTTTTTTTGTTTGCTTGTTTTTACAAAGGTTATTTTGAACATCCTTTTCAATTATATATCATTTCCCAGTAAGCTTTAATCTTATTACAAGACTATCACACAAGACCACCACCTCATTTATTTCCTCTGCCTTATGGTGCTGGAGGAGACTCTTGAGAGTCCCATGGACTGCAAGAAGATCAAACCTCTCCATTCTGAAGGAAATCAGCCCTGAGTGCTCACTGGAAGGACAGATCCTGAAGCTGAGGCTCCAAGACTTTGGCCACCTCATGAGAAGAGAAGACTCCCTGGAAAATACCCTGATGTTGGGAAAGATGGAGGGCACAAGGAGAAGGGGACGACGGAGGCCGAGATGGTGGGACAGTGTTGTGGAAGAGACCAGCATGAGTTTGACCAAACTGCGGGAGGCAGTGGAAGACAGGAGTGCCTGGCGTGCTCTGGTCCAGGGGGTCAGGAAGAGGCGGACACGACTAAACGACTAAACAACAACAACAAATTCCCATTTTATATTCATTTGCCCATTTGTAGGTTCCTCTCTTTTTACCTTTATTCTCCCATTCTATGTGTTCTTTTTAACAAATCCATGCACTTCTTTCCTCTTCCTCATTCCCATTTCCCAACTTTCGGTCCGTTCACCCTTTGAACCAAACCGAACTCTAGAACAAGACAAATCGGATGTACCTTTTTCAAACCTTCCTAGACAGGAAGTCTCGTCCACTGAAGGTGGGACTTCCTCTTTCCCTTTAGACTTATGAATAAGGAGGAGATGTTCCTTGTGAACTAGGCGGTGCAAGATAACAAGGCATTCATCGTCCTTCCCCATTTCAGAACCGAATCGTGGGCTCTATAGAGTCCCGAGAACAGGAGAACGGGTCGGTGCCCCGACTGGACGAGGGTCTCGATGAATTTTTTAACAGGAGGGTCCTTACCGACAACACTGGGTGAGCCTCATTATTATTAGTTTTTATTTATTTATTTTATTTAATTTATATACCGCCCTATATCTTGACTAGGGCCAGGGCCTTTTCAGTACTGGCCCCGACTTGGTGGAATGCTGTGTCACAAGAGACTAGGGCCCTGCGGGACTTGACATCTTTCCGCAGGGCCTGCAAGACGGAGCTGTTCCGCCTGGCCTTCGGTTTGGACTCAGTCTGACGCTTATGTTTCCCTCCCCTTATGGTTTTGATTTATGGGCTCCTATTAAAATGAGGCTGCATTGGAAATTGTATTTTAACCTGTATTTTAAATTGGTTTTTTCTTCTTCCCCCCCCCCCTATTATGTTTTTATTGTAATTTTACTGGTGTTAGCCGCCCTCAGCCTGGCTCTGGCTGGGGAGGGCGGGGTATAATTAAAAATGTATTATTATTATTATTATTATTATTATTATTATCTGGAGGTCTCAGGTTGGTTCACAGAATAAAATCAACATATAAAACTACAAAATACCGAATAAAAATAAAAACAACAACCTTATAGCCCCACCCTCAGAAAAACACATTTTAAAAGGGCGTAGAATGTCAATCACATGAACCAAAGGCCTGGTTAAAAAGGAATGTTTTTGCCTGGTGCCTAAAGGTGTATAATGAAGGCGCCTGGCAAACTTCCCTGGGGAGAGCATTCCACGGATAGGGAGCCACTGCAGAGAAGGCCCCGTTCTCGTGTTGCCACCCTCCGGACCTCTCGAGGAGGAGGCACACGAAGGAGGGCCTCGGAAGATGATCTCAGGGTCCAGGATGGTACATTAGGGGAGAGGCGGTCCATGAGGTATTGCAGTCCTGAGCCGTTTAAGGCTTTATAGGTCAAAAACAGCACTTTGAATTGGGCCCAGAAACTCATCGGTAGCCAGTGCAGTCGGACCAGGATCAGTGTAATATATCCTCAAACCGTCTTGCTCTGGTGAGCAACCTGGCCGCTGAATTCTGCACCAGCTGAAGTTTTCGAACCGCCTTCAGAGGCAGCCCTACGTATAACACATTGCAGTAATCTAACCCTGAGGTTACCATAGACAACAGTAGTTAGGCCTCGCCCCCTTCCCCACCCCCTGGAATCTATGCTTCCAGGTGTCACAAGAAAGCTGCAGAGATAGCGCAGGATAGTGCGCACCCCGGAAATGATCTCTTTCAGTTTCTGCCTTCTGGAAGAAGGTACAGGGTTATAAAGACTAGGACTAGCCGCCTAGGAAACAGTTTCTACCCAAATGCAATTTGGGTTTTAAACCACAGTCTCTATGGGACGCGGGTGGCGCTGTGGGTTAAACCACAGAGCCTAGGGCTTGCCGATCAGGAGGTCGCGGTTCGAATCCCCGCAACCGGGTGAGCTCTCGTTGCTCGGTCCCTGCTCCTGCCAACCTAGCAGTTCAAAAGCAGGTCAAAGTGCAAGTAGATAAATAGGTACCGCTCCGGCGGGAAGGTAAACGGCATTTCCATGCGCTGCTCTGGTTCGCCAGAAGCGGCTTAGTCATGCTGGCCACATGACCTGGAAGCTGTACGCCGGCTCCCTCGGCCAGTAAAGAGAGATGAGTGCCGCAACCCCAGAGTCGGCCACGACTGGACCTAATGGTCAGGGGTCCCTTTAACTTAAGATAGTCTCTATGGGAGTATATTGTATTTAATTACGAGGTATCAGAGTTTTTAGGGGAGTTAACCAGGCTGGGATAGCGGGCTTGTTGGTTTTTGAATGTCGGATGTAGATTTTTTCAATTTCTTCGTTCTGTATGGGACAATGACAATAAAGATTATCGTATCGTATCAGAATTTGCAGTCTAGACCCCCCCAGATGTCCTTTTTATTGCGCCTCCACGATGGAGAATTTTGAAAAAGTGCTAGCCCAGGGGGCCCTGTGGCTCTCCCTTCCGCAGCCACTGCAGCGCTCAAGAATCACAGAACTGGATGGGACCCCGAGGGTCATCCAGACCAACCCCCCTGCAATGCGAGAAGCCAAGTTACAGGAAACCAGGCAGAGGGCCTTCTCGGAAGTGGCGCCCTCCCTGTGGAACGCCCTCCCACCAGATGTCAAAGAGAACAACAACTATCAGGCTTTTAGAAGACATCTGAAGGCAGCCCTGTTTCGGGAAGCTTTTAATGTTTGATGTAGTATAGTATTTTAATATTCTTTTGGAAGCCGCCCAGAGTGGCTGGGGAAACCCAGCCAGATGGGCGGGGTATAAATATATTATTATTATTATTATTATTATTATTATTATTATTATTATGCAGGAATTGCAGCTGAGATTCCCCTCCCTCAGTTCCTCTGCCTTTTCCCTCTCGCAGGTACCCTCGGACGCCCAAGGGATGTGGGGTAAGGCCGGGACCCTCCGACCCCCTCCCGCCCCTCCAGAAGAAGAGGAGGAGGGGCCTCTTCCACTTCCGCAAGCATCGCAGCATCAAAGGGGAGCGAGACCCCGAGGAACTGCCCCCCAGCCCTCCCCCGCCCCCCACGGGTGGGGACGACCAGAAGCCCCCCCTGCGCCCCTCGGGCAGCCAAGAGGAGGAGAGGCGGCTGGGGCAGGATGGCCTGGGGGCGGCTGTGCCCCTTCCGGGAATGGGGGTCCTCGGCCCCAGAAGTGGGGTGAAGGGTCTGCCCAGCAGGGCTAAGCAGGTAAAGGAAGTCTCTGCTCCCGGGAATGGTGGGAGGGTAGAAAGCAGGGGGCTGTCCAAGGAGGTCTTGCGTTTCATTCGCTCTGCTCTCTTCTCTCCCCGCCCACGCCGCAAAAAGAGCTCCAATCCTGACACAGGGAGGGCGGAGCCAGACTCCAAAGGGGCGGAGCTCCTGCAGCCGTCGCGGGTCCAAGGCGTGGCCCTGCCCGGAATGGGGCGCGCTAAGGGGTGGAGCCTGGATGCCAAGCTGGAGGTAATTGGTGGCTTACTGGGGAGGAGGCGGGGCTAGGCAAATTCGAGTTGTCAGTGGCTGCCGGCCACTTTAGAAACCTGAGGCTGTTTGCCTCTGAATGCCCAGTCCCCAGGAGAGGGAGAGTGTCGCTGTTTCTATCAATATCATCAATTGAAACCCCTTTGGGGGAATTTTTTGTGTGAAAACAGGAGATCAGTATGTGATAGTTGCGTTTGATGACTGGGAAAATACCGGTCTATGGGAAGTGGAATAGTATTAGAGTCAAATGAGGTCATGGGCAGGATTCGAGATGAAAGCAGCAGAAGGAAAATGATAAAATAACTATAACAGAGAAAGTTTTTGTAATGGATAAAGATATAAAGGTTTGGGAAGGAAAGGTTTGAGGAAAAACACTGTGGAGATGGGTACGGGAAGTCGTCTTGCGGAACAATGTAATTATTTGATATTGTGAAAGCGTATGAAAAGATTAATAAAACATTCTATAGAAAGTGGAGTAGTTGGATGTTGTCATTGTCGTGGAGAAAATGTTTTGAATAATTCATTTTATGCAACAGACAGAATTGGAAGCCCTTTTTCTTTTCTTCTGTTTTCTTTCTTTCTTTCTTTCTTTCTTTCTTTCTTTCTTTCTTTCTTTCTCATCACTTCTCTTTTTTATCATTTCCCCCTTTTAAATCTGTCTGTCTCAAAAAGGCTTTAATAATAATAATAATAATCAGCAGTATGCAAAAAGTAGAGTTTTGCTGTTGCCCTGAAGTTCTGCCTGCGAACTTCCCATTGGGACCCCTGTTTGGCCGCTGTGAGAACAGGGATGCTGGACTTAGATGACCCCTCCCCTCCCCCTTGGGCCTGATCCAGCAACCAGCCTCCTCCGACCTTCTTAACCTGCCTGCTTCCTCTTCCGGTTCTAGAGCGTGGACCTGGGGCGAGGAGGCAGCATGAGGGAGCAGCAGAGAAGGCGCTCTTCGGACGACTCAGGTCAGCACCCCACAACCCTTCTCCATCGATCTTCGCTCCTTCCTCGCCCCCCTCCCACTGCCCCCCCCCAAGCAAAACTCTTAATAAGATGCTATGAACTGGACTGAGCAGAAGACGCTTCCTTCTGCATCAGTCGGGACTTTTCATGCATCTTGAAATTTGCCTTGTTTCAATATTAACCCCCCCCTCCAGTTCAGTTTTCTCAGGGCGCTTTAAATCCCAGGGGCACGATTCTGCCAAAATTAAGTCCTCTGGGGTCCTACCAAGCTCAGTGAGGGAGCTGAGCAGCCCATGGGGACTCAAAGGTGCGCAAACTAGGCTGAATTGTGCCCCAAGAATTTTAGTCTTGCTTGCAAAATCAATAAATGTGTGTACCCTTTCCTCCTTCCCCCCCAAAACTATCAAAACCACAGGTTTTAGAATGATCTGATTTATTATTATTACAGTGGTGCCTCGCAAGACGAAAAGAATCCGTTCTGTGATTCTCTTCGTCTAGCGGTTTTTTCGTCTTGCGAAGCAAGCCCATTGAAGGATTAGCGGATTAGCGCTATTAGCGGCTTTTAGCGGCTTATCTGCTAATCGGATCAGCTGATAAGCGGCTTAGAAAAAGGGGGGGAGGGGGAAAAACCAGCAGGAACTCGCAAGACATTGTCGTCTTGCGAAGCAAGCCCATAGGAAATTCGTTTTGCGAAGCACCTCCAAAACGGAAAACTCTTTCGTCTAGCGAGTTTTCCGTCTTGCGAGGCATTCGTCTTGCGGGGCACCACTGTATTTTGCACGAGGTGGTGGTGGTGGAATTCTTTGAACAACTTGAAGAACTGGGGAGGGGATGTACCGTATTTTTCGCCCCATAAGACGCACCTGACCATAAGACGCACCTAGTTTTTAGAGGGGGAATGCAAGGGGGGGAATTATTTAAGGGGAGCGCTGAGCAGAGCGTGTATGCATCCCAGGCTCTGATAAGCACTCCCTTTCACAGCCCGTCACTAATGGGTAGCCCTTCTCCCTCCTCGGGGAAAAGCCCCCAAGAGCCGCACACACGCTCTTGGGGGCTTTTCCAGGAGGTGGGGGAAGGGACGGAGCGTGGCTAAGCCAGAAGCTAGAGCAGCAAGAGGGAGCGCAGTGATCCCTCTCGCTGCTCTGGCTTCTGGGATAGCTGTGCAGCCATAAGATGCACACACATTTCCCCTTACTTTTTAGGAGGGGAAAAGTGCATCTTATAGAACAAAAAATACGGTACAGTGGTGCCCCGCAAGACGAAATTAATTCGTTCCGCAAGTTTTGTCGTCTAGCGAATTTTTCGTCTTGCGAATCACGAAATCCCATAGGAATGCATTGAAAATCAATTAATGCGTTCCTATGGTCAAAAAAAGTCCAAACAAAGCCAAATTTGGTACAACAACAGTTTATTAACTGCTCTTTAAAGTCACACATACTGTAAAGAGCAGTTCAAAAATTGAAGGGAAAATAAATTAACTTTATAAACAAAACATGTCTTTGTTTTTAGACAAAGGAAACAAAGTCGCGAGACGTTTTCGTCTTGCGAAACAAGCCCATAGGGAAATTCGTCTTGCGAGGCAAATCGAAAACGGAAAAACCTTTCGTCTAGCGAGTTTTTTGTCTTGCGAGGCATTCGTCTTGCGAGGTGCCACTGTATTTGGATCTAGAATACCTACAACTGCAATTTTGGCCCCATGTTTTAAGTGTGCGCGTGCAGGACTGCAGCTCTGGCTGAGATAGAAAGATGGACTTTTCTGCTTTCTGCACCCCACAGGGCAAGCGGGGAGGAGGCCTCACCCCCCACTGCAGAGCACCAAGCCAAGCTTTGCCACCATTCGCCGGGCAGAAGCCAGCTGGGACATAGGTGGGCATGTGAGGTTTTGTGAGTTTCCTGGGTAAGATCACTGCCGACGGCTCAGATGTGACGCTCTTCAATGTGATGCTTGGTTCTTGTTTTAGGGAGCCGGCCTCACCCTGTCCCCTAAAACAAGCAGCTCCCTCGTCCAGAGCCCCCTTAGCCCGGGTCTCCTGTGTTTGTATCTACAGGTGAAACTCGGAAAATTAGAATATTGTGGAAAAGTTCATTTATTTCAGTAATTCAACTTAAAAAGTGAAACTAATATATGAGATAGACTCATGACATGCAAAGCGAGATATGTCAAGCCTTTCAGGCCAATCAAGCACAGTAATCCCATGGGCATTGAACCAGGTTTTGGTACTTTTGGCAGTGTGGGCAGGTGCCAAAGTCCTGCTGGAAAATGAAGTCAGCATCCCCATAAAGCTCATCTGCGGAAGGAAGCATGAATTCTCCAAAATCTCCTGGTGGATGGATGCGTTGACCCTGGACTTAATGAAGCACAGTGGACCAACACCAGCTGATGACATGTCCCCCCAAATCAGCACAGACTGTGGAAACTTCACCCTGGACTTCAAGCATCTGGCATTGTGTGCCTCTCCGTTCTTCCTCCAGACTCTGGGTCCTTGGTTTCCAAATGAGATGCAAAAGCTGCTCTCATCAGAAAAGAGATTTGGGGAGCCATGTCAGCTGCATGCTTCTACTTCTCAGAGGTCCAATATTGCTCTATTTGCAATCCTTGTTTTGCTGATTTCATTTAATATTCTAATTTTCCGAGATTGTTAGTTTGGGGTTTTCATCAGCTGTAGCCCATAATCATCACAATTATAACAAATAAAGGCTTGACATATCTCGCTTTGCATGTCATGAGTCTATCTCATATATTAGTTTCACCTTTTAAGTTGAATTACTGAAATAAATGAACTTTCCCATGATATTCTACTTTTCCAAGTTTCACCTGTATATTTACAGCATTAATTCCCCGTTCTTTAGCTAAAAAGACTCTCAGAGCGGCTCTAAGGCAGCCCCTTCCCTCAGGCGCACAGTCTCTAAAAAAGACACAGCATGCGAGGAAAGGCGGGTGCGGAGGGAGGAGGAAAAAGCAAGCCGAAGCACAAATCCTTAAGTTTCAGCCAATTTAGTTAGCCAGTGCCAGCAGCTATCTTACCCCTTGATGAAAAGCAGTTCCTCCATTTCCTAGGAGCAGAACTGGCAGCCCTGAATCAGAATTCATGGAATCATAAGTTGTAGAGTTGGAAGGGACCTCTGAGGGTCATCTAGCTCAACCCTCTGCAAAGCAGGAATCTACAAGGCAGGGCAGCTCCTGCCACCAGATTCTTCCCCCCCCCCCCCAGATATCCCTTTACGCTTCTACTAGGTAGAAGGAAATATTTTTTTAAAAAGGATTTGCCACATGATTCTCATTTTCCTACTCCTGGTCGCCAACAGCTGAAGAAAGCTCGCCGAGGGAGAGCAGGGGACAGGAACCCCTCAGAGACACCCCCCCAGAAGAAACGGACGAAAGGGCTGTTGCCGTGGCAACACCGACCTCCGAAAAGGACCGGCCGACGCCGCCAGCCAAGGCAAGCAGCCCTGCTGAACAATGTAACACAACACGATGGCCGATAAGAATGGCACTAAACGCTATTTATACACTAATAGAAATGATCAGAAATACAGTCAAGGTCTCTCAATCTTCTTCACCAGTCTCACGGTAGAATAATTCAAAATTTGAAAAAAAAAAAAAGATATATACATAATCTGTCACCGAATATCGCCGAAACAGAGTTTCTGGATAACCAATCTGTTTCGTTCAAGGCTTCATCAGCCAGTCTTGATCAATTCTTCGTCAGCCAGACTTGTAAGAATTAATATGACTCAGTCTGACCCTTATGTTTCCCTCCCCTTACGGTTTTGATCTATGGGCTACTTTTAAAATGAGGCTGCATTTTAAATTGCATTTTAACCTGTATTTTAAATTGGGTCGTCCCCCCCATTATGTTTTTACTGTAATTATACTGGTGTTAGCCGCCCTGAGCCCTGCTGTGGCCGGAGAGGGCGGGGTATAAAATAATAATTTTATTATTATTATTATTATTATTATTATTATTATTATTATTATTATTATTAACAACCCGAGATTGCAATTTACATGCGATGAAACCTGCATCTGAATAAAATAAAATGCATAATACTATATGTACAACTAAAATACATACCCAATCTTACATGTAAGCAAATACAAACGCTGTGGAAAATATGCTGTGGATCAGTGCTCATATGACACTGTAGTCAGATGCTAGTAACAAATTGTAAAAAACATAATCTAGTTAGCCACAGGTGAAACTAATATGCTGTAAGGGAAATTAAAGACACAGCACAACATTAACAGCAAGAATGCCTGACAACCAGATGAAAACAGTTGAAAACAGTCCCTCCAGGGAGAGTGAAAACTGCAGGCGAACTGGGCAGAAGGGGAGAGAGGAGCTGGGGTCGCCTTGGGAGGTGGCCTGTAGTACTAATTTTCTCTCCTTGCCCCCCCCCCCATTCAGTTGGGTGTTTTGCCGTCATAGAACTCAGCAGCAGGAGGACAGGGACCAAGCGAGAATGAGTTGGCTGTGCCGCCAGTTTGGCGCCCTCTACTGTTGGCTTCCCTCCTTTCCCCCTTGTTGTTGTTGTTTAGTCGTTTAGTCGTGTCCGCCTCTTTGTGACCCCCTGGACCAGAGCACGCCAGGCCCTCCTGTCTTCCACTGCCTCCCACAGTTTGGTCAAACTCATGCTGGTAGCTTCGAGAACACTGTCCCACCATCTCATCCTCCGTCGTCCCCTTCTCCTTGTGTCCTCCATCTTTCCCAACATCAGGGTCTTTTCCAGGGAGTCTTCTCGTCTCACGAGGTGGCCAAAGTCTTGGAGCCTCAGCTTCAGGATCTGTCCTTCCAGTGAGCACTCAGGGCTGATTTCCTTCAGAATGGAGAGGTTTGATCTTCTTGCAGTCCATGGGACTCTCAAGAGTCTCCTCCAGCACCAGAATTCAAAAGCATCCATTCTTCGACGATCAGCCTTCTTTATGGTCCAGCTCTCACTTCCATACATCACTACTGGGAAAACCATAGCTTTAACTATATGGACTTTTGTTGGCAAGGTGATGTCTCTGCTTTTTAATATGCTGTCTAGGTTTGTCATTGCTTTTCTCCCAAGAAGCAGACATCTTTTAATTTTGTGGCTGCTGTCACCATCTGCAGTGATCATGGAGCCCAAGAAAGTAAAATCACTCACTGCCTCCATTTCTTCCCCTTCTATTTGCCAGGAGGTGACGAGTCCAGTGGCCATGATCTTCGTTTTTTTGATGTTGAGCTTCAGACCATATTTTGCACCCTCCTCTTTCACCCTCATTAAGAGGTTCTTTAATTCCTCTTTACCAATCTCAAATTGCTAGCAGGCAATTTCTTTGTTCTCATCTCAAGCCACATTGCATTCTACGTTTAAGCACACCTCCCTTGCGAGGGGGGTTACGGGCGAAAGTTGACTCTTCTGCCTGGTGCAGATGGTGTTTCCGCACCATTGCTATTTTCTTTTATGCACTTTACATCCCTGACTCTTTAGAGCCTATCAACTTCCTTCCCTCTCGCCTCATGGCTTTCAAAATTAACCTTTATGTCATTGCCTTTTTGTACGTTTCCCAATTCTGATTGCACTCATTGCTTAATACAGTGGTACCTCTGGTTAAGAACTTAATTCATTCTGGAGGTCCGTTCTAAACTGAAGCTGTTCTTAACCTGAAGCACCACTTTAGCTAATGGGGCCTCCCGCTGCCACTGCGCAATTTCTGTTCTCATCCTGAAGCAAAGTTCTTAACCTGAGATACTATTTCTGGGTTAGTGGAGTCTGTAACCTGAAGTGTCTGTAACCCGAGGTACCACTGTAACTCAAAATTTAAATAAATATAGAAAGGTAGAAAACTTCTCCTTACAAGTCTTCGGATAACCCTGCTAGTGATGTTAATTGCTTACAATAATCTTTCAGATATCGTATAAATTTACCCCAGTCCTTTTGGACTACTCGATCTTGCTGGTTTCGGATTTTTCCTGTCAGCTTTGCGAGTTCTGCAAAGTCCATGATCTTAACTGCCACTCTTCTTTCGTTGGTCCTTCTTGTTGTTTCCATTTTGGGGCTAAAATAATTCTTGCTGCTGTTGTTGCATACATAAACAGTCTTTTATCTTCCCTTGGTACCTCTTCACCCACTATACCCAATAAAAAGGCTTCTGGTTTTTTTAACAAAAGTATTTTTAAATATTTTCTTTAGCTCGTTATACACCATTTCCCAGAAAGCCTTTACCTCTTTGCAAGTCCACTGCATGTGGTAGAAGACACCTTCCCTTTCTTTACATTTCCGACACTCATTGCTTCTTGTCTTGTACATTTTAGCAAATTTAGCTGGTGTTAAATACCATCTATACGTCATTTTCATAACATTTTCTTTAAGTGCACTGCATGCAGTAAAATCAATACCTTCCTTCCACAAAGACCATTGCTATTTTCGGACGGATTCAGTCACATATCGGCTGACTCAGGTTGCATCATGAGGGTTGACTGGGAGCTGCTGCACAACGAACTCAAGAAATTGGGCTTCTTCTATTTTTGCTATGAGGAAAGTAACAGGGGAAGCGCAGGGCAAAAGTGTGGCACGCCAAAGCAAGTCCTTCTCACCTCCCCATGAAGGAATTACGACAAATGCCCTTTCAACAGCCCATCTAATTTCCCATCAGATCAATCAACATCCACACTCAGCAAACTGGTCCCCTAGAAGCACCCAAAAAAGTTATTAGCAAGACATATGTCAGCAAAATTCACCCAACCGAAGCTGGTCCCGGCCTGCCAGATGTTGGACTACAACTCCCATCACCCCCTGACCATCGGCCATGTGGGCTGCTGGGGGTAAAACAACAACTGCAGCGGCACAGATTTCACCAGCCCCACTTAGCAGGCTGCCAGGAGCATCTCACAAATTTAAGCAGGCCTTTGGCCGATGCCCTTTTAAATGCGTTGGCAAGATTATTGAGTTGTCTTTGTTTTCGTTACGTATTCTGTGGGGGTTTTTTATACGGTCATACCTCGTGTTGCGTTTGCTTCAGGTTGAGCGTTTTCTGCGTCCCGGGGCGGCCTGGAAGTACCGGAAAGGGTTACTTCCGAGTTTCGCCGCTTGCGCATGCGCAGATGCTCAAAATGACACCACGTGCATGCGCAGAAGTGGCGAATCGTGACCTGCACATGCACAGATGCCGGTTGCGTTCTGCTCATGTTGTGAACGGGGCTCCGGAACGGATCCTGTTCGCAACCATAGGTACCACTGTATTGTAATTTTTATGTTGTGAACTGCCCTGACATCTCCAGGTAGAGGGCAGAATAATAATAATAACAAATAACAATAACAGTAATAATAATAATAATAATAATAATAATAATAATAATAATAATAATAAATTCCTTCCAGTAGCACCTTAAAGACCAACTAAGTTAGTTCTTGGTATGAGCTTTCGTGTGCATGCACACTTCTTCAGATACACTGAAACAGAAGTTGCCAGATCCTTCTATATAGTGAGAAGGTGGGGAGGGGTATTACTCAGAAGGGTGGTGGGAATGGGAGATTGGCAGATAGCTGAGACGAGCCTGTTGACGACTCTTAACGACTGTAATAGGTCTTACAGGAAAAGGCAAGGACTACAACTCCCATCATCCCCTGTAAGACCTATTACAGTCGTTAAGAGTCGTCAACAGGCTCATCTCAGCTATCTGCCAATCTCCCATTCCCACCACCCTTCTGAGTAATACCCCTCCCCACCTTCTCACTATATAGAAGGATCTGGCAACTTCTGTTTCAGTGTATCTGAAGAAGTGTGCATGCACACGAAAGCTCATACCAAGAACTAACTTAGTTGGTCTTTAAGGTGCTACTGGAAGGAATTTTTTTATTTTGACTATGGCAGACCAACACGGCTACCGATCTGTAATAATAATAATAATCAGTGCCTCCCCCCCCCCCCGGTGGTACACAGGGGGACGCATACCGCTAAACATTTTGTGAACCTTTGTACTTTTGTCCATTTACTGTATTCATTTCCCCCCAATTTGAACTATAAAAGGTGATTTTCTTGAGTCAAAATGAAAGTACTCCTAAACATTTTTAAAGGAAAAAAGCAATAATAATGATGATTGATGATGGTGGTGGTTCCTTACATTGACCCTGCTGAGATTGGCAGAATTCCCTGCAGGCTTCTGCGTTTCACAGAACTCTTCTGCAAACTACACTTCTGACAATAAGATCTGTTTGACTCTACGATTCTCCTTTTTTTTTTTTTTGGCAGCAATTCAGGGATCCCCCTACCGCCCCTCGGCCTCCCAAGCCCGTCGCCCTCCCCCGGGGCCGGAAGCCCCCCAGCCAGCCCGAGAGGAGCCGCAGCAACGAGGAAGCAGGCGGCGCAGGAGGAGGGGCAGTCCCGGAGGAAACACGTACGTCCCCCCCAATTGCCCAACCCCGACGCAGAGCCAAGGAGCGGGAGAACGAAGGTGATGTGAGACTGGGGCGGCAGGACCCGACTGGGCCTCCTTCCCTCCCCCTGGGAGTGTCTGGCGGAAAGAACTCCTTCTGGGGGCCACGGATTCTGCTTGGTCCGTGGCTGTTTCCCTCCCTGCCATAAAGTGGACTCTTGCGAACATCTCTCCAGGGTTTTTCAGGCAGGCCGTCTCTCTCAGCCCTACCTGGAAATGCCGTCAGGGGCTGGACCTTGGGGCCTTCATCCTGAAAAGCAGCCACCGAGCTGCAGCCCTTTCCCGAAAGCTTTTGGAGCAGCAGTGTGGGGCAGTGGTTAGAGCAGTGGTTCTCGAAGGATGGGGCGCGGAGAGGACGGCGAGTGTGGCAGAAAGATTCAAGGACAATCATGTAAACATTTCAGCATGCTGTAGGACGCGGGTGGCGCTGTGGGTTAAACCACAGAACCTAGGACTTGCCGATCAGGAGGTCAGTGGTTCGAATCCCAGCAACGCGGTGAGCTTCCATTGCTCAGTCCCTGCTCCTGCCAACCTAGCAGTTCGAAAGCACGTCAAAGTGCAAGTAGATAAATAGGTACCGCTCCAGCGGGAAGGTAAACGGCGTTTCTGTGTGCTGCTCTGGTTCACCAGAAGCGGCTTAGTCATGCTGGCCACACGACCCGGAAGCTGTATGCCGGCTCCCTCGGCCAATAAAGCGAGATGAGCGCCACAACCCCAGAGTCAGTCACAACTGGACCTAATGGTCAGGGGTCCCCTTTACCTTTCGTATCAAAATATTTTGTTTTTATTGTTTACAGAATACGGATAGATACTTTTTCCAAATGAGAGCAGGAGAGTACCGAATGATAACGAAGGACAATACCAGCTGTGTTGTTGTTGTTTTTTACTTTCCAGTGTATCGCTTATCAATTACAAAGTTCGATGTGTTTTATCCTGAAAGGCATGGCCCAGAGAAAAACCTTTTGAGAACGACTGGGTTAGAGTGTTGGGTTAGGGCCTGTGTGAGACCAGGGCTCAAATCCCCTTCTCCTTGCTCAGTCGGTGGAGCGTGAGGCTCTTAACCTCACGGACGTGGGTTCGAGTCCCACGTTGGGTAAAAAGATTCCTGCGTTGCAGAGGGTTGGAATAGATGACCCTCGGGGTACCTTCCAACTCTGCCATTCTATGGGTCTCTCAGCCTTGACGCTCGCTGGCTAACCTTGGGGTGGCCCCTGCCTCTCTCGGCCTGAGCTGCCTCGCAGGTTGCTATTGGGATTAATAAGGGGAGAAGGAGAATGTCGCCCGCCACACTGAGCTCTTGGGCAGAAAAGGGAGGCTGCAAGTACAATGATAAATAAGTTGGAGTTCATGTTATTAAATATACCAAGAAATAAGCACACCAAGAACTCAGGCCAGTGTAAGTTTCAGTAGTGGGAGTGGTCCCTACTCACAACACAATAATTCGTTACTGGCTTCTAATCCATAATTGGCTTCTGTTCTGTGATTGAAACGGAGTCTCCATCTGCAAGCTGATAAAATATAAGGATATTGTAGAGCGAAAAAGAGAAAACCTTTGTAACGAATTATTGTGTAATACATATCTTTATGAGTTAGAGTTTGTAATCTTTGTTAGAATTTGTAATTTCTATTTGTAGTTCTTGTCAGAATGCATACTTTTGAATGGATTAGTTTTTGCTATTATTGACTATTGACTTGTGAGTAGGGACCACGCCCACTCCCGAAACTTACGTTGGCCTGAGTTCTTGGTGTGCTTATTTCTTGCAAATGCGATGAGCCAATAAATTAAGGGTAACGTTCGCCATCAGTACATCTCCTAATTCTCCTCCGGGGGTCTTTCCCAGAGAGGGGTCATGCTGTAAGCTGGCCCAATTCCCACCTTGCGGTTCTGGAAAGAGCGGCAGAGATGGGAGACAGGAGGCGCACGGCTTGCTGAAACTCCCGTTTTTTTTTCCCTTCCAGGGGAACCTGAGGTGGGAAGGAAGGCAGCCCCCCTCAAACCAAAGAGGACGCGCCGGGCGCAGTCGTGCGACAAGCTGGAATCGGATCGGGGCCGAAACCCAGGCTCTGGAGGTGAAGCCCTTCTTCCTACACGCACGGTTCCTGCTTCCTGACATGGGACCGGGAAGGGGAGCGGGGGGCGGGGAGCTAAAGTGGGAGGGGGCTGCACATTCCCCCGCTGCCTGCGGCTTCTGCTGGGCTGCAAACGTACCAGGCGCTTCAAGGACATTTTGAGCATGACTCTTTGCCCCCAAGCACCCGGCCGCCGGAGATTGAGGCCCTTCCACCGAGAGAAGGAAAACAAGAACACTCTCGTCGGCCTGCTTTCCCAAAGCAGCCCTTGCCAGATACAATGCCCTGGAAGCTGGAGGCTCCGTTTCGGTGCCAGGGTAGTTGCGGAGAGGCCTTTTCGTTTCCCTCTGTACTCTGCTCACAACGTACCCATTTGAAGCCCCCTGGGGCAGGACCGGGAGAAGGGGTCAGATGCAGGCCAAAGCGGGGTCCAAACTTGCCCACTTCTCACGGGGGCCAAATGGGCACCCCCAATGGGAAGGCGACCAGCAGGGCCCAAGCGCAACAGCAGCGCTGCCCCCCCCGCAAGCCCAGAGTGGCAGGAGTCAAATTGGGGGTGGGTGGGTACAGTGGGAGGGCACCCGGTATGTCCATGGGCTAGTCATTGGGGAGCAGGGCAGCGTGGTGCAGTGGTTAGAGTGCTGGACCGAGGCCTGGGAGAGAGCAGGGTTCAAATCGCTACTCTCAAACTAATCTCGCGGGGTTGTTGTGGCAATAAAATGGGAAGGAAGAGAACAATACAGGCTGCCACTCCTTGGATGAAAGGTGGGATATTAATAATAATGATGATTTTATTAATTAACGTGCTGCCCATCCAACGGGGTTTCCCCAGCCACTCTGGGCGGCTTCCAGCAAAATACGTAAAACACCAAATATTAAAAACTTCCCTATACAGTCATACCTCATGTTACGTCCGCTTCATGTTACGTTCTTCAAGGTTACGTCCTGCAGTGACCCGGAAGTACCGGAAAGGGTTACTTCCGGGTTTCTCTGCTCGCGCATGCGTAGAAGCGCAAAATGACGTCACACGCATGTGCATAAGCGGCGAATCGCAACCCGTGCGTGCGCAGACGCGCCGCTGCGGGTTGCGTTCTTTTCATGTTGCGAATGGGCCTCCGGAACGGATCCCGTTCGCAACCAGAGGTACCACTGTATAGATCTTGCATGAATCCTCCCTTGAGAACACTTTAAATTATTTTTAAAGTGTTGTGATATATCACGTGCCAGTGGTGGACTTTGGGCTCTCCCATATCGGTGGTGCCCTCTGCAACGCTCAAACACCCCACCTCTCGCACTCCATTCCGCAGAATGGCCGTGGCGCCCCCGCAGCACAGCCCATCTGACCACGCTACCTGAAAACCTCCTCTGCTCACGCGCAGAACGCTTGGTCCCCGTGGCTAACTTCCTCTCATCTCTCCCTTTCTCCCCGTCCTCCTTCACCACCTTCCTTCCCCCCCCCCACCAGGTGCCAGCGACACACCCCTGCCTGACCCCCCTCCCGCCCCCCCTGAATGCGGCCTGCACAGCTGGAACTCCCGCCCCACTGTTTCCCACCCTCTCCTTCCTCCGGACCGGACCGCCGGTAAGATTCCAGCGCCTACCTTTGCCCCGTAGCGTGGGGGCCGAGGAAAACGATTCACGCTCGGTTTTTTCTCCCCCCCCCGCCCCACTCCTCTCCCCCCTTCTCCCCCCGGCAACATTACAGCTCCCTCTTTCTTCAGGAACTCCCGAATCTGGGACAGAATGATGGACAGGAGATCCCTCGACGTCGCTGCTGCCGCCGGAAGCTGCGATGCCCTTTTATCTCCTGGTGGAACGAGTGAAGAAACATGAGAGAGGCGGGCAGAGGTTTGGGGAGCCCTCCTCCCACTGCCCTCCGCTCTCCCCCTCCCTCAGAAGAGGGGCTGACCTCCCGCCCTAGAGAAACTGTCCGTCAAGACCTGTTGGGTCTCCAGTGCTGCTGACCCCGACCCCAACCACTTTTCCTCCTTCCCTGCCCTCCTCCGTTTGTGCCTGTATCCTTCCCTCGCTTCTGGGTCGGAGCCACCCCCCCGACCCTCGTGCCCCAGAGGGATTAGGGACACCGCCGCCACCCCTTTTGAAAATCGGGGGGGGGGTGTTAGAGAAAGAAAAGCCACAATGAACCCCCCCACACCTCCTGCTCCCTTTCGCCCGTAATACTTGGGGTGTTGTCGAGACTCGGGTGAAATATGCACCATTCTCCCCTGCCCCCCCAGCCGCCTTTGCTGCCCCCCCTCCAAAGTCCTCTCCATAATCTGCCGGCCCCTCGCATTTCGCGCCTCCTCCCCTCCTCCCCTACATTCTTACCGTTCTATTTTAAGCTTGTACAAAAGGGAAAGAGAAAGAGAATCATAATAAATTATATATGGAAATAAATAAAAGCGAGAAGCTTGTCGGATGTTGCTGGGGGGGGGGAGTCCTGCCTGCTTTTGGGAACGCACCGGGAAGGAAAAAGACCCTCCCTAGAACTGTAGCGCTGGAAAGGGACCATGAGGAATCGTTCACGCAACGTGGGGCCACGAGTCCGAGTTTAATATCCCTGCCCCCTTGTTACCTACAGAGGCATTCGCAAGTCCAGCGGGCAGGTCAATAATTTGAGTTTCCTTCCTTTTGAGCAGGGGTGGGTCACTATGCCAGTTTCAGTTTCTCATGGAATTGTCGAGTTGGAAAGAGTCCCAGGGTCATCTAGTCCAGCCCCCTAAAATGCAGGTGTCACAGCTGAGTCGTTCCTGGCCGGTGACTATCCAACCTCTCTCTAAAAACCTCCAGTGAAGGAGAATTCCCCACCTTCGCAGGTTCTCTCAGTTTCACATTTTTCAGCTCCCCACATTTTTGCACCTGTTTGCAATTTATACACTTTAAAAAATTCTCACGCCCTCAGCCTTTTTGTGCAAATTTCTCCTACTGTTTTATATGCAACTTGGCGTTTTTGCAAGGCGATTCGCCCTGATATGTTGCCTTTTCGTCTGTTGTTTCCATGAAGCTGCGTATTGACAGGCACACTTTTTGCCCTTGTGCGCACACATTTTTGTACGCCTCGCTTGGCCAGAGACCAGCGTTGCAAAATTCGGACAGGTGCGAATTTCAAAGGTTCCCTGTGTGTCATTTCGCACATTGCTCTGGTGTCCTCGAGATGCGAACTGAATCAAAGGCCTCTACTTTTGAGCAAGGTCTGTGGCTGACCGCTGATTAAATGGCTATTGAGCTAACTTGAGGGTGAGGAGCTGTTGTAAACAAAAATTGCCCTTTTCCCTTACGGGGTATCCAAGAGCCCATATAGAGTCCTTACATAGGTTCCCTATTGGTAGGAGAAAATAACAGAGGTCAACCAGATAATATTGAGAAGCAAAGCAGCTAGTAAGCCTGATCTTTATTGATCTGTTGCAACAGGGTGCTCCCCTCACCCGCAGGAGAGGAGGAGGGACCCAGAAAAATGGCATGCAAGGCCTTATAAAGACTTTTGAAATTGACACCCTGTAGAACAAGACCACCCCCAGAAACATCATACATACGTCACAGAAGGGGTGTAACCTAAGACCACCCTCAGATACAGCACACCTACATCACAGAAAAGGCGGTCTAAAACAGAAATTTGAATATTGTTTTTCTCCTGTTGTTGTTTATTTCCTGTCTGGCAGGTTACTTGATTGGATTGCCTGGGGAGCCCGGCCATTCTTTTGTAGTGATAAATATTTATTTCCTGGGCCAGGTCACAGGCTCACACCCTATTCATATCTTAAATGTGTCCTTAAGACAGGATTTGTGAGGAAAGAGACAATGGGGAGGTTTCCCACTTTGACCTCGCAGAGAAAACATTTGGTCAGTTTAGGAATCAAAATGGTTCCAGGTTGGTCTTCCTGTGCTGATCTATGTACGTGCTTGGTTGGTACACTTATGAACATTACCATATATCTAAGACCATAAAATTCCTATCACAGGAGCCTGCACTGAAAATTTCTGCTTACCCCAGTTTCCTTTTTCCAGTATAAGAAGAGCCCTGCTGGATCGGTGCCTGTGGCCCATCTAGTGGGAAACCTGCAATCAGGATTCGAACACAAGACCGCGTTCTCCTCCTCTGGTTTCCAGCCACTGGCATTCAGAAGCATCTCTGGCTCTGAGTGCGAGTCCTTGTGTTTACGAGAGGAGAAACGCTTTCTTTCGTCTGTGAATAATTTTATAAAGTTCTATCATGTCGCTGCTTGCTCCTATTCTCCAGACTAAAACGTGGAGGAAAACTCCGGCCGAAAGCAATCGGACGCTGGTGAGGGCTTATCCCTGAGCCTCCTTAGT
The DNA here is from genome assembly GCF_965112155.1 of Podarcis liolepis. Taxonomy (NCBI): domain Eukaryota; kingdom Metazoa; phylum Chordata; class Lepidosauria; order Squamata; family Lacertidae; genus Podarcis; species Podarcis liolepis. The sequence continues at coordinate 6,533,601 of NC_139573.1, read as the reverse complement.
GGCAGCGAAGGCAGAAAATAAGGCATATTTTGCTGCCTCCATTGATTCCTTCTTGTGCCGTCCAGCACAGCTTTTCTGGGTAGTGTGGGTCTCTTACAGTCCAGCCCAAAGGACTACGAGAAAATTGCTTTCTTGACTGTGCTATCACGGCAGCTGAATCCACCTCCCACCCATCAAGTAAGACAAAAAAATATTTGCAAGTTCCTGGTTTCCCAGGCCAGGTTAATCACACCTCTTTGTCCCGACCAAGAACCTAATGCATTCCTGGATGGTTTGCCATTGTCCACAGGATTATATCTGTCTGGCACCCATTTGCCAGGATGCCAGTGATTATCTCTTATGCCAGGGGTCTGCAACCCGCAGCTCCGGAGCTGCATGTGGCTCTTTTACACCTTTGCCGCGGCTGCGGGGCGGGTACTAGCGAGGGGAGGAGGCACATTGTGCGCCCCGACACTCCCCACTGTGGCGGGCGCTGTACTGGCTGTGACGTCGCATGGGGGCGGTGCGTGCGTTAGTCACGCACTGTCCCGACGTCACCTTCCCACCCGCTGTCAGATCGCGGCTCTGGAGATATATTTGTTTTAAATGTCGCAATGGTTTTGCGGCTCCCAGTTTGTTTTTTCTTCGGAAATGGGTCCAAGTGGCTCTTTTTGTCTTAAAGGTTGCAGACCCCTGTCTTATGCAAGAGGCTGCTGTGTACATGATTCTAGGTTTCAGGGATTATGGCTTTTTCCAGTTCCCCAAGTCTCCCCTTCGGTAGCCATCTTTTCACTGAGTTGAACAACTGCTGGAGATTGTGTGGTGTCATGTGTTATGTGGTGCTTTGAGGAGACATTGTGGGTGAACAAAGGGGGGTGGGTACACACTGCGTGCTGGAGGGGCAACCCCCCCCCAATCATTATAAAAATTCCTGTAACAATGTGACCAGAGGAAATAGCTTTGAAAACGAAAAGGGTGGTAATACAAAGGGAGGAAAGTGGTTTTTCCCGCTAGGCCGATGGTCCCGCTAGCTAGGGATGATGGGAATTGTAGTCCAACAACAGTTTGAGACCAAAGGCTGGGAAACCGTGGTCTAGGCTCTACATCTGGAAGAGATTGATGCACTTGGAGGGACTCGCATCCAGAGGCCCCCTTCTGCTCCCTTGCCTCCTAGCACTCCCCCCAGTAATGCCACTGTCCCCTGGAATAGGTTGGAGGTCATGCTGCCTACTTTCGGAAGTTGTAAACTGCCCCTAACTCTGTAGGTCTAGGGTTGCCATGTGTCCTCTTTTTCCAGGACAGGTCCTCTTTTCCAGGCTAAATTTCTTTCTGGGTGGGATACACACACACACACACACACACACACACACACACAGTGGTGCCCCGCAAGACGAATGCCTCGCAAGACGAAAAACTCGCTAGACGAAAGAGTTTTCCATTTTTTGAGTCATTCCGCAAGATTTCCCTATGGGCTTGCTTCGCAAGACGAAACATCTTGCGAGTTCTTGCGAGTTTGTTTCCTTTTTCTTAAAGCCGCTAAGCCATTAAAAGCCGCTAAGCCGTTAATAGCCGCTAAGCCGCTAATAGCCGTGCTTCGCAAGACGAAAAACCGCAAGACGAAGAGACTCGCGGAACGGATTGATTTCGTCTTGCGAGGCACCACTGTGTGTGTGTGTGTGTGTGTGTGTGTGTGTGTGTGTGTGTGTGTGTATTTGCCAAAATGTTTTTGGCTATACTTTCTGGATGAGACTTAGACATAACTGGTGGTTGAAGACTTGCTTTCCTCTCCTCTTCTCCTCCCCCCCTCAGAAATATATCACAGCTTCTATCGCCTACATATTGTAAAGGTAAAGGGATCCCTGACCGTTAGGTCCAGTCGTGGCCGACTCTGGGGTTGCAGCGCTCATCTCACTTTATTGGCCGAGGGAGCCGGCGTACAGCTTCCGGGTCATGTGGCCAGCAGGACTAAGCCGCTTCTGGTGAACCAGAGCAGCGCACGGAAACGCCGTTTACCTTCCCGCCGGAGCAGTACCTATTTATCTACTTGCACTTGACGTGCTTTCGAACTGCTAGGTTGGCAGAAGCAGGGACCGAGCAACGGGAGCTCACCCCGTTGCGGGGATTCGAACTGCCGACCTTCTAATCGGCAAGCCCTAGTCTCTGTGGTTTAACCCACAGCGCCACCCGCGTCCCTTAATTCATACCTAATTCAGCAGGGACCCAGAGACCAACCCCTCCCCCCAAATTTGGCATTTGATTTAACATCACGGTGCCAGTTGCTGAGTGCATGGGTCAGTGCAGCTAACAGGCCCCAAAGAAGAGACCCTTCCCCAATCTGGTGCCCTTGAGATTACTGGGGTTGCAGCTCCTTCCAGCGCCAAACATCTGGAAGACCCTGCGCTTGGGAAGGCTGGTTGAGAGATAAACAACATGGCTGCAGTGCCACCAAATGGCCAGCAGGTGGCAGGAGCGGTATTGTTAAAAGGAAGGCATAGAATTTGTTCTGCATTCTTCCTTTCAGGTTTTTTCTCTCCCTCTCTCTCTTTGAAATCTCCTCTTTCCCTCTTTTTTCTTTCTCTCTCTCCTTCTGCTCCACTTACTCTTAAACATGTTCTCTCATGGGACCCTCAGGCCATCACGGAGCAGAGAAAACGGCCTCAGGCGATCTCAATACAGGCCCATATTACATACTCTGGCCGGCAGTCACTCTCTCCGAATCTACCTGCAAATCGATTCTTTGAACAGGAGGTGTCCAGTTTCCGTTCTCTCCGTGTCTCTTTGTTCCAGCATTAAGCCCATTTCTCCACATTATTGCGGCAATTTACAAATTCTCTTCTAAAAACTCCTCACAAAAATTCTTCAGCCTTTCTGTGCAGATTTCTTCTGGTAACCTTTTTTTCGTATGCAGCTTTGACCAAGGTACACACTGTACAGGCAATTTCTCCTAACGGGGTGCATATTTTTCTATGTCATTTTCTTCAGTGCGTTCATTATTTTATGCTTTCATTCCCTCTAATACATTCATTTTTGTAAACCCTTGTTGGCTGGAGAATGGCACAGCAATTTTTGGATAAGTGCGAATTTCAAAGGAAGGCTGAGTTTTGGTTCTTGTGTTGTTTTGGAGAGCACAAATTGGGTCAATTTGGCTTTAAAGGCAAATTTCCTGTGGAGGAGACACACAAAGAAAGGGCCTCAGAAGATGATCGCAGAGTCCCGGTCAGTTCATATGGAAAGAGGCGGCCCTTGAGGTATTGTGGTCCTGAGCCATTTAAGGCTTTATAGGTCAAAACCAGCACTTTGAATTGGCCCTGGAAACTAACTGGCAGCCAGTGTGGTCTGACCAGGATTGGTGTAAAATGCTCAAACTGTCTTGCTCCGGTGAGCTGCCAAATTTTGCACCAGCTGAAGTTTCCAAACCTCCTTCGGAGGCAGCACTTTGTATAACACATTTCAGTCATCTAACCTAGAGGTTACCAGAACCTAGGTGACAGACATTAGACTATCCTTTGTTATAACGTAATTTTTTATTGAATTTTCAAAAAATTAACATATATAGTTTAATACATAATAAATTTGTCTTTTTGCGAGTTCCTACCCCATTTTCCAGCGTTTTAATTCCCCCCTCTGCTGCACAATGCCTTATTTTCCTTATCCCGACACATCAATACTGTATTTTCTAATTCCTTCCGTTGCTCATATTTCAAATCCTGCTCTCAAGTCCATCACGCTATAGCAGGGGTCAGCGAACTTTTTCAGCAGGGGGCCGGTCCACTGTCCCTCAGACCTTGTGGGGGGCCGGACTATATTTTGAAGGGAAAAAATGAACGAATTTCTATGCCCCACAAATAACCCAGAGATGCATTTTAAATAAAAGGACACATTCTACTCATGTAAAAACATGCTGATTCCCAGACCGTCCACGGGCCGGATTGAGAAGGCAATTGGGCCAGATCCGGCCCCCGGGCCTTAGTTTGCCTACCCATGATCTATAGCATTTCCTTAAATAGTCCCAAAAGGTCTTCCATTCCTCCACAAAGCAATCATTGTTCGATTCTCTTATTTTAGCTGTTAACTTCAGCCATTTTGCAGAGTCCAGCACCTGACTTTTCTGTTCTTCTTTCTTGGGCACCTATTCTTCCTTCGATTTTTTGTGCATTGAGAATCCTAGAAGCTGTTGTTACGTGCACAAAGAAGTTAGGCTATCCTGATTGAAATGGGACACTCTTGCAACAATCCCTTCCCAATCACCAACCTCAACTATCTAGGTACTTTTCCCCCCAGATAGGCAGATATTTTGCTGCTGGAGCAGAGTGACCCCGCCTCCCTCTCCAGCACAAACTCAAGTTGCATAATATCTAAGGCAGGCCAAGTTATTTTGGCACCGGGACGCCAGTCATTCCCCCAAGTGCCTGTCTCACTCCCAGGTGGGGGGAAAATACAAATACAGCAATAATTAGCAATTTGCTGCCTTTTGGTTTTAGAGGTCTCAAACTATCTGCCTGGGGTGGCTGCCTCACTCCTAGAGCCGGCCCTAAAAAATCAACATATATATCATTCCTGCCAGATTTCCTAGGCTCAGGGGCAAAATCTGAGCCCCCCCAAACTCTCCATTTGGGTCTTTGGACTCTCCCCACCCTCTAGCCTCTCTCCTCAGGCCCTGCCCCCTCACCTATCCAGCTTCACACCGTCCCTGACCATTTTTCCACGTGGCCAAAGTGTTCTCGAAGCTACGAACATGAGTTTGACCAAATTGCGGGAAGCAGTGGAAGACAGGAGTGCCTGGCGTGCTCTGGTCCAGGAGGTCACGAAGAGTCAGACACGACTAAACGACTCAACAACAACAACATGCTGGAACTGTAAGCCAGCAGAAAGTTTGCCCATGGCCCCTTTAAGAGCAGCTTAATTTGGGACACCCTATGGCACAGGAAAAGGGATGTGTGTGGCGCTGTGGGTTAAACCACAGAGCCTAGGACTTGCCGATCAGAAGGTCGGTGGTTCGAATCCCCGCATTGGGGTGAGCTCCCGTTGCTCGGTCCCTGCTCCTGCCAACCTAGCAGTTCGAAAGCACGTCAAAGTGCAAGTAGATAAATAGGTACCACTCTGGCGGGAAGGTAAACGGCATTTCCGTGTGCTGCTCTGGTTTGCCAGAAGCGGCTTAGTCCTGCTGGCCACATGACCCGGAAGCTGTACGCCGGCTCCCTCTGCCAATAAAGCGAGATGAGCGCCGCAACCCTAGAATCGGCTACGACTGGACCTAATGGTCAGGGGTCCCTTTACCTTTACCTTATGGCACAGGAAGTAGCTTTGGCGGCTTAAGGGCTTTTTGTGGTGGTCCTGGCAAATTTGGGACGATTGGGAGCTTTGTCACTGCTGTATAACAGTCCCTACGAACAAATCAGAACAAATGTGCAGCTATAATGCAGCCTCTGTGATATAGTTCAGCAAGCAGATCAGGGCGAACGCTCAATAAATAGGTCATTTGTTTGGGCCAGGCCACAGCCGCGAGCGAGCTTTTGAATTTTTCAAGACCCTTCTGAAACTGGAGGTGGAACAACACGAGAGCGTGCGATGAGCGTGCTGGATCAGGCCAACGACCCATCTAGTCCACCATCCTGTTCTTGCGGTAGGCAGCTGGATATTCCAGTGGGAAACTCGCCCACAGGATCCGACCACAGGAACCAGTGTCGGATTTACGTATAAGCCAACCAAGCTATAGCTTAGGGCCCCACTCTCTTGGGGGCCCCCAAAAAAGTTAAAGGAAAAAAACTGGATGTACATTTCCAAAATATGAGATAAAAAAACAAACAAAATAAAACCTACATACAGCAACAGTGTTTTGTGTTGTGCAGGCTCCTGTGATGTAAGTCATGGGCCCCGCCTGCTAGCCTGCTCCCTAAAATATCACTGGTTTGCTCATTTCTATACACAGTGTTAACTTGCTTCTCAAACTTAATCCGTTTTGGAAGTCTGTTCCAAAACCAAAGCGTTCCAAAACCAAGGTGTGCTTTCCCCTAGAAAGTTACAGTGGTACCTCGGGTTACATACGCTTCAGGTTACAGATCCCGCTAACCCAGAAATAGTGCTTCAGGTTAAGAACTTTGCTTCAGGATGAGAACAGAAATCATGCTCCGGTGGTGCGGCGGCAGCAGGAGGCCCCATTAGCTAAAGTGGTGCTTCAGGTTAAGAACAGTTTCAGGTTAAGAACGGACCTCCGGAACGAATTAAGTACTTAACCTGAGGTACCACTGTATTGCCAAATGCCAATGCTTTTGCATTATTAAGTTTGTTATGAATAAAAAATCATTTTAAGTTAGAGCTTAATAATTATTTCACTATTAATATACTTCCTCTTAATTGTTTTTCACTATTAATATACTTCTTCTTCATTGTATTTCAGTTTGACAATTACTTTGATAAAATACATAATTTGTTATGTGCAAATGGCTTTAGATACCTGTTAGGTCCATAAATGACCATATAGCATATAATCAATACAAAAAAAACAGTGACAATTTGTTGTTGACAAAGGACAGCTGGACATATCAAGGGCCCCATTCCCTTCAGTAGCTTAGGGCCTCATCAAACCTAAATCTGGCCCTGATAGGAACCATGTCCCCTCCTGAGGTTTTCAGCAGCTGTGATTCAGAAGCATCTGAATTTGGTTTTGTAGAGGTGCAAAGGAAGACTCTGAACACAAGGCTCTCGTTTTCCTTCTGCTTGCCCTGTCTCCTGCCAGCTTCAAAACCAAGAGCAGGGTGTTATGCCCTTCTGGGTAAAGATAATAATAATAATATATTTTTATTTATACCCCGCCCTCCCCAGCCAAGACCGGGCTCAGGGCGGCTAACAACCAATAATAAAAACAAGTTAATTAAAATACAATTTAAAAGATTAAGATACAACATTAAAATGGATGCAGCCTCTTCATAGGAGGAGAAAGGAAAAAGAAAGAGAGGGAGGGAGGGAATCAAACTGATTCCAAGCCAAAGGCCAGGTGGAACAACTCTGTCTTACAGGCCCTGCGGAAAGAAATCGGATCCTGCAAGGCACTGGTCTCATGAGACAGAGCGTTCCACCAGGCTGGAGCCAGTGTTGAAAAGGCCCTGGTTCTGGTTGAAGCTAATCTGACTTCCTTAGGGCCCGGGACCTCTAGGGTGTTGCTATTTATGGACCTTGAGGCTCTCCGTGGGGCATACCGGGAGAGGCGGTCCCGTAGGTACGAGGGTCCTAGGCCGTGAAGGGCTTTAAAGGTCAAAACCAGCCCCTTAAATCTGACCCTGTACTCCACCGGGAGCCAGTGCAGCTGGAAAAGCACTGGGTGAAGATGCTCCCATAGCAGATACGCTCAGGAAACCATATGTTGTCCTGCAAGAGGTTCTCAACCGTTCACAATCTGCGTTGGCAGCTGCAGGGTGGGAGAGAAGGAGCTGCACATCTCATGGTGCCTTAAGGAATTATGTGCGCGCATGGATGCCAGAAACCTTGTCTCACAGCACTTGAACCCGGGTCACCGAATGAAGCTGAGCGTCAGAAGATTTGGGACAAATAAAAGAAAGCACTTTTTCACATGCAGTGACTGGTGTAGGGCGGGAGACTCTTCATCTCAGGGTCCTGGGTTCGAGTCCTCCCTTCTCCCCTTCCCCACCAATGTGATGTCACAGCATTAAAAGCTTCCCTAAACAGGGCTGCCTTCAGATGTCTTCTAAAAGACAGCTAGTTGTTTATTTCCTTGACATCTGATGGGAGAGTGTTCCACAGGGCGGGTGCCACCACCAAGAAGGCCCTCTGCCTGGTTCCCTGTAAGTTCACTTCTCGCAGGGAGGGAACCACCAGAAGGCCCTCGGAGCTGGACCTCAGAACGATGGGGGTGGGGACGCTCCATGAGGCTTTGAGACCCATCGGCTGCCCTCACCTGGCTTAGCTGGCCGGTTTGAAGCTGTTTCCCAGGGTGTGACCACTGTCACATGCTGGCAGCTTTTAGAAACCACAGGTGAGAGCTGAGTGGGGACCAAAGGCAGGCAACCCCCCCCCCCGAACAAGCATGACATGTCCCCCACTACAGGGACTAGGTAAAGGTAAAGGGACCCCTGACCATTAGGTCCTGTCGCAGACGACTCTGGGGTTGCGGCGCTCATCTCGCTTTACTGGCCGAGGGAGCCGGTGTACAGCTTCCGGGTCATGTGGCCAGCAGGACTAAGCCGCTTCTGGCGAACCAGAGCAGCACACGGAAATGCTGTTTACCTTCCTGCCAGAGCGGTACCTATTTATCTATTTGCACTTTGACGTGCTTTAGAACTGCTAGGTGGGCAGGAGCAGGGACCGAGCAACAGGAGCTCATCCCATTGCAGGGATTCGAACCGCCAAACTTCTGATCAGCAAGTCCTAGGCTCTGTGGTTTAACCCACAGCGCCACCTGTGTCCCTTACTACAGGGACTACCCCTCCCCTAACACCCCATATACCCCACATATATGCGGTTCTTCTTCTTCTTTCTTTTTCTTCTTCTTCCTTTTCTTCTTCTTCCTCTTCCTCTTCTTCATCTTCTTCTTCCTCTTCAATCCCCAACATGCCACTTCTTCACACCAATTGCCAGTTTTCATGCCTCCCCACCCCCAGTCTGGGGTCGCTCCTTGTGGAATTCCTCGCTACCCCTTTTTGCCTTAACCCTCCTGAACAATTAGGTATTGTCTGCAAACCTGGCTCCCTCGCAGCTCACCCCTGGCTCTGGATTATTTATGAACAAATTAAAAAGCACAGGCCCCATTTCCTATCCTTGGGGAAGCCTCTGCCTTCTACGTCCGTCCATGGGGGGAAAAAACTCCATTTATTCCTGCTCCCTCTGCTTCCTGCTGCTTAACAAATTACTGATCCACAAATGGAGCTTCTTCTTTTACCCCACGAATGCAAGGGTTTGCTTAGGAGTATTTGCTAAGGGACATAATTGAATTTTCCTGCGAGATGTATTATGTTCTGAATTCGATTAGCTGTCAGAAGGGGACCCATCGCTCCAACCTGCGTGGAGGAATCTTCCCCCCTGCTGTTTCCATTGCTATCCCCTGCTATCCTGGCAGCAATTTATCAGCACAGCACGGCGGGGAGGTCTGTTCTCCAAAGTTAGATTAATGCTCAGCCTGCCAGCTGAGCGGAGACTTTGTAGTGAAAGCAACTTTATTAGCTCAGCGCAGCTTTTTTGTGTGGGATCGCCTCAGATATATGGAAACGCAAATCCCATTCCAGAAAAAATATGTGTGCTGTTAAAAAGTCTTTTGTCTGTCCTAAATTTACTCATGGGATGACCTAATGATGTACTATTAGAGGGAGAAAAATTATTATTATTATTATTATTATTATTATATCCTTCCTGTCCAAGGTCACTTAGGGCAAAGTGGGGATTTGAACCCTGCTCCCCGAGGTTCCTTGTCTGACACTCTAACCACTACACCACACTGCCTCTCCTCTTTATGTCCGTTCCCTGCACAGCGTTACGGATCTCCAGCGGGTGCCGTCAGGGTAAGGACTTTTGGGAATAAATCTGCAGTCCCACTCAGCAGAATGAGCAGAAGCGCCCCCCCCAACACAGCAGGGCAGCTGTCCTGCCATATTGTGATATAAGGAGGGGTGGGGGGTGGGGAGGGGGGAACTGGATTCAATTAGCT